>NC_036254.1:16434111-16492784 GCF_002742605.1 Olea europaea var. sylvestris | reverse complement strand
ATTCTATTAAATTCGTTTAAGATTGCTTTCCCCATATAACAGGACTCCCTCCAATACAAATCCACATTTCAAAATTAAAAATTCAGCTGGATTTCAAGTTTTCACGATGAGGGAGGTAACTATGCTGATGAATTTCAATAACAAATTCGAAGATTTAACTGGACACTAATATTTCGGGTCACAGATTACCGCTAGATTTGAGAAACTAAAAATACTATCTGGAGAAGACAATCCAGGTAAAATCCTATTATTTTGTTCACCTGCTTCGAATGTTGTATTCACAAATTGAATGTTATAGGATGTAATTGATCTTACGGCCATAGTTTTAAGGAAAAAAAATTGAATGATAGTCGCACGACTGCTGATCGTCGCTGGCCAAATCTACTCGTAATCAAACTGATTGCTTGGTTATTGCATTCAATGCTCTAAACACGACGATAATTTTGCAGTCAAATAATCAGCATAACTTGTAATTTACATGTCACAGACACTCTAATCACATATTACCTACTTTCCATGTATGTGACTCATGCGTGTACTGTGTGTAATGGGTAGAATTTGAAGGGTAAATATGAGAATGGTAATAAATGAACTGTGACCTATGATTCATCCATTATCTTATTCAATTTCAGCACATGTGACCTGTATTGTATGCGATAAGTATGTGACCTGCATTTCACATCTATCACGTTCAATTTAGACACATAAGGCTTCTCCGTGATATGTATGCAACCTGTAATTAGTATATGTGTCATGTATGCTATTCGATATGTATGTGACTTGTGTTTAGTTGCAAATAACTGACTTGTTTGAAAATATGACCGGCGTTTCACCCATTGTGATATTCAATTTGTGCACATATGGTCTGTATTTTATGTGATAAGTATGTGTCCTGCATTTGTTTTCAAAATTCTAAGTTATCATAAAAATGTGACCTAATACATATTACTTACATCACGAGGCCAATATTGATGTTAATTTTAACTTACAGAAATGGTGTATTTGCATGTATATTTGATAAATGGATCTCAATCGTCATTAGCGTTGGTGGACCGTAATTGCAGTTATGTACAACTTGTGGACATAGTTATGAGAGAATTTGATCTGGATCTCATAAAGGCAGCAGTCTCATTGAAGTATGTTCTGAATGATGATTTGCTACCAATCAAGATAAAGAATGATAAAAATGTCCTATCGTACATTCTACTAAAGGATATAGAATGTGAACCTGCCAAATACCCATTAATCATTGACGTTACATATGCAAAAATTGATAATACATCTATCACAATGCCAATTAATGCATATTCTAGTGGTGATTTGTGTACATTGTAGGACATGGCACCAGACATATGTGAAGCATCAATTAAAACAATAGGTCACATATGTAACACTAAAGTCACAGTTGTATCGGTAGCTGATGCTAGGGAGGTAGAAGAAGGAAGGGTCTTTCATGATAAGAATATTTTGAAACTGAGCCTATCCTTTTTTACCATACAGAACATGTTTGAGTTTATGGTTGAAAGGTCTGACAAGAAAGAATATGTTGTGAGGTGTTCACATGGTAGATGTAGTTGGATATGTAGATCGTCAATGTAGAACCCCAAATAATTCTAGACGCCTTAGTGGCACTAAGACATGAATATTAGATGACTAAAGTATACTTCAGATTTTTAGTCTCATTTGAGACCCATTTTCGACATAGGAAACATTCGATTTGGAAAATGATATCTAAATGAAAGTTGTAGCTCCTTGAGTTAGCTTTCCAACGCACTTTGAATTATCTCAATCAGATATCGGGAGAAGAAGTTATGATAGAAACACGGAAAGCTGTGCACTGTCAACCGGACTACAACCGGTCGACCGAAACTGCCTGAAATGAAAATTCTCGTTTTTCTCTAGAATTTAAATATTTATTTTCATCAATTATTTTCTCAAATGGCCACCCACGTTTTTGGCAATAAAAACTCCACTAAACTGAAGCATTTAACCTCAAACTTAAATGGCACCCATGTTTTCTCTCTTAAATGAAATTTGATCCTTCATTTGCTTCAAGTTATGGAATATTTACCTATAAATAGAGACCTCATTTCACTAATTTTTTCTCACACCAAAAGCAAGAGCTTTTACATGCTAAAGAAAGAGTTTCCAAGAGAGAAAAAAAGAGGGAGGAAAACTATTTTTCCTAGAAGTTTAAGAAGTGTTTCCAAGCATCAAGTCTCAACGATTTTCAAACATCCAAGGAGTGCATTTCTTTCAACGTCCAAGTTTCATCGAAGGTTTCAATCCAAGTTTTCAAAGTTTCAAAAGCATCAATCAAGGTAGGTGGAGGTGCAATGTGTTTAATCGTGTTAAGTTATAAGTTTTGATTCATGTTAATGTTTGTATGTCAAATGGTATTCCGGTACGGCATATCCCTCTATGTTAATGGTTGTATGTCAAATGGTACTCTGGTACGGCATACCCCTCTATGTTGAAGAAATGTTCGTATGTCAAATGGTGCCCTCGGGTACGGCATACCTTCATGTCAAATGGTGCCTCCGGGTACGGCATATATGAAAAGTTATAAGTTAATGTTTTGAAATGTATAGCTTGATCACAAATGCACCTATGACACCTATTGAGTTTTTAAACTCATGGGTTTAATCCCATCTCTACAGATTGAAGGAATTCTACCTCGGGCATGGATGGAGGAGAAGATGGAGAGTGATACAACGAGCCCATTGAAATCCGGTGAATAAGTGATTTGGATTTATTTTTATGAAATGTTTTCTAATGTTATTTCTTTAATGTTTTGAATAACACAGAATGCGAGAACAAGTTATATTTTCTTCAAATAAATTACATTTTGTTGTTCTGAAAAATGATTCAGTGTTTTTGTTTAAAGTATTTGAAGTATTGTTATTTAAATTATTATCCGAAGATGTAAGCTTCTCCTAAAACGTATACACTTATTACTAAACCACCGGTTAAGCTAAGTAAAGTAAGTAGTGTTCCGGTCCACTAGGGGTCGAGGCGTTACAGTCAAAGTGGGGTAAAACAAATCTATTTAAAATTTGAAAAATTGGTAGTCACACATGTCCATCAAATATAGTGTTGGAGTCACACATGCAAGTATAAACTTCGGTTGTGTCATCTACCATTAAATATAAATACACATCGTCACGTATTATCTATACTCCAAAGGATATATGTTGCATACTTACGGTGTTTATCTGAATTATTCGAAAGCTTGGATATCTTGTGAACAAACTTTGAGAACGATTAAGAGTGATCCAGCTGAATCATTTAGTAAAATACCAAGCTTCTTCTGATGCTCCTCACAAAACTCGAAAAACCTGTGAAATGCAATGTTTCTGTTATGGAAAATATTGCAATAATATGTAACCAATACGATATTATGACAAAAACATGTTGCATTCATGTAGTGCAAATCAAAGCTTACAGCAACAAATTAGTATTTATTACAGTCACCTCCATTCAGTAGAAAATACTAATATTTGTAACATGTACAAAACTACAGCGTCAACTTCACTTACATATTTCAGTCTACTTTCATTCTATGACAATCCCCTTCCCCATTATAGACTACCTCACCCTCTTCACGTACATCTCTCGGTGCTTGTACAGCAGTGTGGCAATGTCCATTCTACACTTGCTGGCATCAAATATATGTGGAATGGACTCTCTGCCGTCACGGAGGATATATAATGCATATAAGATCATAAATATCCCGCAATCGTGACTGCAAAACAACACAGGACAAAATGTTACAAATGAATTTTTTTTTTTTTTTATAAAAAGTTATACACATTGTACTCTTGGTCACAAACATACCCGTTCGTCTACTAAGGTAGGGTATCATCGATAGTAACCTTCAATTCCATGCAACTGGGTTCAATATGTTCTTTTTTGAAATTCCAAGATTATTCATTAGAGCGGGCAATATTTTCACAAATGGCTCGATACCTTTTACAACTTTCCAGTTACGGTAACTTTTGCTTTCCGAATTGAACACTATGAACCTATGGCTTCTGAATTGTAACAAACTAAGCATCCAGTGAGTTTTGTTGGTGGGCAATAATGGCATGAACACGTAGTCAACATTGACCCAGGGTGTGCTCAAAGGAAGGTCGTCACCTGTTACAACATTAATAAGGCCAGACTCTGACATCAGAACATTAGGATCCTTTAGGAAAGCAGGGTATATGTCTTTGATCTTATTCTGAAACTAGGAGTCGGTCGTTGTGGCTCTAAACTTCACTTTGTTGCCAAGTTTTACTACCTGGCGAATGTAATAAAAGCATGCATCCATGTACTGCTTCAATAAAAAGGAAAGAACTCAGTAATGTGGAATGTGACCTGTTTATATGAACCATGTATCTGTGATCAATGATTATGAACTATGGACAGTAATCTGTAACTATGGACTGCAATTTGTGTACACATTAGGTAATAACTGTGTCTTGTGATCTATATATATTTTGTGACTAATTAGCAATGGAAACGTGACCTATATGAGTAGAGTAATGTAATCATCTTGAACTGGTCAAAGATGACTCTGAATTTATAAGTTGATAGAACCAAGACTTATGACCTACTGGGCGTGAACCAATAACAAAAGCAGGTTTGATTCTACCATCGTCGTCGCTAAACTTTTCCTGTGACCAATATGAAAAAGTAAGTTATTGTGTTACAACAAGTTATTGATTAAAATTAACAAATGGATAAGAAATAAACGTACTTGGTTCTTGGTTTGTACCCTCTCTGGAACAAAGCCGTGAATTCTGAGCTATCAACTTCATCAACGCGGCCTTTGTAATTTTAAAAACAACAATATCGTCATGTTTGAATAAGTTTCTTTCTACATCTACAAATGGAGACTGCAATATCTTCACAGGCCTTAAAACCCACTTAACTAGCAGTTCAGAAGTTAATTCAGCAGTAGGTGTGACCTGTATAATGTTGCAACGAGTCACGGGTTAGTTTTGTACATTTATTCAATTTAGCATGTAGCATATAAACTCTGGTCTACCAGCAGATGAACTGTGACCTTAGAACTGACTGTGACATGGTTAGTAAGTATATGTGTAACCTGAGACCTATGACCATTTACTAGTACATGCATTTTGTGAATCCTGAATTTGTGACAAGACACACCTTAGTTTAGCACGTTGAACATGAATTGTGACCTATAACCATGTACTAGTTATGATCTGTGACATTTGAACATCTAGCATATGAGTGTGATTTGTGACCTATGACAATTTACTAGTTGTGAACTACATGATGTATGAATCCTGATGTTCTAAATACCTCGGTATCAACAGTTTTAATTGTTGTGACCACATCCGATATTACCGAATCGATATGCTTATGAATGTCTTTAGAATGTAAAATGTCAGGTTGTGTAGATTCAACCCCCAAGTCAAATGATGGTGATTCAAGAGTATACGGTAGAACGAAATCATCAGTTGGGTCCATTTTGCCCTTTCCTTTCGTGTCCACCACATTTGGTTCCACAATTTTCACATGTACACAAAATGAGAGAATGTTTTAAATGTCAAATGCAACTCTTGTCGAAATATGGAAATGTAATGTAACTACCTTCTCCGTCTTATCAGATCCTCTAACAACCAAAGGATTTTTATCTCTAACTCCATGATCACTTTTTTTATGACCAAACAATCTCATAATCTCATCCATAGAACTGGAAATCATTGCTGATGCCATTTCTGACAAAAATTGTATGTTTGTCCTAATCTCCATCAAGTCACTTTTATATTAGATTGCATTTGAACTATGTAATTCATCTTCATCGTTTGCTTAGCATTCACTGATGACATCCGAAACTTAATGTCATCAAGCTGGATTTAACACTTCATTATAAGACTTCAATTCACATATTTGCGACCTCAACTCCTCAAACTCTTGATAAAATAAATAAACTTATTATATGTGACTTGTAACCAAATAGAAATATATATTACACACTGTCAGAATGAATGTGTCACAAGTGACCTGATCTAAACCACATGTGACCTGAAACTATTGGTTTGTGACCAACAATATAATTGTTTTACAACTGACTAAAATAACAACTTACATCACCCCATTGTGCCTCATGAGACTATTGTTCCTGTGAAGAATGATGAGCAGCTGACGGGCATTCTTCAGTTAGGAATTTTCCAATGGGAGATGTCTCCTGCCATCTTGGAGGAGGATCAACAAAATCATCATCATTATTTTTGGGAACACGAGCTTGTTGAACACTGCTCTCTGTTAGCAAGAGCACTGATGGACTTGACTTGCCACTCGTACCATCACGGTCAACTGACTTTTCTATCCTACTCTTATCTCTGTGGCTGTCTCATGAGAAATTTGGTTGAACTGGCTTCTTGTACTGGACACCATTCATGTATAACATGGCCATTTCAGTTTCCTAGGGTTCCAGGTCACAACTCTTAATCTGAGGAACAATATAGATTAGAGAAATGTAATTTCAACAGATAATTACTAAGTACATAATGCTTACTAAAGGTTTACATTAGGATTAGAGAAGCAGTCAAGTACTTTTGACTTGGCAGCGGATTGTTGGTCATCTGCAATCCAGTTCTTGATGCGGGGATGCATCTTTGATATCCGTGTGACCACAACTCTGTCAAGGCTAGAAAAAGTCTTATATATCCACGTTTGAAAGGCTACCAACATACCTCGTAAGCTGTAGTGTAAGTTCCTCCAACTCAACTCATCTTTCAATGCACTCAACGTAATTTCAAATGATAACTTGCCTCACGGAAACTGATTCATTGTAGAGAATTTCTCAACGAGCACGAATAGGAAGTGGTCAACAACCTTTTTATAATATCTGGGAAATAGATATGCAGTGATGAAGTACAGCATCCCAATCATAACAATATCATTATCTAGAAGGGCTTCAACAAAATCGAAGTCGGGCATTTGGCAAGCAGATATGAAAGTAGACTTTACGTCTTCGTGGGTTAAACTATGCACTTGAGAAAAATATTTTGTCTTTAACCGTGATTGTCTACTTTCAAATACTTGTGTACCACTATCCCCAGAACACATCAGCCCCATGACTGAACAAAACTCCGAGATAGAGAATCAGACATATTGCCCTAACATATAAAACCACATTTCTTGGTCGTTCGGGTGATGAACTTGCTGCAGAAGGAAGTAGTGAATCAATTGCGACTGTATAACAATTTCATGACAATCTAAGAAATGGGCAAAACATATGTCCATCAATATAAGTTTCTATCATTGGCTTAACGTTGTTTGAATGGTGGTTATAACACACTTACCTTCTGAGGTTGTAATCTTGCCTAGAAACCAGGTCTCTTCTGGTATTTTGAATTCCTAAACCTACATTAAGTGTAGACACAGTGTTAAATACTTGTATGAAAAATCACACCGATACACACCTTCGAACAAGGTCACAGACATAAATAAAGTCTCATTAAAACTACATATTTATAAAATCTTGGTGGCATTATAGTCACATTATGCAAATTCATAACACATACAGAAGATATCGTGGTCACACATTTATAACACATTCACACAACATAGTCACAGATACGTAACCCATCATGGTCACAGAATCACACATTCCAAAACACAAATTCATAACCTATTACGAAAGCAAAACCCCCAACCCATTCCAATAAGCTCAAAGGCATAACATATTTTTTAATAGTTTATGCAGTCAGGCCAAAAATTCATAACACATTCCCACATCATGATCATAGATAACCCATTCAGAACAATCATGGTCACAGATTCACAATAAAATGGATTGGGAATACATTCCAAAACACAAATTCATAACACATTACAAAAGCAAAACCCCTAACACATTCCGGTCCGATCACAGGCATGACACATTATTATGCATTAAGCCACAGATTCATAACAACCTCGGTCACATATACACATCATGGTCACATGTAGCCTCTTCATGGTTAGAATACAAATTATTCATAATGTTAAAAAGGAAGAATCAATTTCAATGACAAACGGGATTGAATTCAAAAACCCTAACACATTCCAATCACGTATAGAATCGAATAGGGTAACAATCACATTTCTCCAATTGATCTTCAATACATATTACCTAACCATTTTTGTACACATATATATCACTTAGATTAAAAAAATGGGGGGGACGAAATAACCTTCTTCGATAAACTTTTCCACACGGTCACTGCGTGCTTTTTCAATGGGGTTTTTTCTGGGCTCCTCTCATCCTTCCTCTTGCGACTTCTTTGTGGCGACTCTTCAACATTAATCGTCTTTTCTACCCCCCTTCGATTTCGCCATTTTACGTCGCCAACAAAAACTTCAACTGTCGTGAATATGTTCTACCAATAACTAATGGGTTATATAATGAATATAACAATTTTGATGGTAATATAGATACTAGTAAAAATTACAGGCCAAAAATGTAGTAAAAATAACCGGAGTGGGAATGAAGTAACCGGAGATAGTGGGTGCAGTGAAGGAAGAATGAGAGAGAAAACGATTTCGAAAATACTGGAAGTTTGAATTCAGATATTTAACAGAATGTGCCATAATTAAAATAATTACTATTTTGTTATTAATATTAATTATTAAATATTAAAATAATATTTAATTAATAAAACGTGATACTTGAATTATGCTTAAAAAACATTTCTAAAGTTTGCATTGCATACTTCAAAGGCCTGTTTCCATGTAATTTCCACTTTACATTAGGTCCAAATTTTGGGCCAACTAATGAAATTTTCCAGCAATAGCAAACTAACCCATTGGACCAGTTAGGCCCATTTATCATCAAAACCCGCAGGCTGAATTTATCATCATAGCCCTATAGAGATAAATAATGCAGTACCTGATTATTAAAAACGAAGAGGTAGCCTACGTAGGTATTGTTTGACAAAGTTTTTAATATAAAATTTAACAAATTTTGCTAAAATTTTATAAAATATATGGTTGAAAGCTTATAAAAACGATGGATCCTATAATGTAATTATAATTAAGATATATATATATATATATATATATTAAGAAAGAGGAAAAACATTTTATCGCACAAGCACTTGGAAATAGCGTAGAGATTATGATGTATGACTACGAGAATTCTTGAAATTGTAATATTTGTATCGTATATATATATATATATATATATATATATTAAGAAAGAGGAAAAACATTTTATCGCACAAGCACTTGGAAATAGCGTAGAGATTATGATGTATGACTACGAGAATTCTTGAAATTGTAATATTTGTATCGTGCCATCTGATAGACCCCCATTACCATTCCCATTAGCTAACTTCATCTTAAGGATATTCAGAATTAGCAACTTGCATAGAATGCTGTCCACAGTACGTCTTGATACTAATGCTCCTCCAATAATGCTCCTCCAATAACAAATTACCCCTTCAAAATCACATTTTCCCTGTCGAAATTATGATACATTGTGGCTGAAAATTCCAATGGATGTGCTTTTGGTTCTCAAAGGTTTTTTAAACATGGAATACTCTTTATTTTAAAATGTCAATCCGTCAAATTATTGGAGAATAATGATATAATCTAGAGAAAAAAACTAGTTAAAGTAAAGGATAGAAAAAATAATAAATATTTTTGAGTAATAAATTTAAGTGTTAAATATAAAGAGTTTGTTAAAGTACTTCAAAAATTTAACTCACTAAATTTATAGATGCTCTCCTAATAATATTATGCGTTCTTTAAAAATAGTCTCTTAGAAAATAAAATCATACTCCCCCTAAAAAAATATATATTTTTCTTGATTTTGAGAAAAATATAAATATATGACCAAAAGTAAGAAAATATTTTCCATGAAAAGAAAATTTCAACCAATTAATATAAAAGTAAAAATTTGGATGGAAATAACATATTTTCCATGAAAAATATTGACAATCAAACACACCCTAAATGTAAATATAAAGAGCTTGTTAAAGTATTTCAAAATTTAACCTCTAAATTTATAAATGCTCTCCTAATGATAGAATGCACTCTTTAAAAATAGTGTGTCTTGGAGATGTTCTAACCATGTAAATCAAGCTGATCACAAAGAACCATAAAATTCCAAGTTAACCAGCTGTATAAACCAAGGTAGGATGCAAGCATCCAAACAATTTTAAAATGAATCTAACCCAGGCATACTATATTGACTTCTGGTTTCGTACTTTGATTTATTATTAGATCTATACACAATGGCAGAAGCAGAAAATATGTAACCGAGCGAAAACGACAAAAATGTTGGTATTCACAAGATCGTAAAATCGACCTCCTGTTTGTTTTTCATTTATAAGGCATAGCCTGAACTAAGCTATCCACTTGGAGTTCATTGCTTCGAACCATGTTCAACCCCAGGTTCATGTGATTGGGTTGAGGAAGATGATCCTTTTCCAGTCTGGGAGTAAGACCACAATAAGGCCGCAGAACCAACTGTAACCACAGAAGCAATCGATGCCCACACCCATTTCTGTCTTCTCTTCCTCCTTTGCCTAAGTCGTCTTGCTACGTCTACACGAGTCAAATACAGTATGAAATCAGAAAGTTAATTTCTTTCTGATGAGCACAAAATATAAAACCTTGGGAGGCATGCCAAGAAACATTTTTATAGAATAATATGAATGAAAGCAAGAAAAGGATGGTTCTCTAATTGAAGTGAAATAAGCGAAGTTAACAGGGTAAATGAAAGACAATATCTGAGAAATTATACTTCTGTTCATAATCTATCCCTCAGTTTATACCAAATTCAGAATTGATTTTTAGTTCAAACAACAATGGGAGTTAACACCAAGGAATTGCTATTCTTTCTGTTTGGTTTTGTTTTATAAACCTTGAAGCTTCCAACAATATAAAATGCATAGCAACTGGAAGGATATACAGATTCATTACACTGTTAAAGTAAATGCAAGTGTTACTAGCAAAATAGAAAAAGGGTTATGACATCTTTTTAGTACTTTAATAAGCGAAGATGAAATGAAGTTTTCCTACTCAACCATTGTAAGCATCATCAGTAAAATCATAAGACTTAGCAAACAAAGACAAACAAGAAATACAGAGCATTGCGGGGTAGTATAAATATGTTTCTCAACTCAGAGTGTGAAATGTTGTAAGAACAAGAAAATATCAAGTCCATTAATCTACAAATTACCCAGGAAAAAGAATACGAAAACAAGGCTTATTTATTAAGGGGGCAAAAAGCACAGCCACTGTAGCATTATCTACTTCAAGCATCATGTCAAAAATATCATTTGTGTTAACTTGTACAAATGAAACAAAAACGGTTACAAGTACCAATTTATACTATGATAATAGTAATTAATTTTGTACTTGTAGCTTGTCTTTTATTTATTCAACAGCTATCAGGGAACACTGACTGTGTACGCTTACCCAAAAATACAACAAAATGCAAAAGAAAATCCATGTGATATAAGAAAGTTGGAGAATGAGGGGGGGAAAATCTCTATTTTATTGCGTAACTCATTGGAAGAACTCGTACAAAGTACTTGATGAGAATTTCTAAAAAGGAAAGAGAGGTTGAAAGATCGGGATACGACATTAGGTAGTCAGGATGAATCAGAATGAGTAAATTTCGTAATCGTGTATGCATGTTACCTTGGCCTCATGCTAAAAAATATACAATAAAGAAGTGCTTGCAGATCTAAAACCTGAACAATGAAGCAATAATGAACAAAACAAATTAATTTGACATCCTCTCTCTATTGCTTGAAGTTTGTTATTTGCCATTTATAGGCAAAACTAAAGAGGTTTCACCAGACAATGTTTTCGTTCATAGTTATCCATAAGATGTTCCAAAAGAACATACAAAGTTGAAGCAACTTAAATTGGCATGCAAAACCACAACCAGAAGATTGCAAGTTTTTGCTATTTTCTGAGAAAATCTACACATAACGAGAAGGTAAACTCACTACAAAAGGCATAAAGGTTTATAGACCTGACCTACAGCTTCTTGGTTTCTCTGAGACATCTCCCGGTTCGCAGCCTCGTAATAATGTAGCTTATCCCATAAACGAGCAATCTCAGAGTTCTTCAACTCAATTTGAGCTTCCATCTCCATCTCAACCTCAGCCTTTGCAGTCCCCCTCCCAATTAAGTTTGAAACAAAGCGGGCGAGATAGACTTGTTGGCACAGATCTGTTGCAGAATCACCTGGCAGTCCATCCTCTTGCAAAGTAGTTGTGGGGAGCGTCAACCCTGCAAGAGATAACTGGTCCTGGATACTATTCCATTGGCCTCGCATATCATTAAGGATTTCTTCTGATTGCTTCCTCCTCTCTATCTCCATCAGCAAACTCAATCTTATTTCACGCAATTCATTTTCAATATCAGGAATTGAAGACTGTGGGCCACTCTCTGATGACAATTCTGAGCACAAGAAGAAAGTAAGTAATGAAAAACCACTCTTAAGATACTGAAACAATGAGAGTTCATGATGTTCATGATGTTTGTACAAATGTTCATATCACCCCCACCCACTTTTCTCCCTGTCATTTTACGTAGAGACACAGATATTAATTCTCGGGGCAATCCATCAAATGAGTAGACATAAACAAAGCATTTAGATAACAAATGCATGGTGCGTGATCACGTTATCAGAATAATAACCAAATACATGTAAGCATTTACAATTAGGTCTAGACTTATTCAAGAAAGAAAGAAAAATTTGTCTTCACAAAATTAAAAGGTAAATGTGAAGGCAAAAGTACCTTCCCAAGCATCATAAAACTCAGCTGTTGGTGTTATTGAATTCAAAGAGCGCTCTGCTCCACCAACACCCTCACTTTCACTACTGCTCTTAACACTCATCAAGTCCTGGCTATCAAAGAAGTCATCTACCTCACCATCTCGCTGCAAATTAAATCCGACAGACTTTGTCGCGCTATTTTTAACAGTTGAACCATTCGCCAAATCACTGCTTCCATGTTTTCCATCAGACACACCATTCAGATCCTCCTCCCTGGCAGCATTGAGAACAGTTGGTGCATAACTATCATCCACGAAAGAGTCCACAGGTTGCTTATGAATACAGCAATCATCCTTAGCTATGCCTGCAAGCTCCTTTTCAGCATTTTTTCCATCCATAGCTCGTTGGTGAGACACAACATCGTCCTCGGAGAAACACTTCATTAGTCTAGGGCCCCGCCTCTTGTGATTAATGATATAAGGAGATGGAGGGAATGAAGAGGGGGCATCGGGAAGTGGAGTCGACTCTGGAGTGGCATAGAGTGCGGGCGAGATTTGAGTCCAATTGTGTCTTCGATCTAAAAAAGCTGTAGTCGATGAACCATTTGATGTATTGAGCTTTTGATTAGCTGGAACACTAACTCCTCTCTCTAGCTTTGAACTAGGAGCAATGATTCTCTTATCGAGCCTTGAGTCTGGAGTACTATTTCTCCTCTGGAATTTTGGATCAGAAGCATTTCTCACTGGCATCACAGACTTTTCAGTTCCTGGTTCGATTAGCCTGTCCAAAGCTATAGCTGTGGATGTTGGCATGACTTTCCAACATCAAGCAACCTGCATCAAAACTTGATTTTTCATCTTGATTTAAAAGTAAAACATATGACAGATGGAAGAAAAAAAAATAGAGAGAGTAAAGTCTGTTGTAATAGAAATTGAAAAACTTTAATTTCCATATCTTATTATCCACAGAAACAGTGTCTACCGAAGCTCAAAAATCTTCAAATAACTTTGAACAGTCTTTACAAGCTTATTAAACTAAGACTCCCAACTCTCACAATTTTTTCATATTTTCAGAATAAAAAGGGAAAAAAATGTCGTAAAATCAATAAAAACTGGAAAAGCAAAAAAAAAAAAAAAAAGAAAGAAAGAAAGAAAAGCACCCAGGAAATCCAAAAACAAAAAGCAAAAGTCATAAACGATTTAAAAAACCAAAAAAATAAAAATAAAAAATAAATGGTAAGCTACCTGAAGAAGAAGAAGGTAATGAATAAACCCTAGAAAGAGGAGTCGAGGAAAGATCAGAGACGAATTAAAGAGATTCAAAAAATGAACCAATTTTAACGAATTCTTATTCTAAAATGCATAAATATGCTAAGAATAATCATCAATTCACAATTTCTCTGTCTCTCTCATCTCCCCTAGAAGTTTCCCAAACCTTTGGAAGGAAGAAAAAGAGAGCCAGGAACCTTTACCTCTTTGTGTGTCTGTCGATCTTTGGATGCTTTGCTGGCCGTTTCACCGCAAAACACATTTGAAATGTTCCTTGTTTAGCTCACGAGGATAAAGTCTTGTTTGGTTAAGATTAGATGGTTTAGTTATAACCAAATAATTTAATTTTTAAAAGTTTGGACAAACATGCCATTAAGATTTAAATTATGCTAATATAGTTTGATTCCTTGGTGATATCTTTGTTGACATCGTGTGTTGTCAAAATCTGTGTCATTAATTACTTTAGGTGTGTTGAAAAATAAGGGCAAAAATATTAATCACCTCACACAATATCAACCACACTGTGTACATGCAGCCAATATTCTAAAAAGCGTAATGCGTGACAATGCATTAAAGGTTCACTCAAAATATTTGATTAAGGTAGGATTAAAAAATAAATAAATAAATAAGAAATAACAAGAGTTTTTGTAGTTTAGTTTTTTAAACAAAGATCTTTAGTGCAAACATGGAGTTCAAGGATTAGGTACTCAAAGCTACTTCTTGTAGGTAAGGAGTAGAAATTTCGTCTCTTCGTGAATGAAAATGTGGTTTGCAATAGTAAGTGATTTAGCAACATTAAAATGATATGTACATAATGATAAACGATGTTAATTTTGCCCCCATTTGGTCTCAATTTCTATAATTTATTTTTTTTCAGACATATTTTCTCATTAAAATAATTTTGCTCGTAGATTTATAAATTATTTTTTTCTTTTTAACTATACATTCATAAAAAAGAATCACTTTTACAAAATCTATTTTTAAAAAATGTCCACCAAATTGGGAAATTGTTTACAAATGGCCTCATTTATATTGAAACAATGATTTTCTTGTCTAACTCGTTGACATAAATGGAAGGGTTGAGGCTAGCTAAGATATGTAGTGTGCTAAGATAATTGCTGTAAAGAAAACTAGATAGTTCTTCAAATTTGTCATTTTGTTTTTACAAGTTTTTTGAAATTTACATTCGAAAATCTGAATTGAGTATTTGTTGAATTTTATAATCTGGAACAATAATTTTTTCCCCATTTTGATGTATGTCGAATTTGTGTAGTTTGAGGCGAATACCGGGTATATAAGTAGTTATTTCATATCCAAAGATTAATCATACTTTGACAACTTCACATAAGGCAGAGTTTGGTGTTTTTAGAGTGATAGTGGAAAAGTTAACAGATAAGTCATCATTACTGTCACTCCACAGAATTGTACAACATTTTTTTTCCCCATTTTGATACATGTCGAATTTCTGTAGTTTGAATTGAAAAATATTTTTTGTTGAACAAATTATCGAACTCGACATGTGTCGAACAAATTACTGATGAGCATAAGAACGAGCCATACAAATATACAATATAATTTTGGAGAACCAAAGATGCAATTTTCTTTTATTTATGTGGCCTTGAAGAAATCAGGACAAAAGTTTGATGGCCCTTGAAGAAAGTAACACATATAATACATGAATACGGCATCCACAATTAACAAAATGGTCGAACACGGAATGAAATATGATGCTCCATTCATTCAATTGACTTGGATTCAGCATATTATCTGTTAGGGAAAAGAAAGGGCCAGGGAGCATGCGCAAAGAAGAGATTTCACTGGGAGAACATGGAAATTATGATACAGATGCTTTGGATGCAAAATACAATGAAATAAATAGTGGTCACATGTGTGAGATAAAATTCAGGACTTCGTCTTTCTCTTTAGCAATGTGGGGTCTATCATTTCCGTTACATCTCTTCTGATGGGGCTCCAAACATTGGACACGTGGTATTCAGTTAACAAACTAACTCAAGTCAACACTCCACATCACTATCCTACATGACCTAGTCAAGACCATCAAACATGATAATCGAAGTGATGCCATCACCTCAGGGCGTCTTGTAGAAGCGAACCCTCCACGGTTGAAGCAAGATGCAACGATCTGTTGCAGCTCATTTTCGAAGTGATTAGCCCTTGAACCCACAAAGACATCTTTTTACCCCGCCTCTCACAAAAGATCTTCTATACAAGATTTTCTGTGAGTTGATTGATGTGACCTCTACAGTAGATGTATCTCAGTCAATTTATCAATCTACTTTTCAGGTGTCAAACTTACAAACAAGACTATAGAAGCAACAGCTAGGAGAATACATATCAACCGTTAAGGTGGGGTATATGTCTTCCAGACAACGATAACCACTTCACTTCCTCTACTATATATATAGCAAAATACGTGTAAAGGATATTAGAATGTATTGCAAGATGGGTTTCTCTTGAAAGAGGGTGCACGATCTCTTCATTGAGATGCATTGGCAAAGAAACATTGCACGTACTTAGGAAAATTCATAACTATAATTGCGAAAATCATGTTAGCAAACATTTTCTAGCACGAAAGTCACTAATGCAAGGATTTTATAGGCCAACCATGAGAAAATATGCCATAGAATTTGCTAAAAAATGTGAAAAATGTCAAAAGTCTATAGCTATACTTCGCCAACAATCACAAAAGTTAACCACCATTACTAGTCCATAGCCTTTTGCAAATTAGGAAGTTAACTTCGTAGTACCTTCATCCGTAGGTAAATCTAAACTGAGGTTCATGATCGTTACAATAGTTTACTTTGCCAAATGTGTAAAAGCAAAACCTTTCGCCACGATTATCGAGGCTAGTACCTAAAAGTTCGCATGGAAAAATATATTTATCAATTTAAAATCCGAATTCTACTGTGTCATACAATGGTTCACAATTTTAGGGGAAAAAATCTAAAAGCTATGTGCGAAGAGTTAAGAATCCATCGATATTTTTCCACCTCATCTATTCTCAAGTTAACGAATAAGTGGAGGTAGTAAACAAAACTTTAAAAAGCATCATGAAAAGGAAACTCAATTGTTATAAATTTTATGGCCATTTTGCATTACCACAAGGACTAGCACAAGGAAAACTCCTTTTTCATTGACTTATGGAGTCGAGGCCATTATACTAGCTTAGGGATACCAAGAAAGTTAAACTTCAATGAAGAACTGATAAGTGTATTTTGTAAACTTATTTAGATCTAAAGATTAAACATTTAATAATTATTTTGAATAATTATAACCAAATTTATTATCTAATGTGTTGTTAGGTGAAATTCGATGAATGGAAGTGGAATTGAAAGAAAGAAGCGAAAATTGGCAACAACAAAAAAAGGATAAGATCCAGTGTTTGGAGACAAAGTGTAAATATTCAAAACTTGTGTCGAAACTCACGATGAAAATTTGAGAAAGCTAGGGTTCAAGTAGATGCAATTAGAAGTCAAAAGGAATGAAGTATGAACAAATCAATATTCAACCACAGACGAATGTTCTAGATTTTTAGCTGGAGATTAAAGCCTATTTTTGACCTAGTAAACATTCTAATTGGATAAAGGCTATTCCGAGTAAAGTTGTATCCTTTGAGTTAACTTTCCAATGCATATTGAATCCTCTCAATACAACTTTTTGACACTTTTGAAGGGGAATCCACGCATTGAGAGATAGATAACACAATTTGAAAAATAGAGAGCAAATTCAAGATGAGAAAAACAGCAATTCAAAGGGTTTGAAGTGAAGATTTGAAACGAGAAGAAGAACTTGGTGCAAAATTCATTATCTTTTCTACATCTCAATTCAAAATTCAGTGATGTACTCAATGCAATTTTTTAGTTTTTCTTCCATTATCATGAGTGGCTAAATTAATATTATGGAGAACAATGTAATCTTTTGAGACTCTTTATTTTTTTTATTCAATATTCAAGTTCTTTAAATGCATATGTGTTGATTTTAATTATGAATTTGATGCTTTGAATTCTTTATCCAATTATTCAATGATTTCGTGAATCTATTACGAATCGAGGATGAGTTTTAGATTTAGACCACATATTAAAATTCGATAAATTAATATAACATGTAGAAATATCTATACTAATTATTCCGATTGTTGTATGAATTCTTAGAACTAGAATTTCATTTAACTAAAGTTATTTGCATTGAGATATGAAATTGAATTATTTAAATAAGTTCAATGAGAACTCGAGAGGTGTAAATTGAATAAAATAGTAGAATTCGATCGAACACTACATTAGATGTAAATCTTAAATTGAGATTTAAAAGTGATCAGATTAAATTGTTCTGCTCTAACGTCCGTTCATTATTTAAATTCTAAATTAATCTTTGTGTGCATTTACACATTTTCAAATAGTTATATTAAAAATCACATCTACTTATTTGTTTGTTTTCAATCAAATTAAAGCTAGGAATAATTAAACCAATTGTTAAATAGTAGTTGTTGTGGGAACGAAATTCGGACTCTTAGATCTACTTTATTACTTAGTACTATACGTACGTTTGTAAGGTATAAAATAGACAACGAGTTTTTGGCGCCGTTACTGGAGACTATTTTTATTTAGTATTGGTTTTAATTATTTCTTGCTTTTGTTTGATCTTTTTTTTATTTTTTTCTTTTTTCAATTGATCTTTTTTTTTTTTTTTTGCTCCATTTATAGGGAATGAAAAAAAAAAAGCAAGAAGTCAAAAAAAATTCACAATGATTGATCTCGACTTAATGAAGGTAACACGCTCTTTGGAGAAAGACAAGAATTTAAAAGGTGGGGATACAATCAACCTATTGAATTTGACAAGGATGGTTTCCCGAAAGGACTAAATATCAAATATATTGTTTATGGAAAATTTAGACCGACTTGTGAATATTGTGGTGCATTCTATTATACTAAAAATTGCTTGTTATTGGCAACTCCAGTGGAAGTGAGAAAAGATATCTTGGATTATCCATATGAAGAACAATTTGATTACAGTGAAATAATTAAGGGAGACGTCATCATGAAAAAAGATAAAAGGATTGAAAATCAAATAATTTCGAACAAGCCAAGTAACATGCTAATGGATGAGAAGATTCATTATTCAACCCAAGGAACCAACTAAAGAAGAAGATGTAAAAACAAATAAATTAATCACCAAGGAGCCAAATGAATTAGTGGCATTCAAAGAAGACGGCATTAGCATGCAACTTCCAACTTTATTGATTTTGTGATTAAAGTCGATGAGAAGATTGAAGTATTCTTAATTGAGTTCAAATTGGGCAACTTTGGCAAGTTATACCGTATTCAAAAGGGCAAAGTACGATTTTGGAGGACATGTGAAATATGGAAAAAAAAAAAAGAAAAAAAAAAGAAAAGAAGAGTCAACTTAAGTAAACTAAGCAGAACCTCCAAAGCCATATTCAAAGTGTCATGAAGCACTTTTGTAAAAATTTAGCTAAAGACTTTAAATTAAACACTTATTGGTAGGCAACCCAATTTCGTATCCCTTTAATTATTATGCTTTCTATATTTGCATTGCATATAGTTTATTAAGGTGCATTAGTTTTAGACATGTTTCTATTTCAATAAGAGGGTCATCATATCTATATTAAGCCTATTAAAAAAATCATATATTTGAGTGAAAAAGAGTAGAAAATACATGTGGTACAATTTCCAAAGTTTTCAAAAATTGGCAATCATACACGCTACATTATTGCCTTTAAATTGCTCTTGACTCTCATATTTGTCTTCTTTTATCTTTCAAAGTTAAATGGAATATCAAGCAGAAGGCAGCTTAGCAAAAATTGGAATGAACTGATCTGGCAAGCCAGCTCAAATATTAGATAGAAAATTTGAGAAGTACCTTCTTTCTTCTTTCCCACCACTTTATGTGCTAGATTATATTTAAAGACATTGAAGACAATGTCTACTTTAAACTTGGGGTGGAAAAGCATTGAGTTCTTAGTTTTACTATTCTTGTGTGATTGTATATATCTACTTCTTTATTATATATATATATATATAATAAAAAAAATAAAAAACCGAAAAGATTGCAAAAAAATTCAAAAAGATTTTCTTGTTTATTGTGTATTTGTGTGGGTTAGGTAACCTTGCCAACAAATATATTTGGAATCATGTATTAATTTATGAACTGTGGATATGTTACATGCTTAGACTAATTGATTCTTATCTATGTAGAACTTGACATTGTTCGCGAACATGAATTAAGTTTAGCATTATAAAGTAATGGATTGTTGATTTATATACTTGATAGATTGAATAGTAAAACATAGATGCTAAATCCAAAAGTGACTGCAGTGTACATTATTCGACCAAATTTGAAATGATATGGAGATGATTTTACTATTGTAACAAGTTATGGATATGAATAGGGATTCCAAGAACAATATGATGAAAATTAGGAGAAAATGTTAAGTTAGTGTCAATTTTTTGAGAATACGTGTTCAATGAGGGACATTGTACTAATCACGACAAAAAAAATGAAAAAAAAATTATCTCATTGTGAAACGTCTCTTCGTAGAATATATGGCTCGAGTAATTAAGCCTTCAATGGTATATAAAAATCTGGTGTCATATGATCATCTGATTTGGGACTCATTAACCTAAATTTCGGTTCAATGGTTATTTGGAAAATTTAATGGAGAGAAGTTTGCACAAAAAAAAAAGAATGATTATAAATATACTTACTACATGCCTTGATTAAATCCCAAACACTTATTTAAGAAAATTATATTTTGTACAAGGGATTGTTAGCCTAATTGAATTTTGAAAGTTGAAGCAATCAAAATTTGGGAAACCCTTATTTGTTGAAATATTAACTTGCAGTTAACGAGATCCATCTAAACTAGAGAGTGTGAGGAATTAGTATAAAGATTAAGTCTTAAATCACATACTGGAAAAAGAGTAAAAAAGAATAAGTTTATACGTGTGTGAATCTTACGAGTGAAGAAAGTACAAATTTGACCATCGAGAGTCGAGAATTGAAACAACTCGTGAACTTGTTGTCTTTTACTTAATTCTTCACACACACACACACATATATCAATTTTGCATTAGAAAAGTAGATATTGATTTTAGTAATGCAACATCGAAGCTGTTTATAAATTTGATACAAAGATTCCAATCCTGAAACAAAATGGCATAACAAAACCTTTTGGATGTTTATTTGTTCATTAAGTAAGGTTATGATTTTGTTTGAAGGCAAACAAATGTTTAAGTTTGGAGGTGTTTGATAAGTATATTTTGTATACCTATTTAGACCTAAAAATATAGACATTTAATAATTCTTTGAACAAGTACAGTTTAATTTATTATATAATATGTTATTAGGTTAAACTCGATGAATGGAAGTGGAATTGAAAGAAATAAGTGAAAATTGGAAAAAAAATGGACATGATCTAAAGTTCGGGGACTAAAGTGTAAATACTCAAAAATTGTGTCGAATATCACGATGAAGATTTGAGAATGTTATGGGTCAATTGGTGGCAATTAGAAGTCAAAATGAATAAAATATGACAAAAATAATTCCACAAATTCCAAATTTTTAGCTAGAGATTAAAACCTATTTTTGACCTAGTAAAAACTCAAATTGGAAAGATGCTATTTCACGCAAAGTTGTATTCCTTTGAGTTAGCTTTCTAACGCATCTTGAATCATCTCAACTGAATATCAAGAGAGAAAGTTATGATAAAATACTAAAATAAGTGCAGAGATGATTTTCCCCTCGAAAGGCATAGGGTTAATCCAAGTACATTTTTGGCCCGTTTTGAAGTTTGTAAAAGCCATACTTTCGACACAAACGAGGGGAAAACTATAAATACAAGTTTTTGACACTTTTAAAGGGAATTCCACACATTGAGAGATGGAGAACACAACTTAAGAATTAGAGAACAAATTCAAAAGGAGAAAAACAATAATTTAAGAGTTTGAAATCAAGATTTGGAACGAAAAGAGAAACTTGATGCAAGATTCATCATATTTTTTACATCTCAATTCAAAACCTGGTGATGTGCTCAATGTAACTCTTTAGTTTTTCTTCTATTATCATGAGTATCTAAATTCATATTAGGACAAACAATGTAATCTTTAAGACTCTTTATTTCTTTTATTCAAGATTCAAGTTCTCTAAATGCATATGTGTTGATTTTAATTATGTACTTAATGCTTTGAATGTTTTGGTCAATTATTCAATGATTTCGTGAATTTATTACGAATCGAGAAGTGAGTTTTAGATTTAGACCATATATTAAAATTCGGTAACTTAGTATAACGTGTAGAGATACCTATACTGATTATTGTGGATGTTGTATGAATTCTTAGAACTAGAATTTCGTTTAACTAAAGTTTACTTGCATAGAGATGTAGAATTGAATTAGTTAAATAAACTCGATGAGATCAATCGGATAAGCATAATTAATTATATAAAATTTGGTGATTGAAATCTAGAGGATAACTATGATGAATTCATGAATCATAATACTTAAACCATCACATTAACAAAATAAAAATCACTTCATTTGTGTTAGCATATTAAACTAGAAAATCACTAAAAAATAATAAAAAATAATTAAAAAAAAGGATTTAATTTGTTTTTGATCAAATTAGAGTTAGGAATAATTGAATCAATTATTAATTAGTAGTCTTCGTGGGAACAATATTCGAACTCATATGTCCACTTTATTACTTGTTACGATTCGTACACTTGCGAGATATGAAATCGACAACAAGAGTAAAACGAAGATACAATGAACATGAAATTGGATTTCATAGAAGAGAAGTGAGATGCTTATCAAACAAAGCTCGTAGTATATCTAAAGAAAATGGCAAGGTATTTTAGCTCCAAAGTGCACAGAAAAATTAGTGACCTAGTTTTAAAGAAAATTTATGTTGCGGAAAAAAAAAACATAAAAATAGGGTCTTTGGGTCAAAATTGGCCAAGGCCATTTTAATGTGGTTGAAGCGATAAGTCCAAGAAATAATAATTTGTACACGAAAAGGGCGAACTTCTCAAGCACCTTTGGAATTGTGAACATCTTATGAAGTATTATCAATGACGTGTTTCCTATTTAGGTGAAGTTCATTCCGCCTATCTTAAGATTATAAAGCTGTTCCACTTGCAAGTTGAATTTCTTAGAAGAAAAATGTTTTTAGACTTTAATGAAACTCAAGTCTTTAAATCATATTTCAATATTAGGAACAAGGAAATTGTGTATCTTAAGGAACCAATTACCCTAACCAATGAAGTCCATAACTTTTTGCAACTTAAGTCAAGCAAGCTTGTTAACTTGTACAAAATGCGCAAGTCAATGAACAAGAAAAATTGGAAAAGAAGCATAGCATCAACAATCGATGGAAAGTTAAAATGATGTCTTTTCATTACAAAGTCAAAATAACAAGAAAAGAAAATTACAAGAAATACTACTTCGTCAAGTCATTCAAAAAGTCACATCCAAGTAGAACTAATCAAATATGAATTTGCTGATAAGTTCCTCACTAAGATGACATAGTAATCAATGAATCTACTTGACTTTAACATTGCCTGGACAGCCTATGCCATAGACATAGCCATAAATTTTCAAATGGAATTAAGGTAGAAATAGTCAACTTAGGTCTCGTTTAGGAGAGATTTTGAGAATTGATTTTTAGATAGTTAGAAGAAAGGTGGGGTCCACCTGTGAGAAAAGAAGTCAAAAATTGCGGCTGGAATAGTGAAATAAGGGTCAAAAAATCGATTTTTTGAGGTAAAAAATCCATCCCAAACACGCTCTTATTTCCATGCACATTTTTGGTCCTTGTGGTGACTGTTGTTAGTTGACTACCAAGATTGATCTTAGCCAATCAGACACAAGCTAATCCTAGCCATTGAATATGAAAGGATACCAAAAAAATCCTAAACATGTTGAAAAAAGCCTAATGTACAAGCCCTGCGTTTACAGGGCCTGTACAAGCCCTCTCACATGCTGTGTGAGAGGGTGGAGGGTGGGGGATTATTTAAAAAAAAAAATTACCCACCTCCCCTTGTATTCAGTATGGCCTGTATAGCTAGCAAAGTCGAAATATGTTGATCACGACACATTAAAACACGCAATACATGTACCTTGAAAAGTGCAATTGATCGTTGCAATGATGGAAGTGTCCTTCGTTTGATCATAAGTCGACCATCATTACTGCATGAATTAACCCTGGAAAATACAGCATTTATACCCTTGCTTTACACATTTCACAAGATCGCAACTTAACATAAAGAGTTAAGCTTGAACTTCGGGGAATACTAAAGATATTTGCTTATGTCATTAATGTAAAGTAAACACATCCAACTTTATTTTCACTCGGGAATCACTTAAACATTTCATTGACATCACCTTTCAAAAAGCCAAGATAAGAGTTCGTCAACCATTTTTTGGGCTTGCATATTGGAATGAATTACCGAAAGGCTAAATTCAAAAAAAAAAAAAAAAATAGAAGTACTTCTATTTTATGCAACATGGAGAACATAAAAAGAAGTCCTGAACCTAATATAAATTATTAGACTCATACTTTGAGGGCTATTTGTTATCTATTAATGATACAGAGATCAATGGCAAAAATTTTGACCGTAATTCTCTGATACCGTCTTGATCTCGCTCTATACGAACCTATGCCACTGTTAGCGTTTACTTTTAAGTTTAAAAAAAATAAAAAATAAAAAATAAATTTATAGGATCATATGCAAACCTAGGTCATTTTCAAGGAGCATTTATAATAAGTAGCCATAAATTCGATCTTGAATATATAAAAGAACACATGACGCGTGCGAGTGCAAAATTACTGAATTAGCAAAAATACTATTTATTTCCACAGGCTATACCATATCAACAAAATTTGTTATTGAAGCATACTTGATTAAGAATGTTAAACCGTTTAAAGGAGACTTTACGACTAGTGAGAGAAGAATGCGTGGCATGTTAATAAAATATGAAAAGGTAATGGAATCAGTTAAAGCTCACTAATTAATGACTGTCATGTTTCATTAAAGGAAAAGACTTAATAGCCATCACGACCTCATCAAAAATCTATAAAAAGTCATAGTTTGGAGCAAAGCAAGATAGAAAAACTTGAATACACACTACTTTCAAATAGCTATTTTCCTCCTAGCTCTTATTTTCAATTTAATTCAGTAAGTTTAAGGAGTAAAAGCCTGGTAAGGTGCGAGGAATTTGTTTATCTTGATTTCGAAGTCAACACTTACCTGGATATTGAGTCCTCACATTGAATTCCACCATTTAGGTAACAAGTTTGTACAAAGCTAAACTCTCAAATTTTTCATATTGATTGCCAACTATTAACATTATTTCACTGTACAAATCATTGATTGCTAAAATGACACATCAATAAAACATCCCCATTAGGGATCAATGAGGCAGTGAGAAAATATGATTGTGCTCTGTCAATAAAAACATATCAACAATTAAATCATCATGTCAATTGCTGTTTGCTATCATGACTTCTTGCTTAGCATATTTGGGCGACTTGGGGTTATAAATGGAAAGAACAGGGTTAGTGTAACCATGGATTGCTAATTAAAATTCATCATCCATTCCCAGCTCTCCATCTAAGCCATTGGAGAATAAATGATAGCCCAATATGATACTTCTCCATGGATATGAATAAACGTCCTTATATTTCGCGTGCATATATTGCACCCAAGAATGATATTTTGCCTTTAGGATAAGCACTAAAAGTGATTCAGGTTGTGTCAATATACTCCAACATTTCTTAGCTACCACATATGTCTGGAAATCCTACTCATGCTTTATTTTTAGTGTTGACCTTGATTTTTGATCGATGACATGACTAACAAATCTTAACTCCACTCACATCCATTAGTAAAGCTCCTATATACTTGGACAAACCGTCAAAATTATGTGGCCTTCTTCAGTGGTGGATGAGGTGTCTACGAGCACTTCAAAATTCTAGTAATGAAAGCTTGTATATTTAGGTATAGGACAAGCAGATAAATGTCCCATAGCCTAGGTCTGACATCTGAAAAAAAAAAGTAGACTTATTAGTTGATTGAAAGGTATTTGTAGCAGAGGGCTCGCATCAATCAATCATAAAAAATCTTATACAGGATATCTCTTGAAAGAATGCATTTGCGCATTTAAAGGCCAGTCACTTTGAAATTAAGCTATAACAAATCGCGGTACCTCACCTCGAGCATGGAAGGTTGACCTCCACTAGCACCTCGACTGAGGTAATGACATTACTTCAACTACGCTATTTGATGGATTCAATTAAGCCAACTAGACCAATTATGTGGAATGTGGGATTGAGATGGCCTATTAGCTGCTCTACATGCCCAGTGTTTAGAGCCTTTTAGGATAAGACATAACAATAGTCTCCTAAGTCCAAGCGTGAATTTTCATATAAGGAGTGAACTTTGGTAGGAAAGTAAGAGAAAGATAACATCATAAAAGTGGGCTTATAAACTGCCTCTAGTGTTTAAATTAGCTGAGATGATGACGTGGCTTTAATTAGAGAAGTGGTGATGCTCTAGCATGTACTTTCCTGTGTTTGCAAAGGTGTTGGAGCCTATTGTAGTGGTTCTCGTTTAGAGTGACACTGGACGAAGTGAATACTTGTTTAGACTATTTATTTATAACAAAACACAATAAGTTAGTCCATCAAGTCTAGGTATAGATATTTATATAATGAATGAACTTTGATTAGTTTTTTTTTGAGACCTCGTGTGGCAGTGGTGCTAACATAATTATGATGTAGCTTCTGTGTAGGGGTAAAATCCCATGTTGCTGGGATGAGGCTTTTAATGTAGGTACAACTATGATGCAGAGGTAAAGCCCCCTATTGTTGGGACGAGGTTATATGAAGGTGGATGCAGCTATAATGTAGATAGGAAGTCCATATTTATGGGATAAGGCTCTGAAGATGGATGCATATATGATGTAGAGACAAAGTCCCATATTACTGGGACAAAGCTCCGCAGGTAGATGCAATTTTAATGTAGAGGTGAAGTCTCATGTTGCTAAGATAAGGTTTCGATAGGTCCAACAAGATGCAGAGGTGAAGTCCCATATAGTTGGTTCGAGTCTCTAATAGTTGATAAGGCTTTGATGTAAAGGCAGAGTCCCATGTTTTTGGGAAGAGGCTCTGTGATACAGGGGTCATACAGCTATGACACAGAAACGAAGTCCTGTGCTGATGGGATGAGGCTCCAAAGATAGATGCATCTGTGATGCAGATGCAAAATTTCATATTGTTGGGATATGTCCCATGTTACTGGGACGAGGCTCTAAAGATAGATCCAGTTGTCATGTAGAGGCAAATTCCCATGTTTCTAGGACAAGGCTTTGAAGGAAGACGTAGCTGTAATGCATAGGCGAAGTCCTATATTGCTGGGACAAGGCTCCAAAGGTAGATGCAGTTCTGATTCAGCTATGATATAGAGGTGAAGTCCCAGTCACTAGGAAAAGGCTCTAAAGATAGATATAGCTATGATGTAGAGGTGAAGTCCTATATTGCATGGTTGAAGCTCTAAAAGTTGATACAGAGGTGATGCAAAGTCCCATGTTGATGGGACAAGGATATAAAGGTGGATGTAGCTATTATGCATACGGAAGTCCCACGTTGCTAAGATGAGGCTCTGAAGATAAATATTGTTGTGATGCGGAGGCAAAACCTCATGTTGCTAGGACTTTGTCTCTGAAGGTAGATACAGATGTGATGTAAAGGCGAAGTCCCATATTGTTGGGACGAGGCTCTGAAGGTAGATATAGTTGTGATGCAGAGGTAAAGTCCCAATTTGCTGGGACCAGGCTCTGAATGTGGATGCAGTTGTGATGCCGAGGTAAAGTTCAATGTTGTTGGAATGAGGCTCCGAAATTTGATGTAGCTGTGATGTCCCATGTTGCGAGGACAAGGCTCTGAAGGTAGATCCAGCTGTGATGAAAAGGCTATGTTCCATATTGCTAGGATAAGGCTTTGAAGATGGAAACAGTTTTGATACGAGGGAGAAGTCCCATATTTGCTAGGTCGATGCTCTAAGGGTTGATGCAGCCGTGATGCCGGTGTAATGCGGAGGCAAAGCCCCATGTTTCTAGGATGAGACTTTGAAGATGGAAACAGTTGTGATACGAAGGAGAAGTCCCATATTTGCTAGGTCGATGCTCTAAAGGTTGATGCAGCCGTGATGCCGGTATAATACAGAGGCAAAGCCCCATGTTTCTAGGATGAGACTTTGAAGATGGATGTAGCTATGACACAGTTGTATTGCAGAGGTGAGGTCCCATGTTGCTGAGATGAGGATCTAAAGGTAGATGTAGTTATGATGGAAAGGCGACGTCCCATATTGTCGAGGCAAAGCTTAGAATGGACACAACTGTGATGCAGAGTCAAAATCCCATATTATCGAGATAGGGCTCCTAAGATAGATGCAACTACGATGTAGAAGTGAAGACGCATGTTGCTGGGATGAAGATCTGAAGGTAGATGCAGAAGCAACATCCCATATAACTGGTATAAGGCTTTGAAAGTAGATACACTTTTGATGCAGTTATGGTACATAGGCGAAGTCCCATGTTGGGACAAAGCTCTGAAGGTAGATACATCTGTGATCCAACTGATATATAGTCATAGCCTTTAAGGTAAAAAGACTTATAGGACCTGTGATGCACCGACACTTATACATGTCGGGTACGTCGACACGTGATTTTTTAAAAAGGTATCGACATGACATGTCACCCACACATTGATTAAAATCTTTAAAAATCTTCATTTATATAGTATAAATTTAGTTTTACACTTGTTATTAAGTTTTTTTTTTTTTTATTAAAATCTTTTAAATATGAGCACCTATTTATTATTTAATAATAAGTTTGAGTTAAAAATATATAATATTTTTAATAAACAATGAAATATGTTTATGATAGAGTATCTGAGAAGTGTCGATATCAATACGTGTCGGACACCGACACGTTACCCTAATTGAAGTGTCAGTGCTACATAGGATAGGACGCATGCCAATGACTCGAAATGTCTCATCTTTCTAATAATTGACATTAGAGGCATCAGTTGTTTTCTATACATGCATTACGTGTACTTTTAATATGTAACATGCCTATATGAATTTCGAGGCCACACCCATTTACGTATTTACGAGGTACACACTTCTATCTTAGCCCTTTATTCAATATTGAAGGACTCCTTTTTTTACTTCAACGATTCGAGTTTGTTTGACAGATGGATGCCCCAAATTCTTTTGATATTATCCAATATATGTTGCTTACCTCTGCCTATAAAGGGGCTTCTGACTATTTTATTGATTTTTTACTTTGCAAACCTTGAGTATCATAAATTGTTTAAACTCCCAAGCATGTTTCGGTAATGTTCTTCACATTCCGATGATATTTTCTACGATTCCATCAAGAGTTAACTTCAAATCAATCTTTCGGAACATTTCTTTTGAATTTTGCTCTATTCATCATCTGTTTCTAGTTTTCTTCAAAAATAAACCCAAGCTGCACAAAGTGGTATCTAGCTCTGCCAAAAAAATTTGTTGTTAGGGGTTTTTTTGGCAAGGTAGACATGAGTATGATTTGTGCATAGATAGGTCTGTCAAACGTAATTCCTACTGAAAGGATTTATGAGGTGATGGGTGGAGTTTATCGATATAGGAGGGCCCCGTAGATCATAGAATTGAATGGGGACCGCAAAAGTCACCTAACTAATGGCAGAGGCTAAATTTCTTAAAATTAGGGAAAAATTCACATTCCCTGATATGAGAGATTTCATATTGCCCTAACAATAAGAGAGCCAGCCATCCTAGACAAGGGTACATTGTAATCAACTAGGCTATTTTTATGTTGGCATGCATCTACTTCTACACCCCTTCTTTACATATGTGCTAAAGGAATTATTACTTAGTACCCATACAATCGAATCCTAATGTATGGATCCAAATAGTTGGAGCCTTCCGTCTTTGGGAGAAGGTCTCCATTAGTGAGAATATTCCCATAACAAAGAATTGACTTTGATAATAGCTATGTTCGGATTCTACTTGCAATAATAACATGCCATGAATATGGTATGTAATCTAGAAAAGTCCATTTATTGATTGTGAAATAGGCATCCAAGAGCTAGAATATATATTTTAATGAGATAATATATCAAAATAATGTTAAACCATGTGCATAAAAGATTAATAGTACATTTATATTTATGGTATTATATAAGGGCGGCATATTATTGATTAAAAATTACATTCCCATGCTACAAGAAATGAAAATGTGATTACCTTAAACTCCTCAATGATAGATTTGGGGTGGATAACCTATATTATTGGAACAAATATCTGTAAAGACAGATTTTAATTAGCCCAATCCATGTACATGGATAAGGTGCTAAAAAGATTTAGCATAGAAGAGTCCTAGGTGGGATTCAATTCCAACGGTCATGAGATTATTCTCTCGAAATTTATATGTTTATAATACGAGTTGAGAGAAAATGTATAGATGAGATGACTTATATTTTGACAATGAAATCTGCGACACTATGTAAGAGACCTAATATATATTCATAAATATTTGAGGACTAAGAGTACATTAAAAAGCTTGAAATATTTAGATATTGTGATACTAGCTCTAAGTCAGCTAAGGGTGATAACAAATTTTAAGTCATGTGTTTACTCTAAATGGTAGTGTGGTCAATCGGAAGGTTCCAAACAAGATGGTCACTAACTCTACAATAGGAGTCAAATAAAAAGTGCTTTGGAAGCAATCTCGATTGAGGAATTCATTAGTGAATTATAAGCTGTTCACAAAAATATAGCTTCAGTATTATTATACACTGACAACAATTTATCCTATACGCAATGAAGAAACCCGGTGTCATCAAGTATCTGAGTATGTATTAAGGCACTACCGTTTCATTTGGAAATTGTAGAAAAGATAGACTGTGTGCTCACATACCTTGAGAGGGTTGAACATGAAAAAACTATACTTATCTTAGAATTCAGATCTATAGAGATATATACCCTTCCTTTCAATCCAAGCCCGCGAAGCCACCTATTCCCAAGTACAGAACAAACGGTGGAAGGCAAATTTAAGATATAGGAATAGATCCAAGAGATTGCTTGATTTGTATTCTAGTAAAAATATGGTTTTCATGTAAGCTCATGATATATTGGATATATAAGTAATTAGATTGGGTGTAAGTGGGAGATGTAAGTGTTATGCCCTAAGTCCAATCAACATTGGACATAAATACTTTTAATATATAATTGATGAAATTTCACGACAGATCTACTATTTAATTAATATTAAATTAAATTAAATAATAGAGTCTATAAATTCAAATCTTGGTAATTTGTTAATCACACGGAGTTGTGATTGTGAGATACAAATTACATATGATTGAATCTTAAATCATTCATGGTTGTAAGTAATGACAAGATACGAATATCATTATTATGGACAAATCATCACGTGTGGCATTTCTTACTTGTGAAGTTAGTAGCTGATCTCACAAGTTAAAGTGTGGTGATACTTGAATGAATACGTGGATGTTTTGTTATAGAACAAAACATTGTAGACTCGTCAAGAGATTTCGCATGGACAACTATCTAAGTGTCAGTGATTAATCTCTAACATTTGGTGGTGGAATTGATCCTTTGACTTGAAGTCGTCATAGTGCCTTTAATGAGAACAATCATACTTTGACGGTGTTGGATGTTGTTCTGTCAAGGGCCGTTAATACGACATCGTTCGAGTATTTTAAAAATCGTATTAAAGTTGTGAATGACCAATAGAGAATTCGTCACTCTTAAATAATAAGAGATTATGATCTGCATTTCATTCACTTAAGTCGATAGTGAAATCCTTGGCTAAGGTGTACTCAGAAGTTGAAAATGAGTTTTCGACTTATATTGACTTAATAATAGTATGAAAGATATGATTGAGAATCGAGATTGACACACTTTCATATCTCGTAATTGATCGGATCATATTGACGAAGAGATTATAGTTTCACAGTAAATGAACGAGTATGGTTTTGTCATACCACGTGACATTTTTCGTCACATGTATTGTCTTGACACATTGCTAGATGTCAATTTGAGATGGCGAACGTGAATTGATGATAAATTAAAAGGGTATTTTAATTTATCGATTTTGATTAGATCAAAATAATAATTCACATCGTTAGGTATCGTGATCGGGAACCTGATGGGTCGCATACAAAAAGAGAACTGAAAGATTGTGATTTGTCAATTAATTAATTTAACAAGCGTTGGATAAATTAATTAATTGGGCTGCTTATTTATAGGCCGAAAATAATTAATTGGATTAATTAATTCACAGACTGAATTTAATTAAATGGATTAATTAAATATTGGATCAGGTCAGTCTAAACCCGAGTGGGCTTATATAAATAAGTGATTAGGATTTTCAATTATAGTGATTTTTCATTATTCTTGTTAGCACAAGAAGAAAAAATCATAATTTTACAATCTTGTTCTCTGTGTGAATCACTGTTAGAGGCTGGACAATTGGACAGTTGTAGGTGGCGAATTAGGATCGTTGGAACTAAAGAATAGCAAATGAGTTTGCAGATCTCATAAAATGTACAATCTCCATCACAATTTTTATCTAAACACAAAGCAGATCTTTGATAGGAATTGAATTTTGTTTTTATTTTCGCTGCGCATGTTTAAGTGGATTCCTAAGAGGAGAATGATAATGTAACACTCTATCTCCAATTGTTGAGACGACATAATAAGTTTGTTATCTTGCATTTGTATTGACAAATCTATTATAAAAGCGAAGTTGACAAGGTGTTGGAATCCGCAAAGCTCAATACTTGGTCCGCATATTTAATCCAATACTAGTTCCAAAAAGTGATGAAAATGGAAAACTTGCTAGGATTTTACAGAAATAAATAAAGTGTGTTCCAAAAACAGCTTCCCACACCCAAAATTAATCAATTGATGGTTGTGACTGCAATATGTGAATTACAAACTTTCATGAACGTATATTCAAGTTATAATTATATCCTCATGTACGATCCAAACAAGGAGCACACTACTTTCATAATGGATCCGGGATTATATTTTTACAAGGTAATGCCATTTGGATTAAAAAATATTAACTTTACTTATCAAATGCTAGTAAATAAAATGTTCGTAGTTCTAATATGTAATATGCTCGTTCAAAGCCTTCGATCTGAGAGCCATTTTAGGCATCTGGAAGAAGCCTTCAATGTACTATGAAAGTACCAGAACGTATATTCAAGTTATAATTATATCCTCATGTACGATCCAAACAAGGAGCACACTACTTTCATAATGGATCCGGGATTATACTTTTACAAGGTAATGCCATTTGGATTAAAAAATATTAACTTTACTTATCAAATGCTAGTAAATAAAATGTTCGTAGTTCTAATATGTAAGAAAATGGAGGTATCATTGATGATATGCTCGTTCAAAGCCTTCGATCTGAGAGCCATTTTAGGCATCTGGAAGAAGCCTTCAATGTACTATGAAAGTACCGAATATAACTTAACTCGCTGAAATGTGCTTTTGGGGTCACATCCAAGAAATTCCTAGGATTTATGGTAAACTAATGAGGAATTCATGTACATTAACTAATTTAATATAATGGAGTCCAACTTTTTAAGTTGAAATAACTTTTCAATTGCAAGATATTTTGATTTTGATATATAAGATATAAATAACTTAATCTTAATTCGTCCTTGATAGCAGGTAATTTACAAGACATGGACTTCACAATTATGAATACAGTGTCATGTAGCACATTTCTTTCTTATGCAAATCTCACAAGCTAAAATGTGAAGACAATTAAATGGATGTGTGTATGAATTGTTAGAATAATTCATTCGATGACCTAAAATGCATATTTCACGTGGACATGTATCTTAGTGTTAGTGGAAAACTATTAAGGGTTAGATAACGAATTTGGTCTTTTGACTTGAGATCTCATAACGAGGATTATCACACTTAGGTAGCTTTGAATGTTACTTTTTCTAAATTTACTAATACAGCATTACACGAGTGTGTTGAGAATAATATAAATATTGATGTATGACCAATATGATACTCATCAATCTTGGATAATGGAGATTATAAACTGTTTTTCATATAGATAAGTTGATAGACAAATTACTTGCCAGGTGAAATTACAAGTTGAAATGGTTTTAAGTATAACTTGTTTGGATCAACAAAACGTCATGGAGAATAATATGATCGATCAAAACGAGATTGACCTTTGTTCACATATCGTAATCAATTAGGATATATTGATGAGATGATAAATTTCCACGATAACCTAGTAAAATTGTTTTGTCATACTCATGATATTTTTCGTCAAATTACTAAATGTCAATCTTGGACGAAGGTGTTAGTTAATTAATACTGGTGAATTAATGATAAACTAATTTATCTTTTTCTGATCGTATCAAGATAATAGTATTATGAAGTTTGCAATAATGAATGAGAACATAATGGGTCAATATCAAAAGTAAGAATTATAAATTTCGCATGACATTGGACCTAGTCCATGTGAAGGATTGTTGGATTAATGTAAGGCCCATTGTTGGGTTGATTTAACTATTGCCGGCCAAAGTGAATTATCCAAAGTGGAAATTACACAAAACCATAGTTTAATTATTCATAATTCCTAAATCGGATGGGAAGTTTAATATTTCACTACTCAAATTTTTTTCTTATATTAAATATTTTAAAATTATTTAATAACTGTTTTTCCTAAATTCAAGTGTTTTAAAATTTGGAAACTCTATATTCATTAAAACCTCACTCCACATCCTTTCAATGAACTCCACGTTCAGTCACGTCTCCATATTTTATGATTACCACGGCCGTTCATCCAAGTCATTTCTGCATCTCACCCCTGTTCGTTCTCCGACGAACGTCATACACTTTCGTGTTTACCTCTATTATATAGGGTCCTTCCAAAACAAGGTGGTCACAGTTGAACAGCACCTTAAAAATTTCAAGAATGACTCATTCAAGGAGTGATAAACGAGGGGAGAAAATTGGAATCCATGATTCAAAGGGAAGAGATAAAAGGAAGGTTGATGAAGTGTAAAATGATTCATCATCTAAAAGACACAAATCCAAACGACCAGTTACAAAATTGCCATCGAAGAAGGTGTGTTTTCAATCATTCAATTGTTCGCTTATTTCGAGCATACCTATGAACATTTTATTCGATGGGTAATATGCATAGATGAAGTATTTTGAATTCGTAAGGTATATTGCATTGAATTTGTAGTGTGTATTTGTAATCGAAATGTCGAAATCTAGAAAGGGTTTTTACTATTGTTTTCAAATTTGGTTGTTCATTTGTGACTAATGGAATGGTATTGTGTCATTTCATAAGTGTGTTGTTGATTTCTGATCTGTTGTAGGGGACTTGTAACCTATATGTTGCTGTTGTTTCTACTTGGATTCCCATCTGTGACCAACTGATGCATTTATTGTGACCAATGTTACAGGCCTGGAGATATACTATTCTGGAGAAGAGTTGGTTTCCGGGTAAAATTACAATTACTCCCATGAAAGGTGTGCTGTCAAATTTCAAAAACAACCTAAATGAAGCCCAATGTCAAATACTGGAGAATACGTGTTTCTCCCACTTCCTGGAATGCAACGAAATCAATGTCCAATCTCAGCTGATACACTACTTTCTGTTGAGGTAGGTGCTACAACCTAATGAGAGTAAGTTGTGGTTTAACATAGTCGAAAGATTTGTGAGGTTCTCAATTTTAGAGTTTTGTTTGGTGACAGGGTTGAGATACGTTGGCGATACTAATACAAGTAGGATGAAAAAGAACCCATCACGATTGAAAAATGTGTATTGTCCAACGTTGAAAAATGTGACTCATGAAGACGTCTAGGAAGCATTTCTTGGTGCGACTGACATTCTTGATGAGGATGTTTTCATGTTGGGTGCATTGTATTTCATAACGTTATATCTATATCTGAGAGACTACAAGAAAATTGTGGATCACTTCTTATTTGTACTAGTTGAAGATTTTAATGCGATGAATGTGTTTCCATGGGGTAAGTCATTGTTTGACACGCTAGTAAGTTCATTGAGGTAGGGGTTGAGTAAGAGAACAACCTATTATAGACTCAGAGGCTTGCTCATAGCCTTTCAAGTGTGGATTTACGAGACAATTCCTAGTCTCGATGTATACACACTAGAAGGATATCCAAAATGTACCTCGGATAATGAAATGGATGACTGATGATCGCCCTTCGGCTGCTAAGCTTGAGGGACCTGAATGCTTCTACAATCTGGATGTAAGTGACTAACGTTGCAGCATTATTGTTTGTGAAATATGTGAAGTTGCACATATTTACATATTGCAAATCATATTAATTCAGTCACAAATTAATTTCGTCAAGCCACAAAGTCATAGATATTAAATACAGGTCATAGGCATTTTTATGACACCATTGGTGTTGTTATATCACAATCCATGTCAACATAACTGCATGGTGTGCAAAATTATATCTGATTGTTCGTATATTTTTGTTTTGCTAACATTAAACTTTTGTTATGATCTGAATGCCAATTGGGAATATGTAACTTGGAACCTCTAGAAGCTAAAATGGCAATACTATACATGACAGAGGTGCAGTATGAGAAACATATCCAACCTGATCGGTCACATGGGGAGAAGAGAAAGGATGGTAGCACAGACCGATGAATTCATCATGCTGGGACAATACAAAGCCAAGTGATTCGAGGACGAAACAATCTACTCTTATGCTTTGATAACTGATAGAAGACTGGGACACTTTGATGTGCACATTGACGATGACGTCTTTGTTGACCCACCACCCAAATGGAAGGGGACATCAATCGACGGAGATTCTCCAAGTGAAGAGCGTAAGTCAAATGAAACAACTGATCGGCATGCACCTAATTTAGAGGATCAGCCATCAAATAATTTAAGTTGTTCCAATTTCATCTATCATGTGACAAGTCCATTTAGTGTCATGATATTCAGGTCATATAAATATACTCAGGTCACAGAAATATATTGAGGTCACAAAATTATATTCAGGTCACATGTCTCAATTATTAGTTCACACCAGTAGACATTTCACTATTAGTCACAGATGACTGTTCTATTTTACCATCATCAGTTACCTGATTATAGGTATTCATGTGATGTAGGTGGTCGAGGAATTGAGGAATTATTTCAAAGGACATATAACTGATCTCCAGTCCAAAAATTGATTGCTCAGCAAACAGCTTCAAGTGATGCAGTCACAGACATTATCTTTGAAGTCTGATCAGCAAAAAAGACTGAACATTGTTGTTCACATGCAAGGTGAAATCCATACCGACACGCTGGACATCAAATCGCACATGTAGAGTATGTTTGATTTTGTGATCGCATTGATATCTAGTTCAATGGAAGAAATTATGAACAAATTCAGAGAGAACTCAGGACCACAAATTGTTGGAGGATCTGGACCACTAGACGAAGTCAGTACCCCATCTGTTACCACATGACATCTGTGACTAATTTGTATTTGTTTGCTGAAATGCATTTTTTTGTGCTGGTTTTCAGACTGCAAAATCGAAAAAAAGTACTAATTGAAAAGGCAAAGGCAAGGTTGACTCGATGGAGACGATTGAATTACCATGTTCCCTTGAACCTCCATCTTTTGATCTCGGTCTTGAATTTACACAACCAAACCAGTTTGACACAGTGACATCTAAGAAAGTTCAAGTGCAAGTGGACACGGTCATATTCAATGTATTGAAGGAGACAGAATCTACTGATCAAGAGGTATCAGAAATACTATCGTATTTTGTTGAATAATGTATGTCACATATTAAAATACACATTTATTATACAGAGATCACTTGAGGCCGCACCAAGTTCTGAATTGCTGATGAAGAAGGCTCTAAAGCCAACTAAAGTGCTTCAATCTCCTTTTGTTGTTGCCAAAGTAAAACAAATGAAACCATCAGGAAACATAGTGGTCTTTGAACACTACAATTAGCATGCAGATGATGCAGACGTCGCTGACTTTCAGAATTGGTTTCAAAAAGAATACAAACCGCATAACAAGTATGAAATGGTTGTCCTATTTTTATACTTTTCCAAATAATGATCCGTTCTTCTCATTTGCAGGAAGAAGTTCAATGATAAAGATGATGCTATCCATCCACCTTTTTCTATTAGTCAATATTTGCTAGGAAATAAGACATGGTGGTATGAACTTGTATCCAGGGAGGTGTCGTTGAGTAGTTCGATTCGTTACTACATACAAGTAATATATCTAAAGGAGATGTCACAGTACAGATCACATGAGTCACAAATCACTGTAGAATAATCACACTGAGTTCACACACACGCAGTATACTATATCTCATTCAATAAAAGTCACAAGTTACACTTGTATTATATAACAGACCACTCGTGCAGTAGGTCACAGATCACACATGAGTCATAAGTCACACGTGCAATAGGTCATAATATGTGTTTATGGAAAACACTTATCTAAAGTGGCAACAATATAAGTGACATGTATTTATAACGTTACATGTCAGATATTGAATGGTCACTAACTACAGGTTATAGTGGTAACACTTACTAACTGAGTCACAGATCATAATCACGATTCAATGCAATATATTCTTGGTGTTTATATGGTTTCCTAATTGTTTATTCTGCTTGCATCTTCGTAGCATATGAACATGTGCTTCTACTATATACGTCAAGTGGCAAGAAGTGGGAAAATCTCAAGTTCATTGCTACCACAATTGACTCGTTGTTCCAGGCCAAGCTCAAGCACATGTATCCTAGGTTCAAGGATGATACAAATGTTGTTGTGACAGATGATAGACTGATTGATGACATTATGGGTACACGAATTCCATTGAGCACTCTATGGGCTGAAGTCAACCTTGTGTTTATTCCATTTCTACCTACCAAAAAAAGTACATTGGATGCTTAGAGTGCTGGATATGAAGACACATACATTACGTGTGTTGAATTCATCCAGGAAGACATACAATGATATCAAGGTCCGTATTGGAATTGAACCTTTTATCAGCATGCTTTCGTACCTCATGAAATGTGTTGGAATATGGAAAAAAGATTCCATGGAATTGAAGGTGGATCTTGATTTCTCTCTTTCCTAACAAAAAAATGGGTATGTTTTTTACCTCTACTTACAATTTACCATACTATAACATGTTGGATTTCATACCTAACAAACTGATATTTGTGTTCCTAGACATGATTGCGGCATATACATTGTCAAATATGCGGAGTACATGCTACATGATGACATAAGATCCATGTCAATGAAGTTCGATGCGTGTAGAGAACGATTAGATGTAGCTTTATTGTTCTTTCGGAAATTCGGGAAGGCTAGAAATAAAGTGCAGCCAACTGGAAGGGAAAGCATTGTTATAGAGTGATAGTGCAATGTATAGTCACAAGTTGTAATAGATGGGAACATCGTCTTTTATACTTGAAAACTTGTTTATAATGACAACGTACTTCTTACCTTTGACTGTTTATATCAACAACTTCATTAGTATTTGGAGACTTCATTATATTGTTTAACGATGTTTAACTGTATATCATATTTTACAAGATTGATTATTTATCATTGACCAAGTCTCAAAATTTAATGCACAAAACTATGTCATTGTGTTATGTTAGCAGCATAGCTGGTAGACAGGTTCATTGTATATTGGTGACAAGTCATCGTATATTGGTCACAGGTTAATGCATATTGGTCACAGGTCACTGCATACTGATCATAGGTCATTGAAGAGTGATTATAGATCATTTTAAATTTGTCACAGCTAATTGCATATTGGTCACAGTTCATTGCACAGTGGTCACAGGTCACTACAAATTGGTCACAGGTCATTGCATGGGTTTTTAGGATTTTTTGCAATTTGTCACAGGTAATTATACATTGGTCACAAGTTAATACATATTGGTCACATGCCATTAAGAGTGATCAGAGGTTACTGCATACTGGTCACAGGTCATTGAAGAGTGGTGATGCGAACCCCGTAGCAATGGAAACTACGAAACCCACAACGAGATTGATGTGGAACCCAAGAACGCTAATACTAACCCGGTTTTGGATCTTGAACCCCAATAATTGAACCAAGAAACCCTAGATTAGCGAAGAACCTAAAACCCCTTGATTACAATTAAAAGAACCCACAATCCGAATGTTTAGAACGCCACAAGAAATTGAATCTTGATAAGTTCCAAGATTGTTTAAGAAGAACAAGAAATTGAAAGAACAATTCTCTCTCTATAATATTAAGCAAAAAGTCAAAAGTCTTTACAATGAATAATATTCTCCTATTTATACTAATGAGTAAAAACGTCCAAAATCCATCAAATTATGTTAATAATTTGATTTCATAAGAATTCTATCGAAACTAGGAAATTCGGCCAAAATTAGAAAATTCGCCAATTTTTTGGCTTGTGCGGCCGCATGGTGTATTTCCATGTGGTCGCAAGGTTCAACAAGAAATGCAATTTTTTATTTTTGGTATGCCACCGTGCGGTCGCATGGTGTTTTGCCTGTGCGGCCACACATGCTTGTTTTTAGCTTCCGGTTTCGTCGCTTGATAACAAATTGATCCAAGCTGATTCGACCTTCGACCCAAACATGAAAGTTGCTCTATTTTGAGTCCTGAACATGGTTCCATCAATGGTTTCTTGAACGAGCAATTCCATCGCTTGTTTCACTTGCTTTGCCCTTGATCGCGTCATTGGTCTACCATTGACTATCAACAGGTCTCGTCTCGCACTTGCCTTCGTCGGGCTCGACTCCTGGATCATATCAAGTGGTCACGGATCATTTCATATTGGTCACAGTTAATAGCATATTGGTCACAGTTCATTGCACAGTGGATACAGGTAACTGTAAATTGGTCACCAGTCATTGCATGATGATCATATAACATTTTTGCATACAAGTTTTCATGTGTAGCACACTGTACACACGTGTTGTACATGCTAATGTCACACATTCTTGTTGTACATGCAATCGGTCACAGCAAATGTCACAGATCCTGTTATAGGGTTAATGCACACTTTATGAGTCATCATCCCATTCATTTATCAGCACAAAATCTAGCATTATATTGGTAATGATATAGTCAATATGTATCATTTTATGTTTTGTATCCTACATTACAAAAAATCCACGAACGAAAAAATGAAGAAATTATCACAAATATATCAATGTGTATTGCTAGTCTTCATCCTCTTCTTTTCTTTATTCTTGTGGCTCTGACTTAACGGAACTAGGTGGTTGCACGTTCTACAATTGTGACCACTTCCACCACACCTGCCACATTTGACAGCTATGTTTTCTTCATAGACTGGTCTAAATCTCTTCTCAGTAGACCTTCCACAACTACACTTTTGATTAGGTGCTAGTACAATTATGTCATGAACATCATTTGACACTATCCATTCAGTTGGATTTTCGACGGGAAAAATGGTTTCTTGGCATATATTTCTGTATGTTTTACTTGTGTAGTACTAAGAACAGTATTCATATTGATCCATCTTCACACGCCAAAGCATGTGGACAAGGTAGTTAATCAACTTGAAGCATCCTAAATGTGCATGTCTGATTTTCTATATCAACAATGAAAGAGGAATTTTCACCGCTAACTGAGAATATTGCTTGGTTAAGAGGAAAAACCTGCAGTTATTGATGCAAGTTTATATACACAATAAGTCACATAAACAAAAATTAGGACACGAATAAAAGTGCATGTCACATACTTATATATAATGTTGCACAAATATTACTCAAACACAACAGTACAGGTCATAGCACATGTCACAGATCAATTTAGGTAAGTCATAGATTAGAGATTAGGTCACAGTATTTAACTTCACCCTCATGTTTCTTATATCTGTGCTCATTTTCCTCATCTGCATTTCGTACTTGCTGGATAAGGTTGTAAAGTGTCTTTTGTGTTCTCCTTGTGTTTGCAGAACCAAGATTGCAGAATTTATCTTAATGACTCCAACAAAACTAAGACAGGGTAGTTCTTGGCAAACTTTATGATCGCATTAACCGTCTCCACGATATTCAATGTCATGTGGAATACCGATTTGAAGACATGTGGAAACGTGACCATCTCTGAAGTCCAACATCGTCCTATAAACAAAAACTTGGAGATGTATATTATATAGTGTACAGTATCATATCAAATATATTTAAATGAATAACATTAATAATGTATAGTATAGTACCAGGTAACCCCATATCTTTTCATTAATTGAGTCGAGTTGTTACATGTAATATTCATATTCCAACAATGTGTAAACACGAACAGTTGCATTGAATGCTTGTGTTATGTTTTGACCCAATCTCCAGTAACGTGATTTTAGATTTTGTAGTAGATTGTATGAACATATCTCGTGACAAGTTTCCAGATACACGTTTTCAATTACTTTATGATGCTGTTGTGACAATCCGATACAAAGCACAAATCGTCCCTGTACCCGTATGCTTTCTTCAGCTGTCCAAAAAATCAAGTCCAAGAGCTATCATTCTCATTATCTCCAATCCCAAAAGCAAGTACATATATGCTATTATTTACATCTTGTGTACATGTCGTGAATAAGTTGCAACCATAGTGTCCATTTAGATATGTGCCATCTATCACAACAACTGGCCTACAATGTTTCCATCTTCGTATAGGTGCATTTAGTGCCATGAAGTAATATTTAAACCTACTATAACCATCAATTTCTAGGCTTGTGATCGATCCAGGATTTGTTTGCTGTGGCACAAAAAAAATGCTGGTATCTTATTGAATGAATCGGTTGGATCATCCCTTAGTACTTTCAAAGTTTCTTCTCGAGATCATCAAGCTTTGACATAGTTCAAAGATACTCCATATGTATGCAGCATGTCGTTGCGTATATCATTCAGTATGTATATGGTGCACAACGATGTATACTTGTACTTAATGTAGGTTGACACAACTATCTTTGTTACTTGCTTATGAGTACTGAATAAGATGTTTGCAGCACATATGTGACCTTCTACAATATACCTGATTTTAAACATATCTGTTCTAGCTAATTTCAATGCTCTACATGTCCAACTACACTTGTCACGTAAACATTTCACGAGATAGTCTTTCTTATCTGACCGAACGATCACATATTCAAATATATGTTTGATTGCATACAACGATAATCTTAATTTCATAATCTCCTTGTTATGAAAAACTTTTCATTCCTCTACCTCCCTAGCATTTGTGACCGTCACAACTGTGACCTCATATTCAAACTTGCCACTAGATGGATCCACTATTGCTCCACATATATCTGATGACATATCTTTTAATGAAAACCCATGTTCATTCAATTAAACATCAACTGATACCGCAATAGGCTATTTTTCGCTATCTGTAGTTGTGACCTCAATGAGAATTAGATATTTGGCAGGGTCACGATTCATCTCTTTCAAAACCATGTACAATAACACATTATTTTCACTTTTGATTGTTATCAGAGGTAGATCACTATTCAAGATATACTTCATCATCATAGTAACTTTGCAGGGTCGAAACCAAACTCTTTCATAACTGTGTCAACACGCCTCAAATACCCGCAACTGCGATCAATCAACACTAGCGACATTTGTGATCCATTCAACAAACAAACGTGAATGAACCCCATTTTTGCAAAATGAACAGAAACATAATCAGTCAAATATCTGATTACAGTCACAACAAACTCATGTCGAATCTAGAATATCATGGTCACACATTGAATACATACAGGGCACATGTTCATATTTTCTAGATTTTTTTGTGATTGGTCACAGGTCATTGCATATTGGTCACATGTCACTGAAGAGTGGCCACAAGTCATTGCATATTGGTCACAATTCTGTTAATTGATCACATGTTACAATAAACACATATCGAATCTCAAATATCATGCTCATATATTGAATACATAAAAGTCACATGTTCGTATTAAATCACAAAACATGCACAATTGAGTCACGGTAACTAAGTGTGAATCGCATATGATTAGATTCAAATAACAGCATTAATATCACATCACAAATTCAATATGTCACGCATGTCACACATTTAAAGACACAAACACCCTTGTGCATTGACTGCATAAGGTCACGTCCTATAAACAGACGATCACATGTTGTGTGTAATAGTCACAACACTTTCGAACATTAGTGCATGATATTCACGATCACAATTCTCACACAAACCACAATTTCATTAATCGATGCTTGGGGAGTATGAATAGACGACAAATTACATTTAATAAATCGAAATTACACTCCTAATGAATGCAAACTTTCTAAATTACAAGTTGAAGTAACGTATCAGGGTTTGTTAGACAGACTCGTGTTTAATCCGACGTAATGTGACCTAGCGACTACAATTTGTGATTCAAACAGTGCTTTCACCGTCAATTTAGAGAGAGCCGATAGTAAATTGGAAATAATTTTAGATCTCTGTGGCTTCTGAAATCAGTTGGAGAGATTTTTTTTATTTTTTTTTTTGGAGAGGCCTGCTGGTTTTGGTAAGTCACGCATATTTTGTGTGATTATTTTTTATATTCAAATAAATTAGTATGTATATGCATTTATAGATCAATATTTGATTGGTGAAATATCATACTTGTTTTCTTATTATTGAAATTGCTTATACTTAATCTCTTGTATATGAACTTTTCCCTTACTAAATAAGTTGACTTCACTAATTCTAACAGGATTAGGAATTTCAATAATATATATATGGGAAAAATCATATATCAAGTATTAGGTATGCACCAATACAATTTTTGGAGATTAAGTCTAAAATTCCAAAAAGTCCGATGTTCAATATTTTAATTTTAAATAATAATATTATCAAATTATATTAATCAACCCACCTTACCGAATCTCCAAACCCCACCCTCGAGGCGAGCATCTGCCCGTTGTCAACATCCACCCGCCAACATCCATCCTCAAAATTATCGGCATTTAAATAACTTCGTCGGATGGAAGATAGAATCTACAGGGAAAAGCATAGCGATCGTTGGAGAACATCGATTGAGCATCGTCACTGACTAATCATCTTCTTCACCAGTGACTTAGTAGTGCTGGTGCATTATAAATTTATTTTTTTTAAATTAAAAATTGAAAATAGCCCTTGGTGTAATTTACAGAGTACTTATCGGAACAAATAACTTCAACTCTCACCATCGAAATCCAGTTAATTGAATTTGTGACAAATTTGGATAACTGAGGTAGGATAAATCAATGGCGTGTGAACTAAATCTCTTAGATTTGTGATCTCTAACCTATCCATTTTAACATATTACTTGTTGACTCTATGGACATTTATATATGACCATTTTAATTGATTTGTGACCTATAGACATTGATGTGTGACCTGTGAACATTGATCTATGACATATTTAATATGGCATGTGATCAAATCTCTTGAATTTTCGAACTGTGACCTATGCACTTTGGCATACTACCTGCTAAACCTATTAACATTGATCTATAACCAATTTTAATTGATTCGTGACTTATGGAGATTGATCTGTGATCAATTTTAATTGATTTGTGACCTATGAACATATTACTATGACCAATTTCAAATGATCTTTAAATTGTGGACATTGATGTGTGACATATGCACATGAGTTATCTATGAAAAAATTCTGAGTTAATACAGCCGCATCGGCACCACAATATGCAAACCACCACCTCCAAGACACCACGGCACCACCACCACAACCAAATAGACTAAAGTTTACAACCACCACAATCACCACACCATCAACAAGAGGCGTAAAATTTTACCGCCACCACAACCATGGCATCACCTCCATCAACACCAAAAACAACAGCCAATATCGAAAACAATAGCTTAGAACAATAGCCAACAACAACCAACACCATGTCTCGAGACCAGACATCGCTGTCGCAAACGGCAGCATTAGCGGCAGCAACTCAAATCTAATCGCATCGACGATTAAATCACATAGGGTCTTGTTCACCAATCGGCCATCTCGCCTCACCTAGTCAACAATCTTAATGGAATAAAATCATCAAAACTAGAGTAGTGAATGTGCCACTCTTATCTGTTTCTTCTCGCCGTTGGTAGCCATTCCCAGAGTAGCATCACCGAGACAGATTACTCACTGAAACACGGCTGCGAGAAGATGGAATGGGGAAGGGTGATTTGGGCTATCGATGTCGAAATCAATTGGTTGGAAGAGAAAGAATAGTATAGAATAAAGTGTAATATAAAATAATTTAGTTTTTAATATATAATTTAATTATCACCTTATTTATGCTAAAATAGACTTTACATATGATTTTTAAATTATCGTCTTTTAATACATACTGTGGTATAATTTCCACTTTATACGTACTTAGTCCACGTTTAGGGTATTAAGAGACTTTGTCATTACAACCTTGCTGGAACAAATATTCAAAAACCTAAACATAATACTCCCTAAATGCGAGTTCCAATTTGAATCTTGAGGAATTTTGTGCTGTGATTATGTTCAAAACCACAACAATTAAAAATAAATAAATAAATAATTTAAAAAAATGGTCTATGTGACTGCATGGCTCGCATGGCCATATGCCGAGACCATTTGGCCTTGGCATGGGTAAACCATGCGACCGCATGGTTTTGTACCATGTGGTCGCATGGTTCAATTTTTCTGACCAATTTTGACCGTTGCAAATTTGAAATTGGTGACTTTTCACTTAATTTTTTGACACCATTTCGTACTTCTGGTCGATGGCTATATATAGAAGAGCCATGTTTGAGAGAAAGATGTTAGAAAAACATCTTGCAATCCATACTTTGTTCTAAGAACAATCAAAATCCCTATTTACATTCATATCTTTGTGTTCTTCAAGTTTTGGAGAATTTCACCCTGTGCTTTGATGAAATTCCTTACAAGGCTTGTTACAATCTTTCAAACCATTTGTCGCAATACCTTTAAACATCTCGAAAACATCGGAGAAGGGCAAATAATGCTTGAGGACAGTGATCCCACGTTCGAGCCTTCATATTTGTTCTTGGCAATTTGTTGATTTCATTTCATCTTGTTGCCGTATTTTTTTCTTGTCTAATCTTCATCACTTCAATATTTCCAACAGTCTCAAAAGTTATTTGTGCAATGGAAAGTAAGACAACGATGACGACAATCAAACTCATGAATCAAGAATTGGTGTGGTTAGATCAGTTCGATGGAACAAACTACACCCGATGGAAAGACAAATTGAAGTTTCTTCTCACTGCATTGAAAATCTTCTGTATCCTAGATCCGAATCTTGCACCACTACCGGAACCAACGAATGGAGAAATCGAAGCAGTGAGAAATGAAAGACAAAAGCGCCAAGAAGATGAGTTAATATGCCTCGATCACATTCTCAACACATTATCGGATCATTTATATAACTTATATACAAACACAACTTTAGCAAAGAAAATTTGGGATGTGCTCAAAAGTAAGTAAAAAGCGGAAGAAGAAGGTACAAAGAAATTTTTAATTTCTAAGTACTTCGATTTTAAATTTTTAGAGAATATTCCTCTTCTTCCCCAAATACATGAAATGCAAGTAATTATCAATAAGTTGAAGGCGATAAAAATTGAAATACCGGAGATCTTTCAAGTGGGGACTATAATTGCCAAACTTCCTGAAACTTGGAAAGGATACCGGAAGAAGATATGCATAGTTTCGAAGATTATTCTTTGAAACAACTACAAAAACATCTTCAGATTGAGGAAAAGTCGAGAATGCGTGATAAAAGCGATTCTTATGAAGGCATTTCCAAAGTACATGCTGTAGAAAAATCTTAACTGCCAACAAAATCCAACAAAATGAAGCCTTTGAGGAATTTTAATAAGTTCAAGAAGAAGACCAAAGGTGGATTCTTTGTTTGTGGAAAATCTGGACACTACGCAAAAGATTGTAGACACCGAAAATACAACAACTCCAAGGGTAAAGTGAATTTCATCCAAGACGACGATGATTATGGCCACCGTGAGCGAAATAAATGTAATTAAGGGAAAGGTTCCCAGCTAGTGGTATGATACTTGTGCCACGGTGCATATATCATATGACAAATCTTTGTTCAAAACATACAATGAAGTGGATGGAGACCAAGAGATCTAAATGAGTAATGAGGTGCGGTCCAAAGTAATTGGAAAAGAAAGTATAGAAATTATCTTCACTTCTGAAAAAATGTTACTCTCATAAATGTACTACATGTTCCAGTTATGAATAGGAACTTAGTGAGTGGAAATCTTTTGGGAAAATCGGGCATTAAAAGTGTCTTTGAGTCCGGTAAACTTGTATTATCACTAAACGGGAAAGTTGTTGGAAAGGGCTATTTATGTGAAGGAATGGTCAAACTTTGTACTATTGACAATGAAATAAATAAAGTTGATTTTGCTTACACGATTGACTTATTTTCTTTATGGCATGCTAGATTAGGCCACATAGGTAAAAGTACCATGAAACGCATGAGAAATAATGACTTGATTTCATATGATGGAAATAATGCCATTAAATGTAAAATATGTGTAGAAGCAAAAATGGTTAAAATGCCTTATCAAAGCGATAAGAGGACTTCTAGCATATTAGAATTAATTCATTCAGATATATGTGAATTGAATGGCATGCTAATAAGAGGTGAAAATATATATTTCATAACATTTATTGATGATTGCTCAAGATATACCTATGTTTATTTGATGAAATATAAGCGTGAGGCCTTTGATTTGTTTAAATTATAAGAATGAAGTTGAAAATCACTTAAATAATAAAATAAAGACCTTAAGAAGTGATAGAGGTGGTGAATACCTTTCTAGTGAATTTAATTTATATTGTGAACAATATAACATAATTCACCAATATTTTGCACTTAGGACACCCGAACAAAATGGTTTAGCTGAAAGAAGGAATAGAATTTTAGTAGAAATGATTAATACCATGCTTATATAGGCTAAGTTGCCGTTTAATTTATGGGGTGAAACTTTATTAAGTGCACGTAGAATACTTAATAAGATTCCTTCTAAACATACACAAGTTTCTCCTTGTGAATTGTGGAAATGAAGAAAATCGAACATTGGATATTTCAAAGTGTGGGGGTATCTTGCTTATTGCAAAAACATAAATTCTAATAGGACCAAATTGGGTTCGCAAAATCTTATAGATTGCTAAACTTGGAGACCAATATGATTATCGAATCAAGTGATGTAGAGTTCTTTGAAGATTTGTTATCATCTAATAATGAATTGAAGGAAAATATTGAAAACATCCCTAAATCAAGTGGAACATGTGATGAAATGTCTTCTAAAGATATTGATGAGTCTAGTAAATCACGAAGAAGCAAGAGAACTCGAGTTAAGAAGTAATTGGGACCGAATGAAATTGATTCTCAACTTATCTCTTTTTACTTAGTAGAAGGAAATAAGTTGAATGTTGTAAGAGCAATTCCTTTTATTCTACAAGTGAAAACCGACCCTAAACCCTATAAAGAAGTTATGACTTCTCGTGATAGCATTTTTTGGAAAGATGCAATTAAAGATGAAATGGATTCGATAATATCTAATAAAACTTGGGAACTTGTTGATCTACCATTGGGATCCAAACCTATTGGATGTAAATAGGTATTTAGGAGGAAATATAATGTTAATGGCTCTCTAAATACTTTCAAGGGTAGATTAGTAGCTAAAGAATGTCGACAAAATGAAGGAATCGACTATTTTGAAACTTATGCACCGGTAGCTAGAATAACATCAATTAGGCTATTATTGGCATTGACTTCAATATATGACTTACATATTCATCAAATGGATGTCAAAATGGCATTCTTAAATGGGGATCTCGATAAGGAGGTCTATATGGAGCAACCCGAAGGGTTCGTTCTACCTGGAAATGAACAGAATGTGTGCAAGTTAGTAAAATCTTTATATCTTTTGAAGCATGCTCCTAAGAAATGGCATGAGAAGTTTGACTTAGCTATAACATCATTCGGATTTAAACATAATAGCGTAGATAGATATTTATATTCTAAAGTGTATGATGATTATGTGACATTTATATGCTTATATGTTGATAACATGTTGATTATGAGTAATCAAATGGACGGTATAGAATAAACAAAGAGGTTTCTATCTTCCATATTCAAAATGAAGGATCTTGGTCAAGTGGATACTATTTTAAGTATCAAAGTGACAAAAACTAGTGAGGGTTATCACCTAAGTCAATCACATTATATTGAGAATGTGATAAACAAGCTCAAACACTTGAACATAAAAAATATAGTACCATGATTGATCCAAGCTCAAAACTTGTAAAAAATAATGGAAGGGTGATTGCTTAACTTGAATATGCTAGTGCTATAGGAAGTCTCATATATGCAGTTCAATGCACAAGACCGGATATAGCCTATGCAATAAGCAAACTTAGTAGGTTTACTAGCAATCCAAGTAATGAACATTGGAAGGCTATTGGGAGAGTTCTTGGATACTTAAAGAAAACCAAGAACTTAGGTCTTCAATATGCTAAGTTTCCGACAATATTAGAAGGATTTACCGATGCTAGTTGGATATCTAGCGCGAGTTAAAGTAAATCCAACTCAGGTTGGGTGTTCACTCTAGGAGAAAGTGTTATTTCATAGAAATCAAAGAAACAAATATGCATAAGACACTCGACTATGGAATCAGAATTCGTAACTCTATCGGATATCGAGAAAGAGGTTGAATGGCTAAAAGATCTCTTCTACAAGATACCTTTGGGATCAAAGAATATTTCTTCAATACCTATCATGTGTGATAGTCAAGCCACATTAGCAAAAGCATATAATGAGGTATACAATGGAAAGTCTAGACACATGAGTTTTAGACATAACTATATAAGAAAATTAATCAAGGATGGAATAATTTTTCTAAATTATGTAAGGTCAATTGAGAATTTGGCGGATCCTTTGACTAAACCTCGAAATAGAGATTTAGTAGCATCTGCTTCGAGTATGATATGGTTGAAACTCCTTAATTAAAAAGGTTCACCAATGACAGTAACCCTACCTATTATTACTCAAAATGTAATTTACGGGTTCAAATGATAACAACAAGTCATTCGGTATGTTGATAGTTGTAGCATTATTAAAATTCACAATAATCCTATCCTAATTAAAATAATGCTGGTTGTTACTGAAATGAGGGATGAGCTTTAAGCTCTTAATGAAGTTCAGTGCTAAAATACAAGTACCTCTAAAAGTAACAAAGGTACTAAAAAACTTCATCTAAACAATCTTCAAGGTGGTGCCGCTTTAATAGAGAGTTGGATTTTCTCTCTTAAAAGATTGTTGAAAAAGATAAGCGTGATGTCATAAAAGTGTTAAACGAGTTATGAGGAACTTAAGAACGCGTGGTACTCGTGTGTGTGTTCTTATCGGTATTGTCATATGGAATAACTGGTTCAAAGCTACACGCTACCTTTGATTCCAACTAAACTTTGTTTGAATTACACTATGATTAGATTCAAATCAAAAGATATATAATCTTTATGCATGAGTATCGTTTACTATGAATATGAGACTTGTTAATTTTGAACAAGTGTTAATTTTGAACAAGTGGGGGATTGCTGTGATTATGTTGTTCAAAACCAACAACAATTAAAAAAAAATGGTCCATGCGACCTTTGGTCTTGGCATGGGTAAACCATGCGGTCGCATGATACAATTTTTTTTACCATTTTTTCGCCCTTTTTGGACGTTGCAAATTTGAAATTGGTGACTTTTCACTTGATTTTTTGGCACCAATTCGTATTTTTGGTCGATGGCTATATATAGAAGAGCCATGTTTGAGGGAAAAATGTTAGAAAAAACATCTTGCAATCCATACTTTGTTCTAAGAACAATCAAAATCCTTATTTACATTCATGTCTTTGTGTTCTTCAAGTTTTGGAGAATTTCACCTTGTGCTTTGGTGAAATTCCTTACAAGGCTTGTTACAATCCTTCAAACCGTTTGCCGGAATATCTTTAAGCATCTCGAAAACATCAGAGAAGGGGCAAATAATGTTTGAGGATAGTGATCCCGCGTTCGAGCGTTCATATTTGTTCTTGGCAATTTTTTGATTTCATTTCTTTTTTTTTTTTTTTTTTTTTGGTCTAATCTTCATCACTTCAATATTTCCAACATTCTGTTAGAGACTACATAGCTGCTGTAGTTTGTTGAGATCGTAGTAGATCAGGTTTACATTTTATGAAAATCGTTAAAGGTATGCCTCTTATTACTAATTCTATCTAAAGACAGAGACAATATGAATTAAGTATTGAAATTTGTTTAATTTCCATTGTGCATTTTCAACAATTTGAACATGGCTGCAAAGAATTGTGTTTCATTTAGAATTTATTTGTGCAATGAGATGTATACTAAATTATAATACGTTTTTATAAAAATCGAGTTGTGACAATTTGACTATTCTATGCATTCACTAGACTTTGGAGCTTACACTACATTTAACCATCACGTAATCAAGACTCTTGGTTCACTGAATCTAAGATACAACTTTATATAGCTTCGTAAGAGCATCAGCAGAACTGAATCTAAGATACAACTTTATATAGCTTCGTAAGAGCATCAGCAGATTAAGGTAAAAAAAAAAAAATTGATTGCAAGAATTTCCAAACATTCCCCCTTTTCAGCATTTCAAGCATACAACGTTCAATTCTCAATAACAACACAGTGACTATCTATGCACTCTCTCCTAAATCGTTTGATTCTTAATCGTCGAACAATATGCATAAATTATCATAACGATAAACAAACAAGACATTCCAAATTTTGAAGCTCGATTAGTGTTCCTCTCACTCCATGTAGATTGCAAGAACTAACGATTCTTGGAGTTCTTTCTGTACATGCTCATAAACTTGGCCACAAATTCTGCACCATTAGATAACATTAGCAAACTAGAGTACTAAGTAAATTCCCTACAATAAATATTAGTTCCCTAATAGGATGATATTTGATGCACTGAAGTAGACTGTAACTGGATTGGATTAAAGGAGAAAAAGAAATTAACTTTTGTGAGTATAACTGTACTCTTCAATGTTGTGTACAGTATGCGTCCTAACAATAAGCCTTCTCTTGAATTTCTATTGTGGTTCTGGTGCACCATGCATTCGATTTCAGTTAGAAAACTAATGAAAGATTAACAAAATCAGGCCTCTTATTAGAGACTCATGGCAATACCAACCAAAAATTCAGCATCTAAAATTTTTATATTTAGTTACAGGTAAGGTTTTAAGCTTAGCCAAGCATGCACTTAGTGAATGGCACATGATGGGTGTAAATGCTGATTTAGTCTAGCCTAGTTTTCTTTTTCTTTTTCTTTTTCTTTTTTTTCATTTTTGTTCTGAATTTAAAACTGATTAATATTTTAAGACTTCCCTTTTAGATATCTTTCGCTTTGCAATTTTAATTATATTATTACAATCCCTTGTATAACTAACTGTTAGAAGTCTGCCTCATAATTACTTAGAGTTGAACATTTTTAAATAAATTTTCCAAATACTATGGTAAGAGATAGATACTTGCAATAAAAACTGATAATTAGTCCATTACTTAAAATGTTTATTAAGTCTATTCTGAAACATGGAAAATATCTGGCCAAAGAAGGTGATAGCCCTGCAAGATCATTCACTTATCTCGTTAATTATGGAGCAATGAAAAAGATTTAACAAAAAACAAAAACAAATCCTCTATGTTTTATGTCGGGTTGGACATAAGATAACTTCGGACATAAAATTAAAAGCAAGACATGTTGGAGCATCAATTCATTTAAGTGTCCACTAAAAGAATCCCTACACAATGAAAAGTACTTGCAATTGTTCGGTTATTAGCACAATGCATACATACTATAGGTTTGCACAATTATCTCGAATGTAAATAATCTAGCTTTTCAAAGTGTGTTGTAAGTACCTTCTAATTTTGACAAGGCACTTGTTCCAGTGTGGAGTCTCTTATCCTACAAATGACATTTGAGTCAGTCACTCTCCCTTGCACCCTCTCTCTATAAGTAAATTGTAGTTCCTTTTCTTCTAACCATTGTTGAAGTGAAGGATGAAACTTACATAGTAAGCATGCCAATAATAAAGTTCCCTTTTTGAATTAGCCTCCACTTCCCGGAGAAATTGTTCGACAAGCTTCTGCATGTTAGAAACATAATTATATTACGAATAATTTGTACATTTAATCTGGTTTAGCGTACTGAAAAATCTATTAGATACGTTACCAGGAGAATCAGTTTCGGGTGAACAAACTCAGATAGAAGTTTTTGGATCTTTCCACGGATGACAAATAATCTGGTTAGAGCATGAACATTGGCAGTTAAGATCAGTGTTCATCGCAAGTAAAATCAAGTTGACTACAAGAGGATACAATCACATTTCACATACTGTATCTTCTGGCAAGATGTTCAGAAAGTATATCTGATTATAAATTTTTAAGATGTTCAGAAAGTACATCTGATTATAAATTTGCAATCATATTTAGTTATTTTCCATAGCTACTTCAGAATTTATGACATGTTCTCATGGACGATCTGATTATAGATAATTTCCTAAAGATCTAGCAAATAAGACAAAGAACATCTCCGACTGCGGAAAGTTGACAATTGTTTGATAATAGGCACCATGATTATTCCACTGGTTTCGGTCCAGAAAATAGGACTGTAATTCTAAAATTGAACTGTAAATTTGAAGCATTTAATCATTCAACCTCCAATTATATTTTTATCATTGAAAAATATAATTAAAATACAGCAACACTTTTACCAAAATTTTATATTGGTCATTAAATTAAACTATGTTACAATTTGGTCACTCCGTCTATGTCTTTCAGTTTGATTGAGATGATATGGCAGTCTACTTATTTTTTGCCGCCTGCCCACAAAATATACAAGAAAGTTTTTCCGTTAATCATACTAATACACATGGAGGGAACAACCAGATTGCTACTAACAGTTCAGCGACTCAATTGTAACAAGGTAGAAGTTCAGTAAACAACTTGGGACAAAATAAAGTTTAGTGATCAACATGAAATTTTGGTAAAAACTCAGTAATGATCAGTAATTCTTTTAACCCCATATTAGTACATGTCACAGACGCAGTCATAAAGTTGAATGAACATAGTAAAAGGTCTTACCTGTTAGGCAATGGATCAGCTAGAATATCAGCAGCAAGTTCAACTAGAGCCTCTTCCCATCCTATTGGGATTGGTTGGTCCTCGGAGAAAGGATAACTGAAATGTGCAATGCTAAAATGAATTGAAAAATTAATAAACTTAATGCATTTCTTATTAATGATCTTACCTGTGTGATTTGCAGGCTTCAAGAGCCATTATCGCTCTCCTCAGGTTTTGCTTAGATTTTTTCGCAATTTTAGCAGCAAAGTTCGTGGATAATTCAAAACCTTCCTTTTTTGCTATCAGAATAAGAACTTCCATAATCTAATAATGAATAAACAATCAGAGAAGACATCAAGGCTAGCACTAGAAATCATTTTGATTTATGCTCGCAATAAAGATTTAGTGAAAAAGATAACAGATGTCGGTCCTTGGACAAAACCATTACTAACCTGCCTGGTCATAGCTGGGGTTGAAGTTTTATATATATATATATATATTTAATGATTTACCAATTAAATAATGTACCAAGTCACCGGTGCTTAACTTATTCACCAATTAAATGACACGCCATGTCTCTGGTGCTTAACATAAGCTGAGCACCAGTGTTTAGGAGATCATTTCCGTATATATGTGTGTGTGTGTGTGTGTGTGTGTGCGCATGTGTGTGTGGGTGTGTCTGTGTGTGCCCTTTCTATTGGATGCCATAACAACGTTTTCCCCAAATAATAAGTCTTTGCCATTTTCGGACGCAAGTTAAAGTAAATTACTGTTTGATCCTCACGAAACTCGTTAGTCTATTAAGCATCAATTCATTATACATAATACTCCTCGTAAACTTTTGACGAACTAGAATCTTCCTGAGCTTTGCTTGGTGCATTAGCATTCTTTTATAAACCAATAACAATGTACATGAAACACATAATATTGTGTTTTCTCAGCGTGATTACGTAGTAACAGACATACCATTTATACGCTATTCAGTGTTGTATTAACAACACTGCAAGCTTCTAACTTGTCTATTGATAATATTGGTAGTACGAGTATCATAGTAGGCATCGAACAAATGAATTCATATGTGATTAAAAGGTTGCACGTTCGTTTCTGCTAATCAAAATTTTTCTGTAGAATTACTGCTAACATAGTCCTATCAATTCTTGCATATAAGCATGCCCAGAGATACGAAAAATTGCTACATCACCACCAAAGGACTCATAAAAGAACTAAATTTAATTGCAGGACCTTTCTGACTACACACAAAACCAAAAGTGGTGAAAGTTAGTTTTCAACACCATATTCAAATAAACAAATGTGTCCCCTTCTCTAATATCGTAAGCTTTTAAATGAGTTGGTTCAAGATAGTTTTAGAGCAGTGAAAGGTCTTGCATTCAATTCTTGCTGCCACTACTTGTAAAAGTTGTGCAGGCATCAAGCCTATAATGAAAAAAATAATTCAGTCTGCATGTGAGGGGATGTATTGAAAGTTATATTCAAATAAATAAATGTCCGCTCTCTACCAGCAAAGCTTTTATGAGTTGGTTCAACAATGAGCATCAGGGTTTTTCAGGTAAATGCTGACCTTATACAAACCACACAAGGATGGACATAGAAGAAAATCCATTTTCTCTGGAATATGGACTCATAACAGGTAGCTGTAAAAAAATACATGCATCTATTCAATTTGTTTTTTGATATACCTAAAAATACATTGGTTAAAATTTAATATCAACCTGAAAATATACTGCAGATTTGAATGAGGATATCCTAAATATAGAAACCTGATGAGCGGTGTATTTTGTTCTTTCTGTTCTTTTTGACGTGCAAAAGATTATGAAGAATTATTTGGGAATACTTACTTGATGAGTTATAGGAGCTTCAACCTCGATAACTTTGCAGCGGCTTTTTACCGATTCAAGGATATCTACATCATCTTCACAGCAAAGTATAAGTTTACAAGCATCAGAATAACAGTCCATGATCCATTTTATAAGGTGCTGTATATTCTCTGCAGCTTTGTCAACATCGTAGAGAACCAATACTGTAATGGAAAGATTGAATATCGCATTAGCTTTAAGGAAAATGAGTATAGGAAGTCTCACAATGAGTTATGATTGGGCAAGTGGACGGACCTTTATAGTCTGCCTTCATGGCAACTGTGCTTATTTCAGGGGTGACTGCATATTCACTGCTTATTTGCTTGACTAAAGCTGTTAGTGCATACGCAGATTTAGGCTCTAAGTAAACATTGAGCTCCACATGATGAGCACTTGAGCTTACAGGAACTACAACTTGCATGGGCCTCGATTCCTGTTAATAAAATAACACGATAATTTGAAATAGGACCTAGAAGTTAATACAAGATTTACAAAAGAAATTCACAGGATTTCAATGGAATGCTAAAAAATTAGGATTTGGGTCAATTGAAAATCTTTTATCAGACATGCCTACCAAAATAAATATTTTCCTAGTCACCGATGCAGATCCTATCTATACATGCTTTTTCATAATGTGTTCCAGATTAATAGCACTCAAGACCATCTATTCTTATGTTTGCTTACCTAAACTAAAAGTTGTGGAGTGGGAGCCCAAAGTTCTGAAAGAGAAAAACAATATGTGCCTTTCTACAATTATGTAAAATAATGGTAGTCAGAGTCAATCAAATGATAAGCATTCAGTTTTCCCTCAAGGAAACAAGATAAACCTGAAAGATTACTCTAAAAGAAGAAAGTAAAGAAAAGAAAGACAAAATGAACATCAAGGCTAGTAAAAATATCTATTATTTTTCTGTCCGTAACCTTTAATATATGTAGCTTCACATTTATACCTCTTTCAGAGATAGGTTTGTGATGAAAAGTTAATAATTATATTGAGTAGATTATCCATGCTCTCTAATTACATTAAAATGTTGTGTTATAAATACTCAATCATTTATTTGGATTTAATAACAACAAAAATTGATAATTCATACTAAGTGATGGAGTGTAAGGCATGGCAGAGGCTAATCCATTGGGAGTAAAAGGGAAACGGACCATATCGAGCCCATCTCTCACTCAATCTGCACGTGGATTGCGTCAGGTTTTTTATTGCCTTCTGTTTATTTTATCATTATTATTAGGTATGACGACCTTTTCTTCTTTTGAGTATTTTTATGTTTTGACTTTGGGTATTAGCACTACGAATTTTGTTAAGTGGGCTACAATTTTTAAGTATTTTTCTTATTTACTTAAATAGCCTTAAGTAAAATTACATAAATAAGATTTTAATATATTTTTTACATAAAACAATCTATCGTTCCACTACAAACATAAATCCTTTTTTTTTTTTTTTTTTTTTTTTTTTTTTTC
>NC_036254.1:16431237-16433345 GCF_002742605.1 Olea europaea var. sylvestris | reverse complement strand
TTTTTTTTTTTTTTTTTTTTTTTTTTTTTGCTCCTCATGGCTTTCGTGTTCCTTCAAGGTAGATAATTTGTATTCCTCAAGATATTCATGTCTCAATTATGTTTGAACGTTTCTCCACCTTTTCGAAATCCCTTATGTCATTGCTGTAATCCAAATCAGCTATGTACTGCTTTCACTGGAAGCTGAAGCTCCCACTAGCAGACCCAGAGATCTAAACAACAGCACTACAAGGAATTTTCCGATCTGTTAACAATCTCCACTGCCACTGACGCTTTTTCACAAAGTATTGAAGGTGGGTTAACAGTATGAATATATAAACAATGTCATGCCAAAATAAAAGATTTTGACTTCACATGCTAAAATTTCATTGCTATTGTATCATGGGGTTATGTTGAGATCCAGCAATGGATTGACGAATACTCTAGCTATGGAGAGAGCTATTAATAAGTACGATTTTACATTACAAAAGATGGAGAAGACGTGAAACTAACGACTAAAGTTGGGACTGTGACTATTAAAGGGACATTGATTGATGAAGATCTATTGGCAGTTTATAAAATTGATAAGATTTTGCTGCCCATAGAGTTGTTCATGGCAGATGGGAAAAGATGATATAAATAAGGAATAATATTGGGATAGAGCGTACACCACAATATTGTAATTTTTCCCTTTTGTGGTGATAATATAGTTACCCTTCTACTATTTAAAGGATTTCTTTTGTCATTCTACGATGAACGGTCTAGAACAAAACTTGTGTTCTTGTTATGAACTGAAATCCAGATTATTGAGTTTTAGCATGAATTATTGTGTTCTTTATATTAAATAGTTTAGTATAGGTGTGCCCTACATCAATTGGTATTAGAGACTTGTACGATCCAGAAATGCGAGAGGATATGGAGGTTGAAGTGGTCGAAGAGGTCGAGGAGGAAAAAATGGCAATCGGGATGATGAGATTCTTCAGTTACGCATGTAGATGGAGGCATCAGGGGCATTCCACTCTTACAATGGTGCCAAAAAATTTACTCTTCTTGTGCAATGGTAAAATCAGCGCTAGCTTATGGCATGTCTCTATCTTGGTTGCCTGCCATGCTACCAGAACTGGACAATCCAGTGCCTAAATTTTTGCTTTACTCCTTAACAAAGATGTTTCCATTGGGAAGATCGAGTGGATTCTCCTTAATAATTGAACTTCACAGAACTATTTATTCAAGTGGACTATTTTCCTCGAACATTATCTCAAGTCTAAAAACGTCATCTCAATATCCTGGACTCTCAACACTCTGGCAAAAATATACTTACTGCACTTACAGTGATATTTTCCCATTGATCTACAGGACTAACTATTTCTCTTAATCAGTTTCATGGTCTCCTCTACGTCAACACACATTATTCCTGTCCAAACAGGGGTAACTCCAACCAAATTTTGATTTAAAATTGACAAATCACAGGGAAAATATATATGACAAAAAAACTAATCACGGAAATCAATGTAAACCTATAAGATCAGAGATAGTAAAGAAGATCTAAAGAAAATATGTAGATTAAAAAACATAGCCTGAGCTGTACAATAAGGACCCAATGTTTTCATGCTGAAAAGGTGACATGCATAAGTATATCTATCTATGTTTGAATAATGATATAAGATGAATTCAGCTCAAAAGTACTAGGACTTGTTGAACTTTTGCAATTCTTCAATGATTTGGCAACAATTTGCAAACTTTGGATCAACTCAGGATTATGGAAAGAGAAAAATTTAGACCAAGAATTCAGGTTGACTCTTGAAGTATTTGGATATGTTTTATATTAGATTGCCAATAGGCATGAAAGTATAAAAAAATTATGTCAAAAGTCAGACATACCAGAATATGGAAGTATCTTAAATCGTGAGATATCTGCAAATTAAAGAAAGAAAGTGAGGTGATGCTTTAGTCAGGCATCTAAAATTACATTCAGAACACTTAATTTATGTATTTGGGGACAAAGGTAACATACATTCCAAACGGGATCTCCATATATTTCACGGAGAAGAGCCATAGTCAGTGCCTTTTTATCGGCACCAGGAGGTCCCTTCAGCAAGATATGTGGGAAGGTTTCATTGCATGCCTAAG
>NC_036254.1:16403226-16429087 GCF_002742605.1 Olea europaea var. sylvestris | reverse complement strand
AAGAGCCATAGTCAGTGCCTTTTTATCGGCACCAGGAGGTCCCTTCAGCAAGATATGTGGGAAGGTTTCATTGCATGCCTAAGTGCAAAAAGAAAATGAAATTATAAAAAACTTATAACAACTGAAAAATAAAGAAAGGGTAAAAAAAGCTATGAGTTTTAATCTCCAAAATATTACGAGAGGTAAATTCTATAATTCAGCACATAAGTTACCCAAAAATAAAAATTCTCTGCATTTACATGATAATTTAATTATTCTGTTAGAGATAGAAGGCCAGCATCCAAATCAGGACTTAAAAGGCACTTACAAGTTCCTGAAGAAGCAGAGCTTCTTTCTTGTGGCAAGTGAATCCATCCAATGAAGCAGGCTGATGTTTATCAGCCCAAAGTGGTCTCAGGTTCTCAATCACGATTGCCTTCTCAATAAATGAAGTTTCATCAAAAGGCCTGTCTTTTTCTGGAGATTTGTCGGAGCTCATGCAAGACCCTTTCTTCAGGCAAGAAAACCATGGTTCTATTTGGCTCTTTCTCCTGTTCGCTACAAATTTTTTTGTACTTGCAGTCGTCCTGCCACTAGAGTCACTCACATTACTGCTCAGTCTACTTACAGCAGCTCTAGAGTTTGTAGCTGTGTGCGACATCGACCGAGAATTATGGTCGAAATTCAAATTCACCTTATTGCCTAGATGAGGGCTGGGATTTCGATCAACAAAAACTTGAGGCTTTGGGTTAGATTTATTTTGATCAACAACACCATTTTTCGGAAAGATGGAATTTGGAAAGGCAGTATATTCCCGTGAAAAGAAAATGCCTCCAGGAGAGATGGAGGCTGTGCTGTCAAAGTTGGAAGCAGGAGCACGGCTATCCAACCATTTCAAAAGCTTGGCATTTGCAACAATTTCATTGATTTCACCAACTGACGGGCCATGTTTATGAGAAGCATCTAACTCTTTTCTTTGTTCCCCTTGATCATATTCATATTTGATCTTTTGGTCCATTTCTCTCAAATTTGATCTAGGAGCTGAAACTGCTCTCCTACTATGATTGAATTTCTCACTCCTCCTCACATCATGATTAGCCAGTTTAAGACTTTTCTTTCGACCACTGGTAACAATCTTATCACCATCCAGATCATGGTCCACTCCACCAGGTCTGTATGGAGAAACATGTCTCCTGCGTTCTGACATGAAAAACAGGCCAACGTTTCCTTGGTTATCAGGATTAGTACTGCGTTCAGCTCTCAAAAATGGACTAAGATTTCCTCTATCATCAGAATTAGTTCTGCTTTCATATTTCAAAAATGGACTAACATTTCCTTTATCATCGGGATTAGTCCTGCGTCCAGATTTTGAAAATGGACCTACATTTTCATTTGAACGTGTTCTACGTGAAAGTGGGCTAATATTTCTATGTAAATCAGAAACATATAAGGGCGAACGAGCAGCACCATCTTCTCCACGAGGTTTATACGGGGACTTGCTGTGCCTTCTTCGAGGAGGAGCCTCAAATTTAAGAGTCCTCAAAGGGCTAGTGCTCCCACCTTGATCATAGCCCACATTTTCAAATTCTACATTCGTGTATCGCTCACGCCGGGGACTGTTAGGCCAATCACTTTCAGTATCAGATGGCTCATATCCGCTTCTTCTCCTATTGTACCTTAATGAACCGTCCATCTTTCACCAAACACCAGGAATTTCGTCGAACAACTGTAGGGTATATCCAAAATTTTCAAAGCATAACTTCTTTTAAGGCTCGGAAAATGCTTTGCTCTCAACCCAGTGCCACCTAGATGTTTGGTGGAAAATATGACAGTGAAAATGAAATGAGGAGGCTGTGAAAAACAAAGAAAAAAGAGAATTAAGATTCGGTTAAGCAAAGATTCCAAATTCAATCGAGAGGTAAATGGCTGATGGTAAGAACAAGGGGCATTTAAGGAGAAATGGTTATGGGTATATTTGACCCTACGATGTCTACAAGGATTAAACATCGGAGAAGACGATGAATGTAATGTCGGGCTGTAATCAGCATAGGACAAGCAAAGCTGGATAGAAAACCAGTTTATAATATACATTTCATGCTTAGTTACAGAACAATGAAACCCAAGCTTGTCTTTTCCTGTTAAATATATTTAGGAGGCTTTTTGTCTTCGTCTTTGCTGCCAACAAGGTATCTGGTATCTTCATTTTCAAGGAACGAGGAAACCATCAGCATCAATGATTGGCTGCTTTAAAAGGAGATTAATTATTCAAATATTCGCAAAATTTTGGTCGGCATAGTAGATTGCTTACTACACTTTAAGATATTAAGTTTTGTTAAATAAACTTATCAAGCTATCAAACTTTACTCGTTGAAATCATTTAGCGTTTGTTTGTGCGGAATTATTGGACCGTTGAAGTACAAGTCAAGCTGCAACTTTTGATTGATTGTCTTTAACGTGAATCCCACCTGCAGCTTCAACGGTCAAAAAAATTCTATTAATTTCCTTCAAAATGTGGCACAAACAGGGGCTAACATTTCACATTTCTAATGAGATAGCTGACTTGATAGACAGATTTTATATGCCCAACCACGAAAGAAATACAGTCCACGAAAGCAAGATATCTTTAATTGTTCAGTATACTTTGACAGATATATTTGATTGCTCAATGTACTTTAACTAATCGAGTTTAGCAACTAAACTTGTCAAAATGACAATGAGACAATATGGAAAACATGATCTTCTTTTTCTTTTCTTTTTTTTCCTTGTTTAATGTTTTGTAACTTTGTGTTTAGAAATTTCGTCCCAAGTTGAATATTTTATTGAATTATTTCAGTGATAAAATATAATAAGGGATAGAGTCAAATTAAACTCGATCATCATCCCTTACTGATAGTTTTACGTAAATGTTGTTTAATTGTATAATTATACTTTGATTTTATTTCGTTTAAGGTGATTTCGTCCAAACATAAATTTTAGAAATATTATGCTCATTTTCAAATATCTTATTTTATTCCATGTGTAGAAAATCGTGCAACATTAATGTCACCGATAATATGAAAGATATGTTATCCTTCTAGTGTTCTATAAAACTCAAAAATATAAACGAAAAGGAAAATGTTAAACAAACGGGGTCAATGACTGGGATATTTTCAAGGGAATGAAGTGACAATTTTTGGTTGGCAGTGTCTTCTTAAATTTCTTTTAACTGCCAATGAGAAAATGCCAAGTGTACGTGTGTATAAAATCATGTAATTCACTGTCCCTATAGCAGAATTGAAACAAGTATATCACCAAGTAGACATATTCAAACATATTAAATTCTTAATCACCAAGCAGACATATTCAAACATATTAAATTCTTAATGAACTACAAGAATACCTAAATTTTCGACTTCTAGCATTCAACGTGAAAACTATCATGTTGTCAAGTATGTTCCATTATGATGTTAACACCCCTTTCACTGTCCGATACTTGCATTCAAAAATATTTACATCTATCAAAAAGCTAGTAATGATATAAATGTAGTAACATCTAGTACACTGGAGCATACACTTCTCTTCATTTGCACATAATCATTGTCTAATGCTTACATTCAAAAATATTTGTATCAATAAAATAGCTAGCAATTATACTAGTTCATGTAAACCTACGTAGCAATGGAGACTACAAAACCCACATAAGACTGAATCACAACCAAAGAAAGTCAAGAAATCACAAAGTTTTTATTTTGACCCACGAATATTGAACCAAGTAATCAAAAATCACCGACAATATGTTGATATCTTGATCACAAGACTTGAAAATCTCACCTGAAAAGTTTGAACGCCACAAGGATTAAAAAATCTTGATAAGTTTGAACGCTCATAAATAATCTCTCAATTGATATGAATAATGAATTGTTGACAATGTAGAATAGTAGGTCCTATTTATAGGGAACCCATGTAAACCTAATTAAAAACAGAAAAGAATCTTAAAAGATTATAAAAGTTACCAAAAAATTAGTGTTTTAATACAATTAGGAAATTCACAAAATTTGGAAAATTCCGGCCAGAAATTACTCTATGAGGCCGCATAGATCTACTGGCTACCTCCTCTTTGCTCTAGGTAAGGACGCATGTGACCACATGCAAGGAAGAACTATGCAGTCACATAGTTGATCCTGTTAGGCCGTCTTCCGTTGCTTGAATCGGATGATCCATCACGCTTCGACTTTCGAGTCTAACATGAAACTTGTCCCTTTACTTGTAACAACTAATGTTTCATCCATTGTAGCTTGAACAAGTAATCTCTTTGCTTCTTTGACCCTCTTTGTTTGCGACCGAGTCATGGGACCTTCTTCAACAATCAGCGGGTCTTTGCTCGGACTTGTATTCGTTGCTTATATCACATCATCCTCTCCCTCTTTGAAAGGATTCGACTCGAATATGTACATGCATTAAAGAGCGGAAGACCAGACACATTAAAGGTAGCCGAAATATTATACTCATCAGGAAGATCTAGCTTGTAGGCATTATCGTTAGTCCTTTCAAGAACTTGAAATGGACCATCTCTTCATAACTGCAACTTTGATTTTCTTTGTTCTGAAAAGAGTTCATTTCTCAAGTGTATCCAAACCCAATCACCAGTTTCAAATGTAATGCTCTTCCGGCCCTTGTTGGCTTGCGACGCATGGTGTTTACTTTTCTTTTCAATTTGCATCCGCCCTTACCAATTCAGCCTTCTTCTTTCCATATAAACTACCGTGCTTGTTAACAGATAAATAAATTAAATCCAAAGGTGTCAATGAATTAAAACCATATACAATTTTAAACGGTGAACATGAAGTAGTAAAATGTGTGGCCCTATTATATACAAACTCAACAAATGATAAGTACTCTACCTAAATCTTCAAGTTTTTATTAACTATAGTGCTTAGCAATTCTATCTTGGTCCTATTAACTAACTCAATTTGTCCATCCGTTTGTGGGTGACAAGTTGTAGAAAACAATAACTTTATACCTAACTTATTCTACAAAACTCTCCAAAAGTGACTAACGAATTTAACATCCCTATCCGATACAGTGCTCCAAAGAATCCCATGTAAATGCACTAGTTCCTTAAAGAATAGATCCGCAATTTTTGTAGCGTCATCAGTTCAATGGCATGGAATGAAGTGCGCCATTTTACTAAATCTATCTACCACCACAAATATCGAAACTCGTTCTTTCTTAGTCCTAGGTAAACCCAAAACGAAGTCTATAGAAATGTCAACCCTAGACTCACTAGAGACCAATAAAGGTATGTACGATAATTGAGGTAAGACTTTAGTCTTAGCCTTTTTGAAAGTAATGCATCTATTACAAATTCGATCAACATCGATTTTCATCTTAGGCTAATAAAAATGTTCACCTAGTATCTCTAATGTCTTCTTAACCCCAAAATATCCCATTAATCCTCCACTATGTGCTTCTCTTGCTAACAACTCTCTCATTGAACAATTAGTAACATAATTTATTTTCCCGAAATAGATAACTGTTATGCTTAAAGAACCTATCAACAACCCCTTCACCACATGATTCGTATACATTAGAAAAATTCGAGTCATGTGCATACATGTCCTTAACATATTCAAATCCAAACAATTTAACGCTCAATGAAATTAAAAGCACATACCTTCTTGACAATCCATCCGCTACTACGTTATATTTACCTTGTTTGTATCGAATGACATATGAGAATGACTCAATAAACTCCATCCATCTTGCATGTGTTTTATTTAGCTTATCTTGACTTCTCAAATGCTTCAAGGACTCATGATTAGTGTGAATCTCAAACTCTTTTGGCCATAAGTAGTGCTACCATATTTCCAAAGCTCGAATAAATGCATACAACTTATTATTATATGTAAGATAATTGAGAACTGCCCCACTTAGCTTTTCTTTGAAATAAGCTATCAGTTTTTATATCCTGCATTAAAACAGCTCCAATACCTATCCCTGAAACATCAAATTCAATTTCAAAAGTTTTGTCAAAGTTAGGAAGTGATAAAACCAGTGTCTTACACAATCTATCTTTAATAGTGTTAAATGCATATTCATGCTCAACACACCAGTGAAATCCTATACTTTTCTTTACGATTTTTGTGACTGGTATGGCAATTGTGCTAAAGTCTTTAACAAAACGTCTATAGAAACTAGTTGACCCGTGAAAGTTCTTTACCTCAGTTATGCTTTTAGGTGTTGGTCATTCCTTAATAGCATTGATTTTCTCTTCATTTACATCTATCCCCTTTGCACTAACCACATACCGAAGAAAGACAGCTTTTTCCATGCAAAACATATACCTTTTAAAATGGCATAAAGTTGTTCTTGCTTTAAGACCACAAGAACACATCATAAATGTCCTATAGGCTCATATAAGTCCTTACTATAAATCAAGAGATTATTTAAGTACACCGCTATAAATTTACCTATGAATACAGGTAAAACATGATTCATCAATCGCATAAAAGTATTAGGTGCATTAGTAAGTCCGAATGGCATAACTAATCATTTATACAATCCATTTTTAGTTTTAAATTTTCATTCATCTTCTTCCCTCATTTTAATTTGACAGTAATCACTTTTAAGATCAATTTTACTAAATATGCATGCACCATGTAATTCATCCAACATATCATCTAACTTAGGAATATGATGACGATACTTTACAGTTATGTTATTGATGGCCCTGCAATCCATACACATTCTCCAGGTTCCATCTTTCTTTGGCACAAGTAGCATTGGCACTGCACATGGTCTCATACTACCCCTTGCTTATCAATTCCTTCACTTGCCTTTGAAGTTCCTTTGTCTCCTTGAGGTTACTTCAGTAAGCCGGTTGGTTTGGAATGACTGATCCAGGTACGAAGTCAATTTGATGTTCAATACATCTAATGGGTGGTAACCCACTACGCATTTCCTCTAGGAACACTTCTTGAAATTTTGCAATAAAAAAGTAGCCAAACTAGGGAGGGATGCGTTAGATTCCCCAAAATTGAGGATTGACTCTTTATAGACCAGCAAGATCATTGTTTGACTCTGAACTATTACCCTTTTCAACTCACTCCCTTTTTGCAAAGAAATTCACTTTCGACTTTTCTTTCCTCTCAGAAGAATCTTTTTTTTCTTTTTGCTCTTGTAGCTCTACTCCTTTTTGTCACTATTAGCCACCTCACTATATTCTCTCTTACTTTTTATCTCTTTCTCATTTTTCAATTTAAATTGATCATCATACACTTGTGTTGATGTTAATGGCACGAGGGTAATATATTTCTCATCCTTAGTAAAGCTATACCTATTTTTGTACCCATCATGAATCACATTCATATCATATTGCCATGGCCTACCCAACAAGATGTGTCCGACATGCATAGAAACTACGTCAAACATCACTTCATCATGATAGCTACCAATTGAAAAGCTCACCAACACCCTCTTATTCACCTTACTCTCTCCACATTCGTTCAACCATTGAAACCTATAAGGTTTATGATGTTTTAACAATGTTAGCCCCAATTTTTCAACACGTATAGTGCTAGCCACATCAGTGCAACTACCTCCTTCAATGATCATGCTTCATACCTTGTTGTTGATATGACACCTTGTATGGAATATGTTCTCCCTTTGCTGCGCCAAGTCTTCCGCCTTGATTTGAGCACTAAAGACTCGCCTCGTAACCAATACTCGCCCACCACATACTCCAGCTTTTCACCATCGCTAGCCTTTTCCAATTCTGGCATATCAACATAATCCTCCTCACTATTGCTAACCACTTCTTCATTGTCTCGTAAAATCATCACCCTTTTGTTAGGATATTGTGAAGCAATGTGTCCTGACCCCAAACATCTAAAGCATTTGATGTCACGACTCTTGGATGACTGGGATTTTCCTTTAGAGGTGACCTTGCTAGCACTTTCTTCTTTCCACTTTGGTATTTTCATTCTATCCTTTAAAATAGGTTTATCTCCTTTGTTGCTGTCCTACTTCAGTTTCTAAGAAGAATTAGTACTCGAAAAGCTCGACGAATACCTAGCTGTCCACTTCCTCTTCAACTACCTCTTCATCTTCATAGCCACATGTAGCATGTTCTCCAACTTCACATAATGTTGCAATTCCACTACATTAGCGATTTTCTCATTCAAACCATTTAAAAATCGAGCCATAATGGCCTCTCTATCCTCTTCAACATGCGCTCTAATCATCATCATATCAACCTCCTTATGATAGCCCTCCACACTCCTAGACTCTTGGTAAAGGATTTGCAATTTTTTATGAAGCTCCTTATAATAATGACTAGGCACAAATCTCTTCCTCATGATAACCTTCAATTCTTCCCAAGTACTAATAGGTTTGTCATGATTCCTCTTGCTAGATATCACTACTTGATCCCACCAAGTAATAGCATAGTCGGTGAACTCAAGTACGCAATCTTTACCTACTGTTCCTTCGAGTAATTATGGCAATCAAATATCAGTTAGATTTTCTTCTCTCACACCAAATATGCCTCCGGATCACTCCTTCCTTTAAATGAAGGAATTGTCATTTGAATGTTGCCCATATTTCCTTCCACTCCATCTCTAATAAGATCTCTACCCCTTCTTTCATTCTTAACACCTCTATCCCTTATTCTTCTTACCTTAGCATCCACTAATGTCCCCTCATCAATGTCACTACCCACTTCATATTCATCACGATTCTCTATCCTAGACTACTACCTATATTGCTTCTTTATGTTGGGAACTCCTCTACGTAAATTGACAAGCAATGAGTTTTGCCTTTCTACCCACACCTTTTACCTATCTAGCTTATCCCTCACATCTTCAGACAACTTTTCAAATCGCCGTATCAACTACTCCGACATGTTGACTTGATTATTGTTCCCACTTGATGTAGGGTCGTCTTTGTTGGGCATCTTAAATCCAAATATTTGCCTCATGTGTATACGCTTATGTATTACTCAATTGGCTTTTTCCCTCTATTAGTCTTACCACTCTTGCCTTTTCCCACTCAGTGCTTTCACCCAAGTGTTTATAAGAACTAATCTAGACTCAACCAAGTCTTATTCTTGAAGAATTTAAATTAGAATGTGAGTGAGATTTATAACTTTAGAAGACTCAAGAAAGGAAGAAAGGAATTGAACTCTTTTGAATGGGAACTTTTAATTCAAGAAAGTGGTTCTTAAATTTAGGGTTGGACAAGATTGAAATATATATGTATTTGGATGTATAGACTTTTTTTCACTAAAAAAAGCAACTTAAAACTGTTGGTAATATCAGGATTTTTTTGCTTGAAAACTCAACTATGAAACTAGCAAAATAAAGGGAATTGATTTTGGTGCTAAATTAGTTTTTTTTTTTTTCTTTTTGGTATTTTTATAGATTGAAGACTCAAAAAACGAAGAACGGGAAGAACACGAAGAAAAAGGGAAAATAAAGACTTGGAACAAAATGAAAAGGATATAACTTTGATTTTTGGAGCCTAAACTTTGATACCAACTTATGTGACCTACGTAGTAATGGAAGCTATGAAAATCACATGAGATTGAATCACAACCCAAGAAAGTCAAGAAACCAAAGTTTTGATTTCGACCCACAAACATTGAACCAAGAAACCAACAATCGTCGACAATATGTTGACCTCTTGATCACAAGACTTGAAAATCTCACCCGAAAAGTTTGAACACTACAAGGATTTAAAAATCTTGAAAGTTCATAATTTGTTCCATGAAGAACAAGGAATTTGAAAGAAAAATAGCTCACAAATAATCTCCCAATTAATATGAATAATGAATTGTTTACAATGTAGAATAATAAGTCCTATTTGTAGGGAATTCATGTAAACTTAATTAAAAATGAAAAAGAATCCTTAAAGATTATAAAAGTTACCAAAAAATTAATATTTTAATACAATTAGGAAATTCGCCAAATTTACAAAATTTTGGCACGAAATTACTCTAGTGGCCGCATATATCAACTGGCTGCCTCCTCTTTGCTGTTGATAAGGGTGCATTCGACTGCATGCAAGGAAGAATTATGCGGTCGCATAGTTGATCCTGTCAGGCCGTCTTCTTTTGCTTGAATCGAGATGATCCATTGTGCTTTGGCTCTCAAGTCCAACATGAAACTTGTCTATTTACTTGCAACGATCAATTTTTCGTTCATTGTAGCTTGAACAAAGTAATCTCATCACTTCTTTGACCCTTTTTGCTTGCAACTGAGTCATGGGACCTTCTTCAACAATCAACGAGTCATTGCTCGGACTTGTATTCGCTGCTTGTACCACATCACCAATATAGTGACATCAAGAACACTACATTTGGAGGAGACACCTCTTTTTAGTTGCACATATCCTTACAATGAAAGAGTTATTGGTGGATGTTTTGGCCAGTGCACATATCAAATGCATAAATGTTGTCAAACAGACTTTAAATATTGAATGAATGAAATTGGATGCATAAGTTCTAAATTGCTTGCAGGTCCTGTGTGTGCCTTGGAATTAATGTCTCGTCTATAATTTTGTATTTTGTAATCACTGCTCTATTGCACACTTGTTGAGAAAAAGCATACTGGATTGCCATAAAATCAGCAACTTTGAAATTGGCTTCATTTTGAAAAGTTTAATAATCAAAACTCGACCAGCTGAAAGTATAGCCAGCAATCAATGAAGTTTTGCTTACTTTGGACTTTCCTTCCTTCATGATTGGGAATTCAAACGGTGATAAAGCACTACATGTAAAAAACCATCTGTCAGATCAACTATTTAGTTAAAGACGTAAAACTGAAGTGATTTTAGTGAATAACGTTCAATATTTTGAAAAGTTTAGTGACCAAAACTCGAAAGATCAAAGTATAGTGAGCAATCAAATAAGCATGTATAAGTTTAATGAGCATTGAAACAATTGACTCCATCTTCGTTTGCTTCTTTCTTTTCCCATTTGGGTGGTCAATCTCGTCTTTGTTAGGTTTCTCTTTTCTATTTGACCTATGCTTATATTTGTATTTTATTCTCAAAAACACATTTGTTTACAAACTCATTTTCAATCGTAGATTCAATTCACACATAACCTAAAAAATAAATAAATAAATTGACATTTTTTTAACCCCACACACAAAAACATACATACATAATTGAAGAAATATTGTTCCTTGATTGAAAATAAAATTACAAGTTTTGAGGAAATAATATTGAAATTACAGAATTTGGGAATAAAATTAAAAATTTGAAGAGAAGTTTAAAAACTAATATAAGGTTTCTAAACTTTCTTGAAAATGTGTTATCTCCCGCTAAACACACTTGAAGAGAGAACTTGAGTCTTCATCTGCTTTTATATTTGAAACTTCGGACTTGAAACCATCTTGAATTGAGTTGGAGAATTTTGAAGGACAACAATATATGTCCTCATAATAGTCTTACTTTATTAAGATTTGTCTATTTTGACCGTCAGTAGTATTGACAAGAATAATTTTGAGGTGGCAAACATATCTGAAATGGTGCATTTCTTGAATTATGAACCTGATAATCTCTGTATTCATCTAGGTAATTGGGTCCATAGAGTCATTTTGGATTTTTTTTGGTTTCTTGAGTAATCAGTTCATCTGTAAACCCTCGAAAATATTTTAGAATAAGATTTTTTGTTCTAGATATTATATATTATATTTTGAAAGTTGTATTTTTATTTTTATTTTGGCCAAATAATTAGATTTTTATAGAGGAAAAATAAGTGTATCAATATTAGACTCTTTTTGTAGCTCGTAATTAATTGGAAGCTTTCAATACAAGAACAACTTATTTTGAATTAGATTACATCAAGTTAAGTCCAATTAAAAAAAATATATAGGTTAATAGAGTTGGCCAGAGCTTGTAATATTAATTTTAAAAAATTTCCTCTTTTTAATTAATGCCGCACGTGATTTTTATTTGATTTGAATCCAGTAGTGTAATACATTTCAAATATTACTTTTTGAAACCAAGTCCAAGTTAATCACATGTCCTACTTTCAATGGGATGATTGTATTAGGATACCAATAGTATAGTATACTACTAATTCTACCATTTGAAACCAATTCTTATCCAAATTCATTGTATGACACAAATTTTCAATTCTAATTGCATACAAATTCAATTGAAAATTTTGACTATAAATATTGCAAGAATTTCCATTATTTTACCACATAAAAATAAAGAGAGTCATGGTAGAGAGAGGAGAGGAAAAAGTACAGAAAAATAAGAGGAGAATTTTTACGTGCAAGATTTTATTCATTCCAACCTTTAAAAATGATCAAGGTAAGATACTTTTTGCAAGTGATTTGCTTCCTTATACTTTTATGCATTCAATTAAATATGCATGATTGCCAGTGGACATTCAAATTCATTAATAAGAGATAGAAATCCTTTGAGAATCGAAGATGGATGTATCGCTTGGTCACTTATATACTTCATAAGAAAAGAGTGGTATGAAAAATTTATTTATTGTTATATAATTGTGTATAAAAATTGCACGTATCTTACTGTCTATTTTTAAATACTCATTTTTACAATAACTTTTCAGGATAATTCAAATCGATAGAAATTGCGACGGGATAATGATGAGAATTGCCAAGAGAATTCCGAAAAAATGAAAAGCATTGAGTTTTTTTTTTTGTTTTTCAATTTGTTAGCTAATTAAATTTTGTTAAAAAACGTTATTTAATTAGTTAGATATTTATGTTTTTTTAAGATACGATTTTCCATGATTTAATTTAAAATTGTGAATGTTTTAGTTATTTTTATTTTTCTTTATAGAGAAATTTAGTTTTATCGCTCTACCTTTAATACAAGAAAAGAAAATTTTTTGTAATACTTTAAGATTTATGAAAATTTGGAGTGTTACTTCATCGATATCCAACCCATAGCAATCATCTTCATTGCATTGAGCATAATCTGACTCGGAATCGATTAAGAAGAGTCATCAACTGATTTTGATTTCTTTGATGAGGCTTTAGCTAAATTGCCAATTTTTCTAATATAATTGTCAATTCTTCTGGAGTTTTGCATTGATTGATCATGGAAAGAAGCCTTAACTTTTCTGTGAGGAAATCAACATGCTTCTCTTGATCTTTTTGTAGAGAGTTTCAAAATAACGATATTTCTCTGTTCTTGAATCCATGAGCTTACAGCTTTACGACAGCAATTCGTGTCATGGAACTTTGACCACCACTTAGTTTTGGATCTTCTAACAACCTTTTTGACATTGGAGTTGGAGCCTGCATTTTGAATAATGTGGAAATGTTGACAAAAAATCCATGAGACTTTGAGATTCAGTGCAAATTAAATAAAAGATTTTCTTGAGGCTTTAAAACCATTTTTGCCTCATTCTTGAAGTGTTTGAATCATTGACGAGTGAGACAAGGTAAAATCGTTTCGTCAAGACCAAAATAATCGAATCAAAGTTTGCAGCTATTTTGAAAATATTGTAGAATTGACTTGATGTAAAAGAATAAACATGTGTGTGTTACTGGTCTGTAATAAAGAACATTGAACCAGGCATCTTTGTAATCAAGATAATTGAAATGTGATTCGAATGTATTATCTTTTGTTAATCTCATTCGTTGTCCTTCTTATGGATGCTATCCCCGATCTTCATAAGATAATACCCTTTGAATTGATATTTTTGATAAATCAATATAATTTGGTTTTTGAAAGTCTGTGGTACGAATTATTATGGCTAATCCTGATTTGATTAGGATAGCTTCATAATAAGCTCTAGTCTTTTTGAAGTTTTTGGGCATGAAATGTAATTGAGGATGAAAAATGTCTTGAAAACATTCATTAAGAGATGAATATCTATGGGCCCATAAGGTTTCTATTTCAAAAACAGGATATTGAATTGGTTTGGTAAGGTAATGAAAGGATTTTTGTGGGTTGATGTCTAATAATTTTCCGGACCATGTCAAAATGGTTTTCTCGAAATTTGAAGGTTTTATTTACTCTACACTTTTCTTACTTAGAGGGGTATTCTAGAAAAGGGTTTTAAAGCAAAAGTGGTTTTTTGAGAATTAAATGATGGTCCATAAGAATTCTGAATACAAGCTTCAATTGAGAATAAAGGCATTGCTATCTTTTTCTTATTCTTCTTAGAAGAAGAAGAATCCATATTTGATGTCTCATAGATAGGATAGCTTGCCATCTAGCGAAAATTTGTTTTGAAACAAGGTTTTTTTCCTCTTTTTGCAAAACGTCTTTTGAAACTTTACAATCTGTTTTTAAAACAAATTCTTTATTGATTAAATTATCTTGATATTTTGAAATGCAATGATAAAATTTCTTTTTTTGATAATGGAATAGTTCTTTTTGAGGGCAGTCCAAACGTCGGAATGGAATCTAACTATCTTGACTAGACTCTTTTGGAATTTGCTTTAGGACCCCACCATACCGTATGTTAGACGCATCTGTCTCAATGATAATGGAAGCAAGAGGGTCTAAAATTTAAAGGCATGGATTACTTTTGATGGCATCTTTAACTTTTTGTATAACCAAAGTATGCTTGTAACTCCATTGTGAAGGATGATTTGTAGTCTTTTGAAAAGAGGGACACATATCGGCCTTATGTCCTTAACAAAATCTTATACATAATTGACACAACCTAAAAATATTTGTAAGCTAGATTTTTCCAGGATTTCATCAGGAAATTTGTCGGTAAAATCTAAGCTTCTTTGAATGGGGATAATGGTTCCTAAGTGAATATTATGTACTAGAAACCAAATGCGTGTTCGATAGAGAACAACTTTCTTAGCAGAAATTGCTAATCCATTTTTCTTGATTGTATAAATAAATGTATTTAGATGTTTGAAATATTGTTCTATACTTCCTTAATAAATAAGAACATCATCAAAGTATACAATTATAAAATTTATATAAGAACATCATCAATGTATACAATTATAAAATTTTGAAAAGGGTTGAGATTATCATTCATAATTTTTTGAAATTCTAAAGGTTCATTTTTTAGACGGAATAGCATAACATTCCACTCATATTGACGAAAAGGAACATTGAATGCAATTTATACCTATCTTCTTATTTAATTTAAATTTGTTAGAATCCTGACTTCATATCAAATTTTAAGAAGATAATAGCTTCAAATAATCTATTCAATATCAGCAGAATTATTAACATAAAAGGCAGAGCAACTCCATGGTGATTTACTGGGCCAAATAAAACATTTATTAAGTAAATCTTTGATTTCCTTGATAAGATGATCAAGTGACTCTTTGTTCATTTGAATGGGATGAGATTTTGTAGGAATATTTGATTCTTGAAAATCAAAATTGTAGAAAAGAGAGATAATATGTTTCTTCATATTCCAAAAGGCATTAGGAATAATAGAGCATATTTCACTTTCAATTTTATTCTGTAATTTTGAAATTATTTCTTTTATTGAAGAATTTTGTAATTGTTCTCCAATTCTTTGAAATTTAATTTCTTCTTTCAGAAAATGAATATGATTCCTTTTGAACTTAATGTTATTAATAAATTTTGAGATGGACGCTTCTTTTAAAGAATTAACATTGTTATAAGAAGGAGAATTTATAAATTTAAAAAAAAAAGATTCTTAACAAAAAAGTCCTTCTGAATCTACATACAAGGGATGGATTTGAACAATAAAAGGAGTTAATTACTTCTCGGTCTAAATCTTTTACAGGATAAAATATATTTTTGTAACAAATATTTGAATTACAAACATGAACTTTTAAAAGTTTATATTGAATGTTAAGCTTTTTGCTACTGACACCATAAAAACTCTCAATAGTTTTTTCAAAATATTTTATAGGTATTAATCATTTTTTGACACAATTTGATTTACTTATGAATCAATAAGGTCTCTAGAGGTGAATTTAAATTTTTTATTGACTACAATAGTCATATTGTAGTGCCATTTTTTAAGTTTAATTCCGTTAATAACATTAAATTTTCCTTATCGAATTGAGAGTTTAAATGATAAGCATAAAAAGTTTTAGTACCACCTGAGGAAGATTATTCATAAGTGAGTTTATGATAAGGAATAGTGTTATCATTATTATCTCTTTTGATAGCATTTTGGATTCTCTCTGCAAAAAGTTTAGAAAGTCCAGATAAAAATCCTTCTTTCCAGTAAGATTGATCACAGTCTTCATGGAGTTGTACCAACGAAAATCATGAAATTTGGGACAATTGAGATTCATGAGGATTTCGAATGGCCTATCAATTACATTGATAGGAATTCCAATAAAATGTTTGATAACAATATAAAAAAGAGTAGAAAAGCTATCATTTTCTCCTTTATTATTGACAGCTTTAACAATCTCATCTCTTTCAATTTGAATAAGGTAATTAAACCACCAGTTTTTAAGCTGCCCAGCAAACCCAATAATTGGGTTATTGGTAGCAGATGTTGGAGGGGCCTTTTTGGCAACATATGCATTAAAGCACATAGACATAATTTCTAATACTTGAAGAAGTTGATATTCTATTAACCCGTCTATATTCCATTCAGCCACAATTTCTCCATCATACATAAATTAAGATTTCATAAAATGCAAATCTAGAGAATTATGTTGAGAATAATAAGGAGGCACTTTCGAATATTGATTCTTCTGTCCTCTTAATTTATTAATATGAGAAATTTCATCATTAATGAATTTTGAGATTCAAGTTCATCAATAGTGTTAATGTTGTCTAAACCAGAAGATAATTTAGACAACTTAGTCGCAAGTTCTTTCAGAACATTACTCTCAATATTGAGATTTCCTAATTGAGAAACCATACTATGTGGCTTGAATAAAGAGTTGATAGGTTTTTTCTTTTCAACTATTTTTGAAGAGGATGACGCTTTTGAATCAGAATTAGTTTCAATTTTGCTAAGTTGAGAGCACATAGATTGTAGAACAATGTTAGTATAAGTATTCTGAGCTTGAATATTTTTAATATCTTTTGTAACAACTTCAGATTTGTCAAGTCGTTCAGAAGCGAATGATATGTTTTTGAGAGGAAAGGCAACAATTTCTGTATTTCCTTGAGAAACAATTATTTCTTATATAGGAGGATGGGGAGTTTGAAAAGTATCACCGAAAGGTGTTTTCCATGTCGCTTTTGGAGTATTAATATTTTGGACAGCTTTTGTTTTAGTGGATTTTTTATCGTAAACTTTGAAATTTACTCATTCATAAAAATATAAATCTTTAAAAAGGGGATAAAACTCTTCCTATAATAATTCAATTTCTTCTTTTGGAAAACTTTTTTGAAATATTTTTCTATAACTTTTGACAGTAGAAGATTGATCAATTTAGAACTCATTTCTTCTATTTATTGTAGAAGAAATAAATTACATTCGTTGTCTAATCTTTCTGAATGATTAGACAACATATCTGATAAAGTTGGGGAACCAGTTTGTTTTGATTTCGCATCCTTATTAGTACTATCTTGATGTTTTGAAATATTAGGATTAAAAGGATTAAAATCTATAGATCAAAGATTGAAAAATCTCGAAGATTGAAAAAAGAATATCTATAAATCTGTCTTCAGATCTAGTATATGATCTCTACAAACTATTAGAAAATCATCTGAACATGTCCGTCAAGAAAAAGAAACAATTTGATTTGGAGTCGTCCTTGTAATAGAAGGAATTAGGTTTTAAGTATTCTCAAAATCCCATTTTAATATACTAAATTGAAGGTTCCATGGTATCCTTTTAGGAATCATTGTATCGGAATGAAGAGAGCTGACTGCAACAAGAAGACTTTCTTTGTTTGGAGATGAACAAAGGGTACAAATATTGAGTTGAATATTCGTAAGTTGTAATACATCCTATATATTATTGCAAAGGCATTTGATGATGAAGTCAAGATTTTTTGTTTGAACATCAAGATTTAGAACATTAAGAATAGCTCCATCATTCAAATTAATTGAAAATTTTGGACAACAATTTGAAAATATAAGACCACTTTCTAGATTTGATACTAGAACATATAGTAATAGGCTTTCAAATCTGAGTAGTCTCTTATCACAAAATGATAAGAGAAATAGGAATGTCCAAACCAGGTCGAAACAAAAGTTTGACAGCAATTTGAATTAATCCCACATGAAGATATTAAATTTCTTCCTATGAGATTGAATAGTATCTCTTGAAAATAAATTTATATGAACATTTCGATTTTTGATGGCTAGAGTTTGCTCAAGAGTTTTGATAACATAATTTTGATGAAAATCAAACTTTTCCCTCTCATAGATGGAAATCTTATCCACATTTGGAATAGTTTAGTTATGAAATCTTTGTTCAATATGAGCTATTTGAATTCGAAGTTCATGAGAATTGAAATCATTTGATGTAGATGATACAAGATCAATTTCTTCTTCATTTTGAAAAGTGTTTGGAATACTATTACATTTACTACTACTTGATCTCCTAAATCAATTTGACATTAAAGACATAATTAAATAAAGTAAAATCAAAATAACTTACCATAGTAGACACAATGCTACAGGATAAACAGACCTCACCAAACCTACAGTGGGACCATCCAAACATGCCTACTCTAGCTATAACGCATGCTAACCAACTCTATTCAGGAGACACCCAAGCTAAAACCAATTTTCTCCTTTGACACACACACACACTAGTTACTGGCATGTACCATGCACGATGCATTTTCTAATGATGTATTTGACAGTTTTTAATTGTTTTTTTTTTATGTCATTTTAATCTATATTCTAGAAATAAGTTTGTAATATTGAGTGTGTTATATATATATATATATGTAGTGAATTAGCCAAATGGTTGAAAAGTTGTGAAGAGCATAAATGACACTGGGTTTCTAGGTGAAGTGTAGCGCTACATATGGCTTCACGATTGAAAACCTGTGCTGAAGATGAACCTTTTAATATAGACCACAATATATCCAGTATAAATGTGCAAGTCACTGATTTTTCACATTTTAAACAGCATGGTGTATCTCGTTAAACTCGGTGGCAACATGTGCTGAAGTTAATATTGCCTTCGGAAAATTTTGCAAGAATGACAATTAAATATGGTTAAACGATAGGTTAATATAATATAAGAAAGTAAATTATGTAGCAACTTTATTATATAGACATACCAAGGGACCAATTATCAAATTCAAAACTACAAGGAACATCTTAAGTTCACATGTAATTGGGAGTTCCAACTACCTGGCCAAGAAAAAATATTGCATAATTTTTCAATAGACCTTACACTCAATTCTGGCAATTTAATTATTGAAGAGTAAGCTAATCTTGTGCACTATATTGTCCAAAAAGCAGTTAAACATCTTTGCTATGTATTACTTCTTTACAAAATAGAAAGACTACTACAAAGTAATATCTACAAAGTAATATCTATAAAGGTTTAAGTTAATTAGACCTGAAATTCTCCAATTTATGCCGCATCTGTGTACATGGAGAAAAACCATTTGCTAAATTTATATCGCCTTGTTAGATGCTCGCTTTATCTTTCTGACACTGGCACTGGTTTTGTTATGAGGAAGGAAAGGGACGTTAAGCAAAGGGTGATTCATGAGAAACAAGTATTTTTCTTTCCAGTGTTTGGTTAAAATTTGAAGCATAAAATTGAAGTCTCTGTAGCAAGTAAAGCAGACATATAAAAGAGGCATCCTGACACGACCTGTACTGAATCACCATAAAGGACTCGACACTGACTCAACATGTGTCGTGCATCAATGGTAGATACCAGTTAAGTGCCGAATCCACCATCAAGGCAACCTTGACTTACTTGATCATGACGAATATTTATAAAAATTTTGGCAGAATTTCCCCTGAAATATGAACTAAACCACTTGTACAATAATCAATTTTTCCTCAAATCCATACCTATAATATTAATCAGGGTACACTAGTCCCTCAAATATAAACTATTCAAATAAAATATTGGTAAATCAATATTTACTTACTTTACAATCAACAATCCTAATTATACTAAAGATACCAAATATGTAGCGAACCCATGATAACATTTTCTGACATAAACTACATATAACCCAAAAGAAACATGTACTATATCTAAGTCATACAACTAATGACATGTGGCTCAATTAGGTAGATCGACAGGCTCCAATACTGCTCAACTCGATTGCTATCTAATGAAGAAAGAGGTTAAAGATATATGAGCTTATAGCTTAGTGAGTGGATAATTTGCAAATAAATATGCTTTTCTATTCGTGCATATTTTCTGAAAATTTTTGCACTACTAAAACTTCTAGAAATTTTGAAATCTAGTAGCACTCGTAAAACCAAACATAATTTAATCATAGAATTATTTGTTCTTAGTTCTAGATAAGCAATTATAAGGTATAATAAATATAAATAATCTGATATCTGTAAATATAAGTGAAAATATCATTTCACAGAACTATAAATTGAAATCATTACTATACAAACTGAATAAGCTAATTTCTGTAGTCTAAAATTTGATAAGTTGTATAATACTGAAAATCACACCAAAAAAGTACCCAATGAATAGCCTTACTCATGAACAGAATAATCTCGGTATACAAGGCAAAGCCATTCACATCTAATAATCTGATAATCTGGTCGTACATATGCAGAACTGTCTCAAATGCTAATCATCCTAGTACACAGTCCAAAGCCTATATGTGTATGAGAGTGAGTCCCAAAGACCTTTGATAATCTGGTCATACACTATAGAAACACACTCACAATAATTCAGAGCGGGTAAAATAACCATAATTAGTCATACACTGTGAAAACACATTCATACCAGTGTATACTAGAATAAAATCACCTAGATACATTCTGATAGTTTTATAAATAACTTTAAATATGCTGAAATATTTAATTTTCATATAACATGCTAATCAAATGATTTAATTGAACTAAATTTAAATTTAAAAACCATTGACTATAAATCAACTTTATTTTGAAAATCATGTTGTCAAATCAACTGGATGAAACAATAAATTTTCTAATAAAATATAAATTTAATAAATACTAATTTCTGAAAAATAAGTTTGTATCCACTCATCAAGTCAAGCTACATGTTATGAAGGTCATTAAGATTTTCCAATCTCCTCGTCACCGTCTAAAATACAATAGAAGATAACCAATTTAACCGCTATCAAATCAAGAAACATTATATCTCTAATGATAATGATATAATACCTAAACTAAATTTCTCGATTCTTGAATAAAATTTTTCAAGTTTTTCTTTAATTAATTGGAACTAATTCCACCTTCTAGTCCCTTTACTAAAAATCTAATTCTTCAAATAACCTTCATCCAAAACAAAAAAATAATTATCCCATCTTCCATATAGTGAAAACTTAAAATCACACTTGCATTCTAGTCCCAATAAAATAACCCCAATAAAATAATTTCTTACATTCTAGTCCCTATTTAACTTTGACTTTGACAATTTAGCTATTGATTTTTGACCTAAAAAAATTAGGTTGTAACACATCCACCCTACCGTTGCTTTCAATTCCTTTTACTTCTCAACCCAAGAAAAGTTTGAAATTCCTTTCAGTTCTCATTTATATGCTCTTACCAATAAAATAACCATGGAAATGACAAATGAAATAAGAGAATTCACCTTTTCTCCAGCAAGAATCACCAATTTACCATTTTCAGCAGGCATTTTGCAACCCAACACTGGAGCTTCAAAGAAATAACCACCATGTGACGTGATTGCCTGGAAGCATCAGAAGATAATAGTATTTAATGATTGACATGAATATGCCTTTCTTGGTCGTGTTCCATTTCTCCGTTTCATCTTATTAAACTTGAGAAATATATAAGCAAGCTAAAATCAAAATAATAAATACACATTTTCTATAGTAAAATGCATCCATGGAAGCTTGGAGATCAACGATGTCAATTGATTTAAAAACTTAAAAGAACTATGTTTCTTGTGGATGAGCATAACGCCAGTGCATCATCACTAATGTAAAGGTTTCAAAGGATAAAGAGAACACATATAGTTTTTCATAGTTGCGATCTGATCTATCTAGAAGTTGGAAAGTTAATCTTCAGAGACAAATTTGTTTCATCAAAAAATACATGCATGTAAATATGTATGTTGTGCTTCATTTTCATCTGTTTTGAGGGAGAAATACCAGCAGGTAAATTTTGTTAGTTTCCAGAAAGAGAAAGTAACGTTGAGAAAGCATATCACAGAATTCAAGTTACATAATAGAAGACGTTTAGTAGTAATTCTAACCTTAGAAATTTTTGAGGAAATCTCTGTAAGTATTATGCCCTAGATCCAATCAATTTTGGACATAAATACTTTTAATATATAATTAATGCAATTTAATGACAGATCTATTATTTAATTAATAGACGATTAAATAAATAATAGAATCCATAAATTCAAATCTTCGTAATTTGTCAATCACAAAGAGTTGTGATTGTGAGATACAAATTACATCTGATTGAATCTTAAATCGTCCGTGGTCGTAAGCGATAACGAGACACGGATATCGTTATTATGGATAGACCATCACGTGTGGCATTTCTTACTTGTGAAATAAGTAGCTGATCTCACAAGATAAAGTATGGTGACACTTAAATGAACACGTGGATGTTTTGTTATAGAACAAAACATTGGAGACCCGCCGAGAGATTCCACATGGATAACTATCTGAGTGCTAGTGGTTTATCTCTAATGTTCGGTAGTGGAATTGGTCCTTTGACTTGAGGTCGTCATGGTACCTTATATGAGGATAGTCATACTTTGGCGATGTTGGATGTTGCTCTGAAAAGGGCCACTAATACGACATCGTTCAGGTACATCAAGAGTCGTATGAAGGTTGTAATTGATCAATAAAGGATTCGTCACTCTTAGATAGTAGGAGATTATGATTTGCATTTCATTCAATTAAGTCAATGATGAAATCCTTGGTCAAGGTGTACTCATAAGTCGAAAAGAAGTTTTTGACTTATATTAACTTAATAGTGGAGTGAAAGATATGATCGACATTCGAGATTGACACACTTTCATATCTCGTAGTTGATCGGATCATATTGACGAAGGGATTATAGTTTCACGGTAAACGAACGAGTTTGATTTTGTCATGCTACGTGACATTTCCCGTCACATGTATTGCCCTGACACATTGCTAGATGTCAATCTGGGACGACGAGTGTGAATTGATGATAAATTAAAAAGGTGTTCTAATTTATCAATTTTAATTAGATCAAAATAATATTTCACGTCGTTAGACATCGTGGTCGGGAACCTAATGGATCGCACACAAAAGAGAATTGGAAGATTGCAAATTGTCAATTGGTTAATTTAACAATCGTTGGATAAATTAATTAATTAGATTTGTTATTTATATTCTCGAATTAATTAATTGGATTAATTAATTCACGGATCGGGTTTAATTAATTGGATTAATTAAATATTGGACCGGACCGGGCCGAGCCCGTTTGGGTTTATATAAATATATGGCTAGAGTTTGAGATCCATATGGTTTTCATTATTCTTGCTGGCACAAGAGGGAAATCCTGGTAGCTGCAATCTTGTTCTCTGTGTGGATTACCGTTGGAGGCTGGACAATTGGACAATTGTAGATGGTGAATCAAGATTGCTGAAACGAAAAGAATAGTAAAGAAGTTTGCAGATCTGGAAAAGGTACAATCTTATCACGATTTCTATCTAAACACAAAGGTGATTCTTGGTGAGAATCGAAAATTAATTAAATTCCGCTGTGCATGTATAAGTAGATTCCCAACAGTGGTATCAGAGCCTCCTTTGTGTTTGTTAGAAGTTGATTTGTGTGATTGAACAATCAAACGTTGATTGTGATTATTTTTCTCGTTTCTAGTAATTAGAATATTGTGTTTCATATTTGTGAAATCCGATTTCATATCGAAAAGATAAAAAAAAAATTGGGATTAGATACGGTGTGGCAGCAGTGGACTATCGCTGCCTCCTGCTGGGCGGCTGCCAGCAGCGACGTCTGCTGCTGTAGCGGCAGGAGCCACCTGGGACTATCGCTGCCTCCGTGAAGCAGTTTTGCGGCGCAAGTGGCTCCTGCCGTGAAGCAGTTTTGCGGCGCAGGCAGGCGTTGTTGGCGCCATCAACAAAAGAAAAAAAAATTTGGATTTTAGGGTTTCTGAAATTGGGTGAGAAGGTTGGTGGAGATGGGGGTTTTCTCTACAATTAATGTAATTGTGGGGGTCCGGCTGCAATATGATGTTGGGGGTCCATTTGTTAAAATTTTAAAATAATGGTTATTTTGCAAAAGGTTGATATTGAGGACCCTTGCTTGCAATTCCACTACCGGGGTCATTCTGTAAATAATAAAAAGGGCCCTTTTTTAATTTAAAGAAATTGGAGGTCCTGTTTATAATTTTAAAATGGGTCAATTTGCAAATTTCAAAATGGTTTTGAATTTAAATTTTAAAATGGTTTTAAAATTGTATTTCAAATCGGTTTTGACCTATTTTGACTAAAGTTTTAATTTTGACTCAAATTAAAATCTTATTTAAAAAAAATTGACCACATTTTATATTTTCGTTAAAATTGGATTTTGACTTAAACATTAAACTTTGACCCAATTGAATTTTTATTTTATTTAGGAGTGTTATCCTATATTAAAATATTAATTCAATTTAAATTAAAGTTTGACTTTAATTTAATACTTAATTAAAACTTGATTTTAATTGGTTATTCACCCGAATATATTCTTGTAATTAGAATTGGATTCTAATTTCACATTTGATTAAAATTTGATTTTAATTAAATTAACTCGCCCTAAATTTCTTCTTGGAATTAGAGTTGGACTCTAATTTGGTATTTAACTAAAATTTTGATTTTAATTAAATTAATTTACCCTTAATTATTGGAATTAGAGTTAGACTCTAATTTTGTTATTTAATTAAAATTTGATTTTAATTAAATTCCACCGCCTTAAATTGTGAAATTAGAGTTTGACTCTAATTTGATTTTTAATTAAAATTTGATTTTAATTGGATAATCCCACCATATAATTGTTGAATTAGAGTTGGACTCTAATTTAGTATTTAATTGAAATTAGATTTTAATTAAATGTGCCCGCTAATTAAATAATTGGTTAATGTGATTAATTAATTATTTAATTGTTCCGATCCTTTTGTCTAAAAGAGTTTAGACAACTTAATTGCTAGAAACTTGAAACTTATTTGCATATAATATTAGATATTATATAGGTATACATTTATGTGATGAATGTATTATTAGTAGACGATTATTGACTCGACCATATGGATGTGTTGAATGGTTAATATTTATTCTTGTTGTTTTCTGGGTCTGGAGCTCTTAATTGTTTTGGGCCTACGAGCCCGTTATTATTATTATTATTTTGGGCCTGTGAGCTCTTGATCATTTTGAACCTGCGAGTCCAATTTTATTTAGGCCTGCGTGCCAACTAGTATAAGATATAGGTTGCAACTGGACTAATTGAAGAAACAAGAAGAGGAGGAGACCATGGAGATGGTGCATTGATACTGTTCAATGCTATACCCCTAGGAATTGACCAACTAGTCTTCCTTATGGCTCGGAAAGACTAGATAGTAAAATTCATAATCGTCCACACTATTATATTATATTATATATATATTTATTTGCATGGTAGATGTATTATATATATATATATATATTTATATATATATATATATATATTATTGTTTTGATGAGACTTTTGAATGCAAAATCCCTCCACAAAAATATTAAGTCACATTTATAATCGCCTTCCATCATTATAATGAAAAATCAGAGTCCAAAATCGTCTCAACTTGTTGAGTACACTCAAGGCTGGTCCATTAGGGATATGTTTGACACTATGAAATATTTGATATTTCTGAATGA
>NC_036254.1:16374505-16401770 GCF_002742605.1 Olea europaea var. sylvestris | reverse complement strand
ATCATGTATACTTGATGAAAACTCAAACATGAAACTCTTGAAAAGTTCAAGGGATTCAAACTAGAAGTAGAGAAACAAATAGGTAAAGATATCCTCACAATAAGATTCGATCAAGTGAGATTATCTTAAAAATAAAATCTAGATTATCTAAGAGAGAATGCGATTCTCGTGCAGTGCACTCCTTCATATACACTGCAGCAAGGTGATGCATCTAAAAAGAGGAATCGTTAATCATTACATATAATGCGATTAATAACAAGTCATGCAAATCTCCCAAAATTGTTTTGGAGTCATGCATTGATTGCAGTGTGCAACACACTAAATCATGTCCCATCTAAATTGGTTAACAAACTCCATATGAGTTATGGAAAGGCAATGGTCCCAATTTATCTTATATGAAAGCTTGGGGCCATAACGCTTATTTGAAGCACCTTGAATCAGATAAGTTTGACACTAAATCTGATAAATACGTATTTGTAGGGATATTCAAAGGAGACATTTAAATATAAATTCTATTATCATGAAGAAAATCTTCGTCTCACAACATATCATCTTCTTAGAGAAAGTGTTTACTCTAAGGGAGGACAGTGGAAGCAAAATAGAACTTAAAAGAGTTCAAGAGTCCACAGATATAGTTAACCAATTAGATAAATCCGAGTTTGATCCCATATCTGATATGGGAAATACTTTGGATCAGGAAGTAAAAATTCTTGAGGATATGACAGCTCTATGTGAATCTAGTAGGATCATTCGACCTTCAAGAAGGTGCGAATCCATGATCATTAATCAGGTATTAGTGATCCAGGATAAAGAACCTGCTAGTTGCAACAAAATAAAGTCAAGTGTTGACTTAAAAGAGACAGCAATAGGCCATGATACTCGAGATGAACTCGACGTATGTGAACAAGGTTTGGACCTTAGTCGAGCCTCCTGATAGAATAAAACCCATAAGGTTTTGTAAATAGTTTACAAGGGAAGGGTCGATGTAGATATGAATATCCATATATACAAAGCAAGGCTAGAAGCAAAGGTTAAGTGTTGACCTTGGTGAAACTTTTCTCCTGTGGCATTGCTGAAGTCCATTCGAGTTTTATTTGCAACAGTTGCATATCGTAACTAAAGGTTAAGATAGGTCTCTATGGAGCTGAAATTTTCAATTTGATGGAAAAAGTCAAAGTGTTTGATTTTATCAAATTTGAAGACGAATTGTGTATTTACAAGAAAATAGTGGGAGTATTGTCGTATTCCTAATATTATAGATAACGACATCCCTATGTTTCAATCGTTGAAATAATGGTTGTTAAAGGATTTATTCTTGAACAATATGGGAGAAGCAACTTGATCTATAGAGATAGATCTAGAAGGTTGCTTAACTCGTCCCAATCCATATAAAATATTGAGAAGATTTCATATGGAGAAACTGGTTTACTCTTAAGCGGTATGTTGGAAAGGTTCCAAACGTGAAGCAACCGTTGATTCAATAGTAGAAATCTAATACATGGTTACTTTAGAAGTAGTAAAGAGTTGCAATATGGATCATGATGTTCGAAATGAATTTGGAGTAGTTCCTGATATTGTTGATCACATACCATTGTATTATGATAACAATATAGCCATTGTGAAAGCAAAAGAACTAAGGTCTCATCAATGATCCAAACATGTATTAAGGCGGTATAATCTCATAAGAGAGATAATACATAGAAATGACGTAAAGAGAAGAACAAATTTCCACATTTAACAATATTGCAGATCCACTGACAAAGAGTTGTCGTAACATAAATATGATCGTCATGTAGACTTATGGTATTGGATACATAAGTGATTGGATCTAGTGCAAGTGGAAATTTGTAAGTATTATATCCTAGATCCAATCAACTTTGGACATAAATACTTTTGATATATAATTAATGCAATTTAATGGCAGATCTATTATTTAATTAATAGACGATTAAATAAATAATAGAATCCGTAAATTCAAATCTTCGTAATTTGTCAATCACAAAGAGTTGTGATTGTGAGATACAAATTACATCTGATTGAATCTTAAATCGTCTGTGGTCGTAAGCGATAACGAGACACAGATATTGTTATTACGGATAGACCATCACGTGTGACATTTCTTACTTGTGAAATAAGTAGCTGATGTCACAAGCTAAAGTATGGTGACACTTAAATGAACACGTGGATATTTTGTTATAGAAGAAAACATTGGAGACCCGCCGAGAGATTCCACATGGATAACTATCTGAGTGTCAGTGGTTTATCTCTAATGTTCGGTAGTGGAATTGGTCCTTTGACTTGAGGTCGTCATGGTACCTTATATGAGGACAGTCATACTTTGGCGATGTTGGATGTTGCTCTGAAAAGGGCCGCTAATACGATATCGTTCGGGTACATCAAGAGTCGTATGAAGGTTGTGATTGATCAATAAAGGATTCCTCACTCTTAGATAGTAGGAGATTATGATCTGCATTTCATTCAATTAAGTCAATGATGAAATCCTTGGCCAAGGTGTACTCATAAGTCGAAAAGAAGTTTTTGACTTATATTGACTTAATAGTGGAGTGAAAGATATGATCGACATTCGAGATTGACACACTTTCATATCTCGTAGTTGATCAGATCATATTGACGAAAGGATTATAGTTTCACGGTAAACGAATGAGTTTGGTTTTGTCATACCACGTGACATTTCCCGTCACATGTATTGCCCTGATACATTGCTAGATGTCAATCTGAGATGACGAGTGTGAAATGATGATAAATTAAAAAGGTGTTTTAATTTATCAATTTTGATTAGATTAAAATAATATTTCACATCGTTAGATATCATGGTTGGGAACCTAATGGGTCGCACACAAAAGAGAATTGGAAGATTGCAAATTGTCAATTGGTTAATTTAACAATCGTTGGATAAATTAATTAATTGGATTTGTGATTTATATTCCCGAATTAATTAATTGGATTAATTAATTCACTGACGGAGTTTAATTAATTGGATTAATTAAATATTGGACCGGACCGGGTCGAGACCGTTTGGGTTTATATAAATACATGGCTAGGGTTTGAGATCCATATGGTTTTCATTATTCTTGCTGGTATAAGAGAAAAACTTTGGTAGCTACAATCTTGTTCTCTGTGTGGATTACCATTGGAGGCTGGACAATTGGACAGCTGTGGATGGCGAATCAAGATTGTCGGAACGAAAAGAATAGCAAAGAAGTTTGCAGATCTGAAAAATGTACAATCTTATCACGATTTCTATCTAAACACAAAGGTGATTTTTGGTGGGAATCGAAACTTAATTAAATTTCGCTGTGCATGTATAAGTAAATTCCCAACAGTCTCAACATCAACAGTTGACATGTCAACCTTTTCCAGGACCCATATCCTCTAGAACACCGTCTTTATTGAAAACCACCTAAATGTGACCAAAACATGACATTATGATTGAGATACTCCAAATCTCAAAGTTGTTCACATATATTATTGATGAACAATTATCAACTAATTGAAAACATTGAAGACAGATCGGATAACATTATAATGGTATACTTGCATTTCTTAATTATTGCACCAGGACTTTCCCTACAGTAGATCCATGCTCCACCAATTCATCGCACTGCATATAGGTAGATAAAATAATTTCTCAGAAACGAGTTAAATAATTTAGACAAAAAGGTGACTGTTTGAACTTGCATATAAAGCAAATTTAAACGAATTTGTATCTAACTATTAAGTTAAAGAAGTTAACGATTTTAGTTGCAGCTTCTTGAAAATATTATAACACAATAAAATAGGATCGAGCAAGAAATTTTTTGATCAGACAATTAGTAACCCCCTCCAATATTCTATCACCGTTCCCAAGTTCCTATAACATAAACCCAAAGGCAACACATCTGTAACTAATTGTTTGAGCAATAAAGATAGTTTTAAATAATCAAAACAAAATATTAATTGGTTTATTTTGATACACACTCAAATATTATCCGTAAAAACCAAACTGCACCAAAAAAAAAAAAAAAAACCCAATTTTCATGCTAGATTATCATGAATCTGATAAAGTATATTTATGAAAACACCCAAATATTATCAGAGAAAATAGATCAAGAATCCTTTATATACACGAATATAGTAAACAATTTACCCAAGACAAAGTGCAATTCCAAACAGTGAGCTTAAATCCATGGCAAAGCAAGTTCATTGACATAGCCTTTCCCATTTGTAATGATTCAACCTTAACAATTCCTCAATCTCACTCAATTCAATAATCAAACACAGAATATGGAATATAAAACATCTACTGGATTAATTGTAATAAACTGAACATAATACAACTGAAATCAGATGAAGAAGAAAATAGGGGCTTGAGAGGAAGAAACTTGGATAAGAAGAGTATTCACACGTCCCAACTATCTGCTCCTTTTTTCCTCCTAGCTCTGTTTGATATGACAGAGAAAAAGCGTGAAAGAAATGCTAAAACATGCTTGCAATTACAATTTAATTCTGGCCCAAAAGACATCTAGCCCAAAAAGACATCCTGTTAGCTGTTACTCTTCCCTTCTTCATTCTTGATCCTGTGACTGCGTTTCTTCTTCTGTTTCCAATTCCACTGCTTTTCCTCTCTCTAATAACATCCCTCCCCCTTAGACCAACCTTGTCCCCAAAGTTCAGAAAAAAGAGGACTATTAGTGTGAACCTGTTCTGGAATTGCCAATACGGGGACTTCCTTTTTTCCAATTTTCTTTTTCAATAATGAGACATGAAAGACTGAATGAATCTGTGCTCCAGCAAGTAGCTCAAGTTTGTAAGAAACTTTCCCAACTTTTTGAATCACTTTATATGGTCCAAAATACTTGGCAGCCAATTTTCTGTTCACCCTTTTAATCACTGAGTGTTGAGCATAAGGGTGGAGCTTGAGGTATACCCAATCCCCAAGTTGAAACTTCCTTTCACTTGTGTGTTTATCAGCATAGAACTTCATCCTGGTTCTAGCTTGTGCCATATTTTCTGATGCAGGACGAATTAAAAAATAGAAAGAAGAAGCAAGAAAGAGGGGAGAACCGGAAATAATGGGGGAAGAAGCTGGAGAAGAAGTAAAAATTCATGGGGGAGAGGGGGAGGGAGAGGAAGGAGAAGCCATAGGCAACAAACCACTAAAATATTCTTCAATTCATCAAAACTAATGGAATTACATCACAATAAGGTTTAAAGAGTAAAGACTAAAACCCTAAGTAGAATGGGTTTGGGCCAACACAAGCTCAATTACATAAATAAAATCTAAAACATAAATAAAGTCCAACTAAAAATAAATAAAAAGTAGATGTTCTCATCAACTCTCCTGGGGTGGGAAAAAAACTCGACCCTGTCGAGTTGATAGATAGTATAGACTGCAATCAATCTGATACTTCAAATGCTTCAAGTCAAACCACGGGGGACGATCTTTCTGACGAACCAAGTAACGAAATTCCATGATTGATAGTACTGAAAACTGTAGCTTATTCCCAAGAATAAGATATGACCAAGGGAGGCGATCTTTCCTTCTAACCAAGTACTGATACTGGACTCCAAATAATCAATACTCATGCACCTCATCTTCAAGATTTTCACATGAGTGTATATAATAAGAAGCATAAGAAGCACGTTGATCTACCCAACAAACAAGGAAGTACCGAATCTTGCCATCATTGGTCAATACAACACGTTCATCTAAAATAACATCAATTTTATCTTTGTGTGCTGTGATAGATGGTATTAAAGTAGAAATATCGACATAGTCAAGTTGGAGGTCCATAAAGCTAAGTAGAAATAGATCATCAAAGGAAGTAACATGGTGTTTGTAAGTAATGAAGTTCTCAATATTTAAAGTAGAATGGTAGCCAAAATGTGATGAAAGGATAATGACATGTGCATTTGAACCAACATGCTTTAAAATTTTTAAAGGACCAACACTACAAGCTTGCAATATAACATAATCCCCAATATTAAATTCAAAATATCGTTTATGCAAATCAGCTTGAAGTTTATTTAATGCATTACTTGCGTCATGTTATTTATTGATCTCAATATGCAAGTCATGAAGATGACGTACAAATGCCTCAGCTGACATAGACATACTAGTATGTGGAGACATTGGAATAAGGTCTAAAGGTTTCCTAGACTTACAACCATGAATAACTTCGATGGAACTCATACCTATAAACCGATGCACAAAAGTGTTATATGCAATTTAAATTGTTGGGAGGATCAAATCTCAATTCTCAAGATTTTCCTTGAAAATGACATGATTACACAAATCATCCGTACCTTTGGGTTGGCACAGAGTATGACACACAACATTTAACTGAGGGGTATCGGGAACAAGGGGTACAAACCCTAGATTCATAGGAAAAGTCCTGATACTACATAAGGAAATGTCCTCAATATCGTTCAAGTCATCACATTCTTCAAATTTAGGTTCATAAATATGATCTTTTAACGACTCTTCTATTACATCCTTTCGTTCTTCTATGACTAATGTTCGGTTAGGACATTTGGAAGAGATGTGGCTAAAGTCCTTACAGCTAATGCATAGCAGGTGAGAAGAAGTCCTTGGAATTTCAAAAAAATTACCCCTATTTTCCAAGATTTGAGGAACATTAGACGGGAGAGGTCCTAGAAGAGACTTAACGGGAAGAAGTGGAGCTAATGAAACAGATGAATGGTTGTCAATACGCCTTCTATAAGGAGAATGGGTCCTTGGACTTCCAAATAGGAGGAACACTAGACGGGGGAGGTCCTAGAAGGGACTTAACAAGAGGAAGTGGAGCCAATGAAACCAAAGGATGATTGTCATTACGCTTTCTACATGAAGAAGACGACCTTGGGCTATCACGACCTTTACACTTGTTTTTCCAAATGGGAGGAACACTAGATGAGGAAGGCTCTATGACAGACTCGTGTTGAGGTGGCGCTAATGACATGGGAGAACGATGGTGGTCGCACTTTTCATATGGAGAACTAATAAGTAACTCGTAGTCCCGATCTGAAGAGTAAGCTTGATTAAGAGTAGTGATGCCTTGAAAGAAAAGTTCGCGCCTAAGTTCATCTCTTGGACCTTGTATAAACCTACTTAAAGTCAGGGCCTCATTCTCAACGACATGACATTTCACTCGAAATTCCTCAAATTGAACAATGTACTCAATCACTAGCTGATCCCTTATGTAAGGGTGTTCCATTGGGTAAAAATTTCATGATCTAAGCAACTATCAAAGGTAGGAGTATCTAAATCAATGTCTCTAAAGAAACGCTCCTTACGACGAGGAAGAGAACGAGTACCATGATGACCATGGCCTTGTTCTCGCTTACAAACTTGATCCCTATTCCTACGATCGCGTCGAAAATATTCTTGATTACTTTGTCCACGATGATATTGTCTATTATGAGACGCTTCAAAATTAGTGTCAGTTAAACGAGGGTTTCGCTTAAAATTGCTCAACTTAGCAGCTAGGGTCTTTCTCTCCTCACGAGTAGCAGTTATATCTGATTGGACAGTCGATAGGCTAGTGGCAAGTTGCGCTAATTGTCTAGTTAGTGCATCAAATTGGGATGAATCCATGGTCAATGCATTGGAAATAGAGATGACAAGACGACCACTACGCAACTACATGCAATGTAATACCAGCTAAATGATGTGCTATGATGAGATCAGTGAACAATACGTGCAAGCAATTGAAAATAACTTGTACCAAATTTTTTTTAATTTAATTTTAAATATTGGGATTAATTAAATCCAAAACAAGCTAATACTGCTGGTACATGTAAAATGGCAAAGCAAGGGTGAACACATTAGTCAAATTCGAACAATGGAAGTCAATTCGGTCGCTGGTGTCAATTCGATTAATGGTTTCGATCAAGTGGGGTTTAAGGCTAAAATTATCACGATAACAGCAGCACAAGATTTTAATTGATGCAATTTTAAAAATGAAGCAGTAGTATAAACCAATACTAATAGAGATCAAGGACTCCCTGTTGTTTAGTTTTGATTATTTGTATGCCGATTGATCTGAATTGCCGACTTATGAGCCCCAACTATGTTTATGTTCTTCCCTTCATGTCCAATGGTTTTAGCTCCTGTTGACTATAACTTGTACTGGTTCTGGTGTGGACGTAAAATTGTGTGTGGTGACTGTAGCTTTTAGATTGTTGAAATGGATGAAGAAATATATGAGTGTGGTAATTGTGGTGGAAGCGTATGTTCTTGGGTTGGTGGTGGTGGGCTATGGCGATGAAGCGGTAGTGCTCTGGATGCCTGAGTACAATAGATAATGAAGTGGTGGCGTGATGGTGATTAAAGGCGGCAGCGACAAGAGAGTGGCTGTGAGAGAGGAATCGGGTGAAACTATGGGGTATTTGATGTTAATGGATTGGTTATAATCGGGCTTGGTTGGATATTTGGAATTGGGTCAGATGGGAAGGAGTTTGGATCCTGTTATATAGATGGGCCAGCTGGGGTTAGTGTTTGGAGAGTGGGTCTAGGTCGTAGAGAGTAGGCTGGGTTAGTTGGGCTAAATGGGCTTGAATGCTAGCGTTTGGGATTTGTGGAACAACACCACAATTTTTTTTTTTTTTTAATTTATGAGCAGCAGCAATAAGGAAAAGAAAAGACGATATTTTTTTTTTAGACGTGAACAGTACCCGTGAACAGTTCTAGGTGAACAGTACCCGCGATGAACAGTAATTTTTCTTTTGGAAACTGCTGAAAAATCTAAAAAAACTGAAATTCCAGGTGTGAACAGTGAATTTTTTTTTTCCTAATCAACTAGAAAGAAAATTGAACAAGAAAACTGCTGCCTCACAACAATTTTTTTTTGTACTGTTCCACAAGTTTTTGGGAAGGAAATATGAAGAAATTTTGGATTAAAGAAAAGAAATTATCCAAGGTTCGGCTCTGATACCAAATTTGATGCAGGACGAATTAAAAAATAGAAAGAAGAAGCAAGAAAGAAAGAGGGGAGAACCGGAGAGAATGGGGGGAGAAGCTGGAGAAGAAGTAGAAATTCATGGGGGAGAGGGGGAGAGAGAGGAAGGAGAAGCCATAGGCAACAAACCACTAAAATATTCTTCAATTCATCAAAACTAATGGAATTACATCGCAATTAGGTTTAAATAGTAAAAACTAAAACCCTAAGTAGAATGGGCTTGGGCCAACACAAGGCCAAACACAAGTCCAATTACATAAATAAAATCTAAAACATAAATAAAGTCCAACTAAAAATAAATAAAAAGTAGATGTCCTCATCATTTTCTCTAAGAGTTTGATCCATTCTACGCTTTTCTTGTAACAATTTATCCACTGCTACCACATTGATTTGCTGGTATGGACCTAGTGCTAGCTGAAGTGGTTTAATGCCATAGAGAGCTTCAAATGGGGTCATCTTGATAGAGGTGTGCAGGGTGGTGTTGTACCACCATTCAGCTAAACTAGCCCATCTACACCACTGTTTGGGCTGCCTATGAACCATGCATCTAAGGTACATTTCCAAACATTGATTAAGTCTCTGTCTGGCCATCAGTTTGTGGGTGATAAGTAGAGCTTAATTGTAGCTTGGTCCCCAATTGTTTGAATAGTTCATACCAGAAAACACTTGTGAATACCTTATCTCTATCTGAAATTATGCTTTGTGGCATACCAAGGAGTTTATACATGCTATCTAGGAATAACTTTGCTACAGTGATAGTAGAGAAAGGGTGTGATAGGGTTTGGAAATGACCATACTTAGTGAATCTCAACTACAACTAATATGGCATTCTTTGTTCCAGAGGCAGGTAATACTTCAATAAAATCCATAGATATGTGGCTCCAGGCATACTTTGGTTCAGGCAGTGGCTGTAATAGACCAGGGTATGCAACATGCTTTTCTTTACATCTTTGGCGTGGATCACATTCCAAGACTTCATGTTTGATCTCCCTCACCATTCCAGGCCAAAAGAAGTGAGATTTAGCTCTGTGTATGCTGGCTTGAACCCCTGAGTGTCCCCCTTCTTGGGATGAGTGAATGGCCCTAATTAGTTTCTTCCTCACCTCTGTTCCAGAGCAAATATAGATTTTAGACTTGTACTTGAGTAACTCGTTCATGTAGGTATAGTCAGGTTCTGATTTCTTGTCAAGAAGTAATGCACCGATTTTTCTTCTAGCTTCTTCATCCTCTTAGTAACTGGTACCTACTTCCTAAATCTAGGCTGGTGTCATAGTAGTTATAGCCAAACATTCATTAACATTAGTGTTATCCCTTCTGGACAGTGCATCAGCCACTTTGTTATCGATTTCCCTTTTATATTGAATTTCATAACTAAGCCCCAACAATTTAGTTAACCACTTCTGTTGCAATGGTGTTGTGATCCTTTGCTCCAACAAGTATTTAAGAGATTGGTGATAAGTTTTTATGATAAAATGATGTCCCTCCAGATAATGTCTCAATTTTCCCACTGTTGTCACCAATGCTAGGAGTTCCTTTTCAGAAATGGACAACCCCAAGTTTTTGTTGTTGATCCATTTACTCAGATAGGCAATTGGTCTCTTATTCTGCATTAGAATAGCCCCCATTCTACCATGAACGCATCCGTTTCAATCACAAAAGGCATGGAAAAATCTGGAAGGATCAACACTGAGGTAGTACTCATTGCGATCTTCAATTCTTGAAATGCCATATCAGCAGCCTCATTCCACTGAAAGTTATCCTTCTTCAGGAGATCAGTCAAGGGTCTAGCCATAGCTCCATAACCTCTTAAAATCTTCTGTAGCAACCAGTTAGCCCTAAGAATCCTCCCAGTTGCTTAACATTCATTGGTGTAGGCCATTCTTGCATGGCAGCAATTTTGGAAAGGTCTACACATTCCCCTTCTATAGTAATGACATGCCCCAGATATTCTGTCTTAAGTTGTCCAAATGAGCATTTACTTCCTTTAGCATAGAGTTGGTGCTTCTTTAGTAGTTCCAGGACCTCAAATACATGTTTACAGTGGACATCCAAACTAGTGCTATAAATCAATATGTCATCAAAGAAAACAAAAACATACCTCATAAGTTGTTCCTTGAAGACCTCATTCATCAAACACTGGAAAGTAGCAAGGGCATTGGTGAGCCCAAAGGGCATCACTCTAAATTCATAAAGCCCCTCATGTGTTTTGAAGGCTGTTTTGTGAATGTCTTCCTCAGCCACCCTGATTTGGTGATACCCTGCCCTTAAATCTATCATTGTAAACCACTTTGCTCTCTTTAATTCATCTAATAACTCATCAATCAAAGGCATGCGATACTTATCTTTGATGGTTAGGCTGTTTAGTTGCCTACAGTCTACACAAAATCTCCAAGTTCCATCTTTTTTCTTGACTAACAATACAAGGGAGGCATACGGGCTGTTACTTGGTTGGATTATTCCATTCTCCTTCATTTCCTTGACCATCCTTTCAATTTCTGCCTTCTGTATATAAGGACACCTGTAGGGCCTGAGCTTGAAGGTTTATGTTCCTTCTTTAATTGGTACATGGTGGTCATTGAATCTAGGCGAAGGTAAGCCCTTCGATTCTTAAAAAACCAGTGAAAAGTTGTCTATTATGGCATGTACTTCAGCTGGAACACTCTCTGGTTTCCTTTCATTACTAATGTCAATTTGTGTTATCATACCATAGGATTGACTCCTACCCCAGTTCCCTTCTTCCACTTTAGTCATCATTTGGAACTCTTCCTTCATGGCTTCAGTGCTTAGTTCCAAATCAGTGCCTCCATGGATGAATCTTATGCTCCCTTTGCAAAAATCAAAAAGTACAGGATTGAACTAACTCGGCCAATCAACCCCAAATACCATATCACTCCTTTCTAATTTGAGAACCTTAAACTGGTATTGAAACTCCAGATTTTGCATCTTCCAAATCAAGGAATTACATATTGCATGGCCAATCAGTTTTTCTCCACCAGCTATTATTACTGATGCAGGCTTAACTAGTTGCATCTTATAGTTGAGAGCTCTGGCTAGCTGTTCATCAATAAAACTATGGGTATTCCCACTATCAATTAGTATAGAAATCTTTCTGCCTTTGATGCTTCCTGGTAGCCTGATGGTTTTGGTTCTATTGCTACCTACCAAGGCATGGAGGGAGATCTCCATTACTCCATCTATTTCTTCTTTCACTTCGTGTTCCTCTCCATCATTCAGTGATTCCTCATAGTCCTCCTTACTCTCATCATCCACCAGTATGAAATTCAACATCTTATTTTTACATACATGGTCACGTGTATACTTTTCATCACATTTGTAGCATAGACCTAATTTCCTTTTGGTCTGAAAATTTGTAGGAGTGATTGCTTTAAACTTTAGAGGGCTGCTTGGATTTTTATGGTTGGAATCTGTATATAGAGTGGGCTTATAGGTAGGATCATTTGATTTGGTAATAGGGTGGTTCCATTTGGTCCGAGTAAAAGGTCTATATGGCTTGGTTCCCTTGCTCAATGATGTGATAGTGTTTTCTTGTAAGATAGCTTTCTCAAACGCCTTAGCTAGGGTTGTAGGTTTAATGATTTTCACCATGGATTTGATCTCCACTTTAAGGCCACTTATGAAGATTGATATGTAATAAAACTCTGGTACGTGAGGTAAGGACAACATCACCTGTGACTTCAATTCTTTAAATTGCTCCTGATATTCAGTGATGGCTCCCTTTTATCTGAGTTTGCTGAGTAACTCAATCACTTCTTCAGTATTTCAGCAAACCTTCTACAAATTTTAATGAAGAATGATCCTTAATCAGCATCTGGGTGGCTAGTTATGAATCCATGGTACCATATATCAGCTTTTCCCTTTAGGTATATCTCTGCTATGCTCACCCTCATCTCCTCGGGTACTTGATGAGTCTGAAAGTACTTTTTAGCTTTCCTTAACCACTCCCTAGGCCCTTCTCTACTAAAGTAAGGAAAATCTATCTTTAGGATTTTAGTATTCACCGGTAATCAAACTTACCACTCCCCTGCGTAGGTAAGTTTCCTATCCCAGGACTTAATAACCCACCACTAGACAAAGCTGGACTTTGGTGTTCTTCTATTTGAATCCCTTTACCATTCCCTTGAGTTGAGGAATTTCCTGCACCAGAGTTCAATGTCCCTTCAATCATCTTGGCCATCATGCCCACAATATTTTCATATTTACTATTCATTTCCATCATCAGACTTTCCAATTTATCTTGCCTACTACAGAGATGTTTCACTTCTTGGTCTGTACTCTAGTAAACCACGCTAAGAACTCCCAGATCTTTCTCAATCCTTTTAACTTACTCTTCATGGGTTTTGTTATGGGTATCCATTTTTCCAGCTCACTTATTGCTCTGATATCAAATGTAATGATTCAACCTTAACAATTCCTCAATCTCACTCAGTTCAATGATCAAACACAGCATATGGAATATAAAATACCCACTGAATTAATTGTAATAAACTGAACATAATACAACTGAAATTAGATGAAGAAGAAAATAGGGGATTGAGAGGAAGAAACTTGGAGAAGAAGATGAGTAATCACACATCCCAACTATCTGCTCCTTTTTTCCTCCTAGCGCGTGAAAGAAATGCTAAAACGTGTTTGCAATTACAATTTAATTCTGGCCCAAAGAACATCTGGCTCAAAAAGACATCATGTTAGCTATTACTTTTCCCTTCTTTCTTTCTGATCCTATGGCTGCGTTTCTTCTTCTAGTTTCAGTTCCACTGCTTCTCTTCCCTCTCTCATAACACCATTATTCCCATCCCAAAATCCAATTTCTTCTATTTCAATTAGATGCAAAACAAAGCCCACAAGTACAAACTCACTCTCCTCTCTATTTATATATATACATACATTAACACACAAACAAAAGGTAAGGATCTTTGGGATGGTCATCAACGAAATTTTTTTGGCAAAATTAAAGCAGCATATAAGAGAGGATCATAGTAGAGAACGAAATAGAAAGAGGGAAGAAGAAAGGATGGGTGGTTGTGTGGTAGAAATGGAGAAAGAGAATGGCCAGTAGAGTGGAAAAATGGATAAAGAGTATAGACGGAGTTGCGTCTCATATTCAAAAATGGGTGAATTGAGAAAGAAAAAGCCCCTGTTTGGCCCCCATTACGGGGAAAATTTAATGTATAGAATAGTGTTCTTTGAAAAATGAGTGGTTGAAAAAGAAAGAAAAATTTTCGATTTACGTATAATATTATTTTATGAAAGATTGTGTGGTTGAAAATAAGAGAGAAAAATAGAATGTAATGTAATGAAAATCAAACAAGGGCTTCATATTGCTCACTGAAAATTCAATGGTTATTCAATGCTCACTAAAATATTTATTAGTTAACTTATCAATCACCATAGTCAATTCTATCTATACAAGTGAACAAATATTTCTATTATTGGATTGTGTGCTCATATAATATATTTTGCTATGATAAAATAATAAATAAATTATTATTTTATTTATTACTTTATTTATTATTGAGCATGCAACTTAAAGTGTCTATGATCACTTGAGATAATTAAAGTTGGGTACTTGCGTTGAGAAGTACAGTGTAACATAACTTATATTTTGATCATAAATAATTTGTTCACAACCATCATATAAGGGTTGGCACTTTGTACTGGAAGGTTGTAATGTTGGCCGATTCACTATTCAAGTTTGTAATATATCCTTATCATAGAAATAGTTAAAGATGACACTAGTACATTTGGAGTGTATTGAACTAACCGCGTGTCGAATTTAATTCTATAGTATGACCATGTGGAGAATTAAATTTTATTAGACCGCTGTGCATTTCATCAAATCTCTTGACAAGATTATATATATCTTTTTATGATTTTAATGGTTCTTTGATCAATTTAATTGGTCAAATATCTAGATGAATTGAGAACTTGAAAATGAGCAAAGTAGAGAACGTGATTTCATGTCGAGAATCGTCACCCTGAAAAATGGGTAAAGTGACTACTTAAGTATTTTCTGTTGAACGGTTAAAATCTAAGTTCAGTATTTAGCGACAACTAAATTTCGACATATGAGATTAATTCACAGAACTATTGAAAAAAATAAATAAAACTTAAGTTAGTGAGAATAATTAGAGGGGCAAAACTATCATTTATGCTCGTACTTAATTATCGAATCTCGGACGAGGATAAAATACATATATAGTAGATCAAAGAAAAGTGAAACAGATTTATTGGCTTCTATAATCATATATATTCCAAGAGTTCAATCTTTTGCCTTTAGTGAAAAAAATCAAAGATTAATGATAAGATTGGGTGGTTTAGGGTCGACTAGATATGATCTAATTATTGGAGCTTGGATAATATATGTCCGAGCAGGCCCCTATAGTAGCTTCATGAAGTATTGGAACTTAATTACGGTAATTATAATAGTTTTAGGCTTAAATTTAATTGCAATAAAGTTTTGTACTTATTTGTAATTACTACAAAAGTTGTAAACTTAATTATAATTATAATTGAGTTCTAGAACTACACGTGTAATTAAATGTAAACTAATTGAATTTGGACTTTAATGTTAATTAGAACTCCTAGTTGAACGTGGAATTATTATTGTATAAGGATTAGAACTCTTTTATGTCTATAAATAGAGATTAGATGGATCCTAGACATCCTATAGAGTGGAATTATACAACATTCATAATACATAACTCCATCGTGTTTAAATTTTGAAGAGAGAAAAATTATTTTTCTTGATTTATCAATTGTCCAGTTCAAGAATTTGTTTCTTGATTTAATTAAAAAAAAAGGTGCTCATCCACTGGTGTAGTCTTGACTTTGGAGAATACCATAACAAAGGTTTGAAGCAACAATTTCTTGGAATTAAAAAGTTGGAAGTTCGTGATTCAGAATTTACTTAAGAATTGATCATAGAATTTATGTTAAAAAATTGAATTCTTTATTTTTTATATAACATACACATGAACATCTAGACGATCTTATTTTTGAATTAAAGATTTTTTTTTTAATTTCTACATAATTACGTTTCTGCATTCCAACATCTACGTGGTAAATAAAAAATGGACGTGCCATACAAAATGGGTAAATCATAGCCATGTCATTAGATATTTTTATTTTGTAAATAACAAAAACGTGAAAATGCATTTTTGAATAGTGTAATGATGAAAAATGTGTTTAAAAATAAGAAAAAAATTTGGATTTGCATGTAATATTATTATATTGAAGAATGTGTGGTTAAAATGATGTTGAATCACTGTTTAAATGTTGTTGGACATATTGTTATCAAATGACCTCCCGGACGATGATGCAAACCGTTTATTAATATCAGTCGATAATTGCGATATGACTGAGCAATAAATTGATACCAAATTTTAATGACTCGACCCAAGAAGAGATTGATCCATTTGAAGCAACCAATTAAGTTGTGTTTCTCATGGGCTATGTTTTCACCTATTTGGATGGCTAGCTAATTTTGATGCCCACACTATTGTCCACTTATATGGTATTGGACCTTTACCCATTACCTAAAACCTAACTTACCATATTTTGTGACTTGGTCCAATATATTCCCGTTTTTCTCCACGCCTCCATGTAAGAAAAAAGACTTGGTGTCTCTTTCTCCTTTCTGTGTGATTTCTCTCGGCCTCTCTATCTCTATCTTCTGCCATTCTCTTTAAGGCATATATCTTGGTGATATTCCCCTCCTTTGTGGTGTTCTTGGGTCGTTTTCTTTGGTATTGATTCAATTTCTTGGTGAACTAAGCCTGTATATCACTTTGGTGGTTGATAATTACTCTCCCCTACATCTGGTATCAGAGCCTAGAGCTCTAATTTCTGTTAAATCGATCTAAAAATTTGAGAGAGGGATGGGTTTCTTCAAAGTGACCGAACCCTAAATCCCTCGATTACTCCCAAACCGGATCTTTTTTGGACAAACAGACTTCGATCCCATAATCAGCAGGTTGAAGCGTCCCCCTGTGAGGTGGCACGTGGTGGTGATGGCGACAGCGACCGGCGGTGCGTGGGAGGCCTTGCAGCGTGATTTTTCTGCCATTTCGTTTATTTAATTCTCCTAAACATTTTGATGTGTTTAGTTTAAATGTTCCAGGTTGCGAAGAAAAACTTTGACGATTTTGCCCCAGTCTTCAATTTGCATCTGCTGCTGATTAGAACTATTACATTTGCTGAATCTTTAGGGCGAATAGTGGTGGTCCTAAAGTAGCAAATTCACATCTCTCCACGTTACGGATTCAGATAGGTCCGCTCTGGTAAATTGGCTAAAACCTTTATATTTTTGCACTAGCAGATCATCATGTGGGTGATTATTAGGTTTGGGGGTTGTCATTGCTTGACAACCATTGCTTGTGCTAGAAATTAGGGTTACGTGCTATTGATTATTTGATTGAGTATTTGTCTTTTAGTTAAATAAGTATTTAAGTCTTAGCGATATAACTGCCGTGAAACTAAGTATTTGTTAGACGTGGTTTTCTGTTGCATTGTTACTTCCGCTGCTTAATTCCGTTAGACCTACCGTGACCTTACCCATTTCGAACATTCCCTTGATCTAAGACTGCTAGTCTTACGAAACTCTGGAAATCTAGAACGGCGTATATTGTCTGAAACCATAGGACTAGTTTGTGTGGTTTTTTGTGTTTTGTGCACTCTTTGACTATTGTGTAAAGATGACAACTCACAACTTTGATTTGGGAATTTTTAACGGAAAGGGTGATTTTTCTATTTGGCAAAAAAAAATGAAGGGTATTTTAGTCTAACCAAAAGTTTCAAAGGCCATTGAAGGTATTTTTTCAACTGATTTTTCAAAAGAACAAAGAGAAGAAGCCAGTGAGCTTGTTTACACCTCAATCATTTTACACTTGTCTGACGTTGTTTTAAGAAAGGTGGGTAAACTGAAAACCACCAAAGAATTTTGGAAAAAATTAGAAGACTTATACGTGCTCAAGTCTACACCGAATAAACTTTACTTGCTTGAACATTTTTTCAGTTTTAAAATGGATCCTTCAAAGGATCTCAATGATAATTTAGACGTGTTTAACAAGTTGGTGCAAAATATAGTTAATTGTGATGAGGCTGTGTCCAAAACTTATAAGGCTATAATTTTGCTCAATGCAATTCCTGATTCATATAAGGAAGTTAAGAACGTCATTAAGTATGGAGAGATACGTTCACACCTGAAATTGTCATAGACTCCCTTAGGAGTAAAGAAATGGAAATTAGAGCTGAAAAACACGATAAGAAGAACGATGAGTTACATATGATGCGGGGTTGAACTCAATTTAGGTAAAATAGTAATGAATAATATCGACGTGGCGGCGAGTCAGGTGGCAATAGATGGAAAAAGAAGGGCAAGGGTAGACCTAGATCAAAATCTAGGATGAAGGCCAGAAAATGCTATGATTGTGAAAACACATGGCACTTCATAAAAGATTGCCATAAAGAAAACGGCAAGTTAAAGGTTAAGGAGAGAGATGAGGTCAATGTGTTATCATCTACTTCCGATATAGATGGTGGTGAGGAGGTCTATATGATTACAAGTCCCTTCGCATACACTGCTGAATTAAATCTAACTGCTAATTCCCGCATGCATGAGTAGACACTTGACTCTGGTGCATCTTTTCGTGTAACGTCTAAAAAGAATAGGTTTTATAACTTGCATGAATCTAATGTTGGGCATGTTGTGCTGTATGATAACTTTGCCTATACTATTGCTGGAATTGGTGACATAAACGTAAAATTTGACACAGGTTTTGTGTACACATTAAAAGATGTTAGATATATTCCTGAATTGTCTAGGAATTTGATTTCAGTAGGAAGATTTTTGGAAATGATACACTAAAAATGATCAAGGGTACTTTAGTTTCCATTAAGGAAACTAAGAAAAACGATATCTATATTACTACTGGGGAAGTGATTAGAGATTTGAACTCCTCTATCTCTTCTGCCAAGATTGATCACACACACACATGACATAATAGATTTTCTGACGTAGGCATTAAGGGACTTAAGCTACTTAATGAAAAAGGTGCATTTGGTAATGACCGTGTGTCAGATTTGTCATTTTGTAATCACTGTGTGCTTGGTAAGCATCATAAAATTTCGTTCTCCACGAGTGTTAATAGAGCTAAAGGCATACTTGAATATGTGCATTCTAATCTGTGGGGTCCTCCTAGTAATCCTACATCGGGTGGGAATAGGTATTTTCCGTCTATTATCGATGACTATACTAGGAAAATGTGGGTCTATCTATTAAAAGATAAATCTGAGACTTTCCATAACTTCAATAACTGGAAGAAACAAGTGGAAAATCAAACGGGCAAGAAAATCAATTTTTTAAGGATAGATAACGACCTAGAGTTTTGCAACATGGAATTTGATAGTATGTGTAAAGAAAATGGCATAACTAAATATAAGACTATTCCTTACACTCCCCAACAAAATGGGATAATTGAAAAGATGAATAGAACCATATGTGATAAAGTGCGTTGCATGATATTAAGTTCTGGTGTCCTCAAATCTTTTTGGGGTGAAGCTGTTATAACTGTCTGTTATTTGATTAATTTGACTCCATCTGTTGCATTGAATGGTGACACTCTGCATGAGAGATGGTCAGATAAACTGAGTGATTATTCTATACTTAGAACCTTTAGCTGTGCCGCTTTTTCTCATTAAAGCGAGAGAAAGCTAGAACCCAGAACTAGAAAGTGCGTCTTTCTAGGGTGTCCCGATGGTGTTAAGGGATACAGATTATGAGATAGAAGTCAAAAGGGGGTTAAGATCATCATGAGTAGGGATGTCACATTTAACGAAAATGAAATGCCATATATTAAAGGGGAAACCAAACCTTTAAGTGAAATTGAACCAGGTGAGGAGAGAGATCGGTTTAAGGTGGAGTTAGGAAAACTTAGTACACCTGCCCCTACTGCTCCTAATGAGGTGGAGATTCAGGTTCAAGAACCTGAAGTGGAGAACGGTAACGAAGTAGTGATAGAAGAACACCTTCAGAAAGAAAATCCCTTAACTAATTATAATCTAGCTAGGGATAGAGAGAGGAGACAGATGAGAGAATCTAAAAGGTTCGGTTTTGAATCTGAATTAGCTTTCGTCCATGCTAGTTATGAAGAACTAGCTGATAAAGAGCCAAAAACCTTTGAAGAGGCGATAGGTAGTGATCAATCTAATGAGTGGATTAAGGCAATGAAAGAAGAGATGAGTTCCCTAGAAAAGAATCATACTTGGGAGCCAGTACCTAGGCCTAAGAACAAATCGATTGTTGATTGCAAATGGGTCTTTAACGTTAAGGAAGATACTAGTAGCTCGAAACCCTTAAGGTTTAAAACTAGGTTAGTGGCTAAAGGTTACACATAGAAGGAGGGCGTTAGTTATAATGAGATTTTTTCACCAGTTGTTAAGTACACCACTATTAGGGTTATGCTTGCCTTGGTTGTGCATTTTGACTGGACACTTGAACAACTTGATGTGAAAACTGCTTTTTTACATGGTGAGTTTAATGAACAAATCTTCATGAATCAACCAAAAGGTTTTAAGGATAAGTCAAAACCTAATTATGTGTATTTTCTGAGAAGATCCTTGTATGGGTTAAAATAATCTCCTAGATAGAGGTACAAGAGGCTTAATTCCTTTGTACTCACTATAGGGTTCCGAAGAAGTAAATTTGATCGCTCGTTATATTTTCAACACAATGAGACTGACGATAATTATCTGTTTTTGTTGCTCTATGGGACGACATGCTCTTGATCGGTTCTTTCTCTAAGTGGATAAATAATATAAAAATAAAACTAAGTGGTGAATTTGACATGAAAGACCTAGGTAAGGCTAAGAGAATCCTAGACATGAAAATAGAGAGAGATAGGTCAAATTCCGTTTTGTTCTTGCATCAGTCCCCATACATATCTAAGGTATTGAAGAAATTTAATATGAGTGATTGCAAACCTGTCACATTGCCTCTTACTAATCATTTTGTTTTATCGAAAGAACAATCCCCTTGCAATGAGCGTGAAATAAAATATATGAGTAGAGTGCCTTACTCTAATGTGATTGGTTCCATAATGTATTTGATGGTTTACACTAGACCGGATTTAGGTTTTGCTGTTAGTACTCTCAATAGGTACATGGCTAATCCGGGCCCTGAACATTGGGAAGCGTTAAAGTGGTTATTAAAGTACTTGAAGGATATGAGTGACGTAGGTTTAAAGTTTAGTGTTAATAAAGAAGGTGTAAAATTGAAGGGTTTTGTAGATGCTGATTATGCGGGAGATAGGGATGATAGGAAATCGACTTCTTTATCTTATCTAATTCATGTGTTAGTTGGAAATCACAATTACAACACATTGTTGCACTATCTACTACAGAATCAGAATATATTGCCACCACTGAAAATATTAAAGAAGCTCTATGGCTTAGAGGCCTACTCCATGAACTATGTGTGTTGAATGATTATGTGGTAGTGTATTTTGATAGTCAGTCTTCTATACATTTGTGCAAGAACCCCGTTTCTTATGAGTGCACTAAACAAATTGATATTAGACTCCACTTCATTAGAGATATAGTATCTCAAGAGGTGGTAAGACTTGAAAAGGTCCACACACACTACAACCCTTCCGATATGGGGCACGAAGGCACTGCCACTGGTAAAGTTTAGAAGTTGCAAGGAACTTCTAAACATTGGTACATATAAATGATTTCCAATTTTATAGATTTTTCGTTAGAGGTGTCACTAATGGGAAACATTCTTTTTTGCAGGTCCTTTGACACCAAGGTGGAGGTTGTTGGACATATTGTTGTCAAATGACCTCCCGGACGATGATGTAAACCGTCTATTAATATCAGTCGACGATTGTGATATGACTGAGCAATAAATTGATACCAAATTTTAACGACCCGACCCAAGAAGAGATTGGTCCATTTGAAGCAACTAATTAAGTTGTGTTGCTCATGGGCTATGTTTTCACCTATTTGGATGGCTAGCTAATTTTGAGGCCAACACTATTGTCCACTTATATGGTATTGGACCTTTACCCATTATCTAAAACGTAACTTACCATATTTTGTGACTTGGTCCAATATATTCCCGTTTTTCTTCACGCCACCATGTAAGAAAAAAGACTTGGTGTCTTTTTCTCCTTCCTGCGTGATATCTCTTGGCCTCTCTATCTCCATCTTCTGCCATTCTCTTTAAGGCATATATCTTGGTGATATTTTCCTCCTTTGTGACGTTCTTGAAATGGCAAAAAGCTTAGCAACCATAGGTGAAACCTTTGTGGCGTTCTTGGGTCGTTTTCTTTGGTATTGATTCGGTTTCTTGGTGAACTGAGCCTGTATATCGCCTTGGTGGTTGATAATTACTCTCTCCTACAAATGTGAATCAAATAAAGCCTTGATACGGGAATTAGAAAGAGAATTGTTGAGGGCTAACAAACGCAATACAGCTTTTAAGAAATGGGGTGAATTGAGAAGGTTCTACAGAAGCGAATGGTGAGATTTTCAGGATTTGAGAGTCCATTTGGTGTAAAATAATTAATAATTTGCGTGCTTATAGAATTTTAATTTTTCTCGCTATATTTGAGAAAAGATAATTCAGCTCCAACTTCGTTAGTTAGAAATGGCGATTTGGAGGAAGAAGGTGATTTGGAGGAGATGAAGATTTCAATCGATGTAAAAATTTGGTTTTACCAATTGAAGTAACGTTGTTTATGATAAAAATAGTGGCACACACTAGACTGAGTTTGAAAAAAAGAAAGAAAAACTCTGCTACATGTAAGGCCTTCAATTGGTTTGAGTAATTTTATTAGCAAATGGATGTGAAATTGTAATTAAATTTCTACAGAGTCAAGCTTGTTTTTTGAGGATTCACAGATTTTTGAGGATTCTAACCAAATATACCTTCTCCATCATCTTCTAATTAAATTTTTGAGGATTCACAGATTTTTCTAGTTGTTTTGTCTTCTGTTGTTGCTAGTTTTTTTGTTCTTGTTTTTGATCTGAGGAAGCATAATTTGCTAGCAAAAAATCCATCCAATGATGGAAAAAGTGTGTTTGGTTTGCATAATTTTTACAAACTGGCAAAAGTTAATAGCTTAATGTGCCACATCAGTTTCCTATCTATACATGTGGAGTTTTACGTCAATTGAAGGAAATGGATTTGATATGAATGAGTAAACGTTTGAATATATGAGTGAGCAATGAGTAACCTTGTTTTGCTTGATGAACAAATAGTAACTTAGGTAAAATTTCGTGACCATTGATATAATTAACTTTATAGACGCAGTTGTATGTCAGATTCAAAAGTGGATGAATTTCGAAAGAGTAAATGCCAAAACAAAATCGACACCATTTCTTACAAAAATTAGTAAAACGACGTCATATTGTGCTCATGATAATCGAAAAGAATTCACGACGACATCATCAAAATGTTTGATGATGTCGTATTGGACGAAATAGTGAACAGTTTGTAAGTGGGTATGTATATGATCCAATTTTTTGCTAATCACCAATGATATTCATATTAATTCATCCACTTGATAAAAAATTTAATTCAAATATTGGAACTCACAAAAATATTTGTGCATCAGTAAATTAATATGAGCATCGTTATAGCAAAAATAAAATAAAATATAAATTGATAAATTAATATAAGATTGAGCATCGTTATATAAAAAAATATATATATATATAAACCGATTTACCCTCTTTCAATTTCAGCGTAGTGATTTCAACAGCCTGGGCAATGCATTTTCATTGATCTNATATATATATATAAACCGATTTACCCTCTTTCAATTTCAGCGTAGTGATTTCAACAGCCTGGGCAATGCATTTTCATTGATCTCAATAGTCTTTTTCCGTGAACCCTCAATTCAATTCGAAATAAACTCGCCAAATTGAAGCTGGAATTCGAATATCTATTCCACATTAAGCACAGTTCAATTTGGAATTGACCTACGAATCGTGGTGGCATTAAAAGTTTGGACAGGATTCCAATCCGTATTGAGAGAAGAACATGATAACCCGGTCGAAACTCGTAGAGCAACTCAGAGATAACCAGATCCGATCCCAACACAAGTGCCTCGCCCTTACTGTATTTTCTCCCAAACCTGCTATTTCCTCCTGGTAAGCCCTACATGCATATACAAACGTGATTTTACATACAAAGTTACATGCATATGTGTTTGTCTGTCGTTGTGTTTGCTTATGTTGGTTCGTCAATATTGGAGATTCTTACACTAAATTAGCTATTGTACACATGGGTGCATTAGTTATGTGATGTTCTTGTGTTAAATAGGCTTATGTTGTAAAATTGGCATCCTTCACACTTGAATTATTTTGAATATATGGGTGAAACGATTAAATATGGATCACATATCACTCGTGGACAAGTGCTTCTAATTGTGGTACCAGAGCATGAAACCCTTTTCTGAGAAACACATGTAGCGGATGATGTGACTGAGAGAGACCTACTTTCAATAATACACTAGTTCTGTGGAGTTCTCTGAGATAGAAAAATGGGATGTTGTGGAAGAGGTGTAAATAAGAAGGAACACTTCTGAATCCCACAGTGCTCGTGGAACATCCACCTTGTGGCTTTATAAGCACATTGCACATCATTTCCTTATTACAAGTTGATTTTAAGATATTCCTATCCAAATGCTTGTAATAATGTATTGAAAAACTAGAATGGTGTTTGCACTTTTGTAGTTATTGACATTCTTTGGGATACAGTCTTTAATTAATAAATTTTTTTATGGACGTAATCCATCACCCATACATATAATCACTTGGTTCTAAGCCTATACTATTAGTATGTCCATGAATCTTAAGAATCAATTTATGACATTTCTTGAGATGCCGCCCATGCCCAGCCCACTCCTCTGGCCCCTTAATCCATTCAAGGAACACAACGAAGTAGGAGTATACAAGGCTGAGAGCATGTTTGGCTAAGATAAAAAGAAAAGTAAAGTAATTTTTAAGTAACCTTTTGTCTCAAAACATGTTTGCTTAACTTACTATTTTCTTGCTTTTACGTTAACAAAGTTACTTCTAAAGTAACAAGTGTGTTACTTTTGAAACAAGTAACTTAATTTCACTAATAAAGAATTATTTGTTTTCATATTTACTTTTTTTATAGGTGAACTTTTTAAGCTTAGCTAAACAATGCTCTTTACTCAAATTGCCTAACCTCCTAATCAAATACTGAATAGTTTATTAATTGTCATCTTATTAGAAAATGGACCCTAGATGGAAGAGAAATCTGTAAATTGAGGACTCTAACCCCTTTAATGCAACATGCTGAAACTTTTTACTTGTACACAATTCTTAATCTGGATACTTAAACGATCTATTTTGTACTCCATTTAGTGACTTAAGCACCAAAATCTACTTGTTGCATATATAATGATAGAATATCAGTCTCTGGAGGGCTGAAAAAGCAGGAAAAAAATTTATCCGCTCACTGAATCACCCCTGAAGACCTTATTAAGCCACTTTCTAGGGCAAAAATGTATATCAATGTAGAAGAGGCAAGAAGGTGAGAAAAAAGAGGTTGAAAAGGCTGTAGGAAGAAAGGGAAAACAGAACTTCCAAAGAGCCATGGAAAGAGACCAATGGCTAACCTCAAAGTTAGTGGATTTCATCAAAGTTTTGCTCATAGAGAAGAAAGATATAATCCCTTGGACAGTTAGGCCAAGACTTCTTAAGGACAGGCAGTTAGGAACATGATATTATTTTTGTTTTCATAAAGGATATGAACGTTGCCAAGATAACTGTCCATATGAAGGATGTGGTGGAACAACTCATATGAGCCAAGCATCTTGAATAGTACTTCCATAAGCCCTTTGAATCGTCCAAAAATGCAAAGAGAGAAAGAGAGAGAGAGAGAGAGTCGAAGCAAAGTCAGTGCTAGAATGCTCAATATCCCCCAATAAGCAAGCAACGATGACATAGAAATAGTCTACTGGAGTACTAGTCACTATATCAAAAGAGGCCCTTCTTGAGGTGATAGAGTCAAATTATGTTTTAGTTGTTCAAGGATCAACACCCCTTTTTTGGCTTCGTTGGACAAGCGTAGAAGAGGAAATTGACTTGCCAATGTCGTTAGGGATTCAGTCTTGGAGAAAAGTGATGATGACCTCTTTAATGCAATGTCCAAGTCCAGATGCTTTTAACAGAATCTTCATAATCGATTTACTAACTTAACTGTCAGAGTAGAGTTCCTCGCCACTTGTTATAGCATGTAAAGGTGAACTCTATTCATACCACAATTGCAAATCGAGAAACTTATTTTTACTACAATAAAGTTCATTAGGAAATTGCTTCATTCCATGTGTTAAGCATTTCTAACACTAAGTTTGACGACCCGAGTCCTAAGATTCAAGTGCCACTAAAGTTGTAGCTTGAACACCAAAATGCGCTTTATAAAACGTGAAGCTTTTTAAACTTTATTAAGCAATTGAATACTTTGGACATATTCACGCCCCTGTAAGTTCAGTATCTTCTTACTAGTGGCAAAAATGTAGATTTTTCGCCATTCACAAAAGTTACCAGGATGCCTCGTGAAACTGGGATTTCTCATTTATTCAATTTTGTCAATGTATGTGCTGCTACAATTTTACAATGAAATGGAGGATATATTGAGTCATCACATCTAAAAGCTTAAAATGCCACAAACAGGTTTGTTACTTCAACGTTATATTTAACACGATCTAGCACATATAGACGATTCATCTTTTCATCAAACGCCTCACAGGTGCCCAATTTTCATAAAATAGGTCACATTGAGATCTAAAATTCAGGATTGTTTTGCTTCCTCTGTAATACAAGTCAACTTATCTAAAGCTTGTGCTATAAGATGGGATAAATTTATCTGCTTAAATTTTGTTTTGGACAATATTTATTGTAATCTTTGTGATGACTCCTATATGAAAATAACTATTGTCTGGTCCTCTTCTTTGAACAATGTTTGGCATGAAGAAATGATTGTCTTTTCCAGTATTGAATTTGATCAATCGTTGCTTGTGGAGTATGAGCTGTGACTGTTCTTTGAATTTATGATTTATGGTTGGATGGTTACGACCCCAATCTTTAGAGATAAAGATGAGAACTTTTGTACATTGTATGCCTAATCTTCTTCTTCTTTATTTATTTATTTTTAAGATTTCCCATCATTTCGTTACATGGTGTTATTCCAGGTCTTTGGTAGTGAGGATCATCCTTGAATTTTGAAGCTTTTTTTTAAAAGATAT
>NC_036254.1:16368636-16370967 GCF_002742605.1 Olea europaea var. sylvestris | reverse complement strand
TTGTTGTCAACTAATTATAAACTAAAAGCCGAAACTATCGGTCAATCAAATGTCCACTAACTGTATTAACTATCATTTCCAATCGGATAATTGGAGCCAATGTCATCATTAAACCCTCCAATTGGGTACCAAGAGTTTGATTAAACTTAATAAAAATTACTTTTACCTTAATTATATGCGACATGTACTCTGATGCATAATCTGTGTGCCTGGTGGTTTTATTTATTTATTTATTTATTTTGGGTATGGATAGGGTGGGACAAAACTCCCAAATCGAACCAAATCGAGGGGTTCTTCTTAAATTAAATATCAGAACATGAATCTAAATAAAAAATCAACGGGTTCGATTCTGTTCGGTTCTCGATTCTAGATCAAGAACCAAGTAACAGAATAAGAATCGAATTTTCCTAATTTTTTAATTAATTTATTTTAAATAAATCAAATTATTTTATTTTTTTCTAAATAAATTTGTTAACTAGTTAATTTAGTTCAAATTAAAAAAATATATATGATTTTCCTATTTCTAATTTTCAGTTCAGTGCCAATTTAATCCAATTGACCTTAGTTTTATTCAAATATGTTATTTTACCGTAGTGTCGTTTCTATCGTTCTGAAGAAATCTAATTGAAGTTCGACGGCTCTCTTAATTATTTTGAGTTCGCTATCTTTATGTTCCTGTGATTTTAACAATCAAATTTAGGAAGAACTCATCAAAGAGAAACGTAAAAGACGTGTAGTTTGTAAGAGTTAAGAATGAACATATCGAATCGAATGGAACCTAATCGAACCGAACTAAATCAAATGGAATTGAATTGGACGGTTTCATAATTAAATTTGGACCCGATGATTCGACTTACTAAATACCCTAAGATCTTGAGTCCAGTGAGAATCGAATCGAACCGTATCATGTCCAACCCTAGGTATGGATGTGACAAGCAAAAGGGACATTGATTGTGTTCTGCCCTTTTTTTTCAAAGAAGGAATTTCTTTTGATTTTAGTCTATCTTTCCATTTATTTATAATAAAACTAAAAAGAACGATGCAAACTTAGAGAGAAGTCCATCTACGAAAGTTAAATGAAATCTAAAGAGTACAAATTCCAGCTCGAAATCTCGTCTGCTTGCACGTCACCATGCATATGGCCATATACGTTATTGACTCCTTGTAACTATCATCACTATCTTCTTCCGAGTACAGTGGAGTATACTCATAAAACATATATTGCAAGTCTAATTCATCATCAATATATATTCAAAAGTATCGTCTACATGACAAAAGTCTTAAAATAACTTAATAGAAATATTAGTTCCGGTCCTAAGCTTAGGCTCAATCATAGTGGAACTATTTGGGGGTCAACCTCCTTATTAATGTGTGAGCTTGGTTATTTTTCAGCTCGAGGATTTATCAAGTGCGCACTCGAAAGGTGGCGATTGTGAGTTCCCCTGTAAAAAAATAAATAAATAAATAAATAAATAAATAAAAATAAAAGCTTGGTTATCTCCTTGAAGCTCTACTCCACTCTTGGGACTCATAAAATATAAGTGATAATCATATCCTTCTATTATTCTACCTTTTTTTTTTTTAATTTATATTAATCATTGGTAGAGGGGAGTTTGCTTTAATGGATGAACGAAACATGCTTATAATTTGGATGCTACTGGCTCTCAGAAATCAAATTGGCATATATTTTACAACTTTAGGATACAAGAACACCAAAAATAAAATAATTATGGCCAATATTTCTTGTCTCTATTTCTTTTATTAAGGGATAAATCTCATATCGAATAAAAATGAAAATATAAACCAATATATAAGGATTTGAACTACTCCTCTTAATAAAATTAATATTTTAAAATGGAACTCCAAGTCTAAATGCCGTCAACTAGCAATTTTCTTTAGTATTCCAATAGGAAACTAGGGCCTCCAATGGAGGTATTTGGAGATGAATGGACATAGGAATTGGTCAAAGATTGTAATATTGGAGATGTTGATCTTCAGAGCAAGCTTCCAATTTTGCAGTCTTCTACTATGATAAGTCCCCATCATTAGGGGAATCCGATAATGGATACCAAACTAGTCAAAGAATGTAAGGATTAATTTCATCTGCAATCACTGAACTTCGAGCAAAATTTCAAATGAATTATTAAGCTTTAATTTCTTTCACATAGATCATTAAACTTCAATTTCATCGCCGCTATCACATTTCCGTCACCAATCATCTCCTAAATTCACAAAAGTTCCTTATTGATCTTCAGCATGACTCTAAGAAAGACGAAAATGATAAAATGAAGATTATGATAATGTCTTTAAATTAAAAGGTTATAAAAAAAA
>NC_036254.1:16344082-16366463 GCF_002742605.1 Olea europaea var. sylvestris | reverse complement strand
TTTAAAATATGCTATTATCACTTAGCTCCAGCTTGGTTTAACTAAAAATCGACTTTTTTGGCAGATTTTAATAAAAGTTAAATGTATAATGTAAAAATTTATTAAAAAAATGAAAATATAATAAAATCTATGGTTGAAAGTGTTTTGAAAAATGAATTTAAGAAAAATGAGAACCAAACATAGACTTAAAAATATCACTTGTAAACGTATACAACGCGTCAAAATTCTTTGTACAAATCTCAATAATTTGATAAAGACTCGATTTTTCATTTCCCTCTGATACAAAATAAATGGGACCCTTTTTCGTTGAATCATTATTATGTACACGTGCAAGTAATTTACTCTCGAATTAAACAAGTGAGTAAAAAAAAAAAATGGCCCTATTCTTATTATCTTCAGGATAAGAAACTTGGAAAGGGAAATGGAATCAGTTTATCCCTTGGTGAAGAACATATAAAAGGATTATTGACGTGTCATCAATAATTGAAATATTATCTCAAATTTATCTTCATTAATTTCATCATTAATCAATCAAATTAATGACATGTCAATAATTCGTTGGACAATTATTTAGACAGTAAAATTCGACAATAAATCTTATCTCGTTCTTGTGATTGAACAAGACTTCGTTTATCATTATTCACCTTTCCGTCATGCATGACCTCACTGTTAAATGTTGAACCCAACAATTTGCCTTTAAGATGGATATTGAGGAATATATGATGGTGCAAAATGGAAAGAAAGAAAACCCTATATATAAAACCAGATTATTGTTATTATAATGTTATTGACCAAAGCGTTTTAACCAAAATGATGTTTTTCTCTCCAAACCACCTGCTTAAGGCAACATAATAGCTTGAGAAAAACAAAATAGAAAGCTCCTTTTAATCAGATGAATACCTTCACAAAAGCAGACGTTTGATTCCAGTCGAGAGAGATACATAGAGAGAATCACCATGTGTGACTTGGAGTTTATTCTCTTTCTTCTGGGTTTGGCTCTTCTTATTATCCTTAGCCTATATAGAAGAAAACAAAATTACTCTGAGAATCTCCCACCAGGAAATATGGGTTGGCCTTTTCTTGGTGAAACCATTGCTTATTTGAAGCCATATACAGCTACTACAATAGGAAAATTCATGGAGGAACATATTTCCAGGTAAATAATTCATTAATACTCATTAACCCTGCCAAAAAAAATAAATAAAAAAAATAAAAATTCTCTAGCTGACATTCGAATTCTGATATACAGATATGGAAAAATCTACAAATCCCATTTATTTGGCGAGCCGACGATAGTATCGGCTGATGCAGGGCTGAATAGATTCATTCTACAGAATGAAGGGAAATTGTTTGAGTGCAGCTATCCCAGAAGCATAGGAGGAATTCTTGGAAAATGGTCTATGCTTGTTTTAGTTGGTGACATGCACAGGGATATGAGGATTATATCTCTCAATTTCTTGAGCAATTCCAGGCTCAGAACCCATCTTCTAAAAGAAGTTGAAAAGCATACTTTACTAGTTTTTGACTGTTGGATTGAAAATTCTATCATTTGTGCACAGGATGAAGCCAAGAAGGTATGGAAAATGAGAGTACTAATCGTGGAATCGACTATTTGTTTCAGCTTTTGATGGATTTTATATTTCTTTGCAGTTTACATTCAACTTGATGGCTGAACACATAATGAGTTTGGAGCCTGGAAAACCAGAGACTGAGCAGTTGAAAAAAGAGTACATAACATTCATGAAAGGAGTGGTTTCTGCTCCTTTGAATTTTCCCGGAACTGCATACAGAAAGGCTCTACAGGTAAAATTTTAATGCCCATTTCTATATTTTTAACTAATAAATATCTAATTTTGATTATTTTTGACTTTTTCTGTGCACAGTCTCGATCAAAAATCCTTAAATTTATCGAACAAAAAATGGAGGAAAGGGTGAAGAAAAAGAGTGAAGATGATCAAAATGAATTACTTGGTTGGGTTCTCAAGAATTCCAATCTTTCAAAGGAGCAAATTCTTGATTTGGTTCTGAGTTTATTATTTGCTGGCCATGAAACCTCATCTGTAGCCATAGCTTTGGGCATTTACTTCTTACAAGGGTGTCCCACTGCTGTTCACCAATTAAAAGTAATAGCTTTTCTTAATTATAATTTGTTTTCATCCTGTTCTTAATTTATTTATTACATACTTATTTTTTCCTGCTTATGTGAATTCAGGAAGAGCATGCAGAAATTTCTAAAGCTAAGAGGGAATTAGGCGAGACAGAATTGAGCTGGGATGATTACAAGAAAATGGAATTCACACAATGTGTAATGTTTCTACCTCTCCCTTTCAACACGTTTAACCGTCCTTAAAAGCATCTTGCTTACTGCGAAAAAAAGTTACTTATATTTTATAAATTATTATATATTCTGCATGATTATTAACAGGTTATAAGTGAGACATTAAGGCTGGGGAATGTGGTGAGATTTCTTCACAGGAAAGCCATAAAAGATGTAAGATATAAAGGTATGATTCTTGACTTGTTAAATGAATATTTTATATCCAGCAGAAAGCAGAAATAATTAATTATAAATGATTTCTTATTAATGTTAAATATTTTTATTATAAAAAAGGTTATGACATTCCATGTGGGTGGAAAGTATTACCGGTGATTTCAGCAGTGCACTTGGATCCTTCACTTTTTCACCAACCTTGCCACTTCAATCCATGGAGATGGCTGCAGGTTCGTCCCTTCATCTCTTCAAACCCCAAAATTTTTTCTTTGTCTCCATCTTCTCTTTCTCCCTTTCTTATTCAATGTGGTAATGCAATAAATGAATTATACTTGCTCCTCTAAAATGATCAAATTGATCGATCCTAATTGGACTCTAATACCATATCGAGTTTTTGGATTCGTATAGTTGAAATCCTTATATGTTATTCGTTGTTTTCATTTTAAGTTGTATATGGGACTTTCCATTTACACGTATTCCATTGAATTGGATATGAAAGACATGGAGATATTTGTATGTAGACACGATAAATTTGTATCACTCAACTTACAAAACTTAACGATTGATGCTTGGTGTGAGGGGCAGGAGAGCTACAGCAATGGGCTTCCCCGTACTCCATTCCATCGGATGGAATGCGGGAAAGGGAAGGAAAGGTACGACCCTGACTCCATTCCTTAGGAAGGAATGGTCGGGTCGGAGAGGAGAGAAGCGGTACGAGCCTTACTCAATTCATACTGAATTGCGGCTCGAATAGCAATCCCGTACATTTAAGAATATAGTAGACAATAACGGGGGGAACATTCTTTTGCTAATATTATTACCAGTATTTGATACTGGGTCATTCATAGCATTACTCTACCTTCCCTATTCATTGCGGGTTGGTTATTCGTCAGTACCGGTTTAGCTTACGATGTATTTGGAAGCCGTCGGCCAAACGAATATTTTTGAAAATATATTCTATAACCTTCATTGATAATAGCGAAAAATATTGGACGTATGTTATTATTGCAAGTTTTGAGTTGTATTTTTATAGAGAACTTGTAATTAGCTCTATAAATCCTATAGGGATGTGTGCATTATGGTGTCCACAATGTACACCAAGAATTTTCTAAACTTAACTAGTGATTTTAGTTAGCCCCTATTTGTCTTCCTATAAAATAAAATTTTTTAATTCTCATACTCATTTTCAATTGCATATTTACATAATAAAATATTTGTACGTAAATCGAAAATTTTTCCTTATTTTTTAATCACGCATTCTAAAAATCACTATTCAAAACATTCATTTTTTTTAGATAATGACCATTAAACCCCTATTTGTCAATCATTCATCCGTATTCTACCACATTATTTTTTCTACAGTACTTTTTTTTAACCATATATTCTTTATTACAAATAATATTACATATAAATTAAAAAAATCTTTTCTTTTTCAATCACATATTTCAACATCAATCACTATTTCATACATCATTCTTTAAAATTAAAGGGCACAAACAGGCTATAAATAGGGGCTTGTATATGGTGGTCATGAATAAATAGCCAGGAAATGTACAAAAAATCAGAGTAGGCAGTGAGAAGTATGAGAGAAGTTTCTCAATTCAAAATAGTAATGACTTTATTTTATTTTTCACTTTCCTATTTTCAACCACACAATTTTTCATAAAATAAATATTATATGTAAATCGAAAATTTTTCGTTCTTTTTCGACCACAAATTTAAAAAAAAAAAAAAAACACTATTAACCCATTCTCATTTCAAAAATGGGGGACAAATGGTTCTTGAAGTTGGGCCACTTCTGCTCTGATAATACCTAGAAGATAGTGCTTTAATTGGAAAGGGTGGGATGGACAGAGATGCTAACCCACCAATCCCCAAACTAATTATGAACAAACAAATATTAAGATCAAAGATTTGACATATCAAAATATAACGGTTTAAAGTGGTAACAGGGGTTTATGTATAGGGATGTGAAATTGATCGTGCGGCTCATCAACCCACGAGCCATTTTTGACTCAGTTCGTGGGCGCGTAAAAAATGTGTAATTTTAGAAAAGGAAAATCAAAAAATCAAAAAATAATAAAAAGATAAAAAATCACGAGCTCGAAGCGGCTTGTGGGCTCGGCTCGACTGGGTGCGAGAGCTCGTGGGCCGTGTCGAGCTCGCCCCCGAGCAATGAACCGAGCTCGGCTTGTCTTTCACGAGCCACGAGCCCTAGCCTAGCTCGTGGGTTAAAGGGTGAACCGAGCCATTGCCATCACTATTTATGTACACGAAACCAGCTTAAAATTGATTGTGTACTAAGAGGAAAGTTGTTGGAATATCCCAAAAAAGGGAGGAAAGAGGAAAATAAAAATACAATATCAAAATTTCTCAATAGGGTTTTCACAATAACTAATTTTTTTTATCCCCTCAAATTGGGTTTTCAATAGCTAATATTTTTGAAAGTTTTAAGTTGTTCAGGCTATAGTATAACCATTTGAATTACAATTTTGCAATAGTATTAGTACTCGTTACTTGAATCCATAAGTTAGAAAGTATACAAAAGGTTAAAATTTCTTAGATTAATAGTTGTTGCTCCTCATTTAAAAAGAATGTCTAAGGTTCCGTTTGGAAGGGATTTTGAGAATTGATTTTTTGATCTTTAAAAGAAAAGTGGAGTCCACCTGTGAGAGAATAAATCAAAAATTACGACTGAAATAGTGAAATAACGATTAAAAAATCAAGTTTTTGAGGTAAAAAATTCCTCCCAAACAGGCTCTAATTAACTTAAATCCGTGCTCGAGTTGATCCCACCAAAGATGTTGACTTTGGATTTTAACGACCTGAAGAGTTTTTCGAGTAAAATATATATATTCTTGAGTAACAAATTTGAACAATTCATATAAAAAAAAAAAGGATTAATCTAATGTCTTGAAGAATTTGAATAAAACATCAAGTACAAACTATACAAGAATCCCATGTTGCAGTACAAGAAATTCATATAAAAAAATGCTAGTCACAAATACTCAAGAGTCGCATAATGCAGGGTGTTCGGTGGGACCCATTTTTAGAACTGTCTTTATCAATCAACAGATGTTTGCAAAACCCAATGTATATGTAAGATGAGAAAACAGCAAAGTTTGAAAATCTTTCCCCCCACTCTGTCCATCGTCTCGTGCGTGGCCCGAACATCGATGTTCAGCTTATGATTAAAGTGCCCACGTGGATTGTGAGGGTTGCACGTGCGTTGTGGCCCTCTCCCTTTGCTGGTCCAAGTGTCCAACCAATTCCGCCTTTCTTTTTAATTTCAACTGTGCTACACATTAAGGTTAAAAAAAACTCAAAAATAGTGGTTACACGTGTCATCTTGTGGTTGGACAACTTGAAAAATTAAAATTAAAATCACTCAATCATTTGTTATCAACTTAGTCTGTCTACTACTCCCCTATTTTTAACCCTGACTATTTGACTTTATTCTTTTAATTTTTCTTCTTCGTAGATACATATACTAGTTTGTATCCAACATTTTAGATCTAACACATTCCCTTAGGATAAAATAAGAGAAGTGCGATGTGTAAGCCCCGGTGCGAGCCCTCTATTGCGAGTGGGCTTACAACAGGGCGTACAATCCTTGTGTACAAATGGCAAAATTCATAAAATAAATCTCCGGGGTCGTTTGAGCCCCATTATTTGTAGATTATAATGAGATGAATAATATTTTTTTAAAAAAATGAGTGGTTGAGAAATTTTTAATTTACGTGTAATATTATTTTATTAAAAATTGTATAGTTAAAAGTAGGAGAGAGAAAAATTTAATTTAATGTAATGAAAAACAATGGCGGGATGGGAGTAGCAGTTATATTTTACATTGTTCAACATATAGTAATTAAATCTTTAGCCATTTCTTCTGTTTGTGCCTGGAAGAAAAAGGGACATGCATAAACAATTTTATTTTGTGTGTGTTGGGGGGCGGGGGGGGGGGGGGGGGGGGGTTGTGAGAGGTCCTTGTACCATCTCTGACCAAAAGAGCTACATTGATGGATGTCATGAATGGTCTAAACTTTGGTTTCCATTTTTTAACAAATATGAAGTTGTTCATTAGGGTACTTTCGTACATTAGACCGTATAGCTTATATTGTTTTACTCATCCTGGTGTAATTTTGAATAACTCTCGATGAGATATATATGTAATTGAAATTGAATTGATATGCTAGATTGAACTTAATTGCCATAAGATGTCCCATTCTAAATAACTCTTGATGAAATGAATTATTTAAATTGTGATTCATTGCATTATACATGATATGCTTGATAGCGTATAATTGACTTAAAAACATATCCTAAGCTAGCCCATCAAGAGGCGAAATCCTCTCTTGAGTTTTCAATCTCCGTTTTTATGCGATTTTTTTTTTGAATTTCGTATCGCTATTTTGAAATAATCAAAAAAGGTTTATGGATAAAGTAATCAGAATAACAAATGGTTCCGCTCTGAATAAAAGGAATTTATTTAATTGGAATTGGAGTTCAATGGATTATATATTATTTCATAGAGTTTGGTGAGTTATACTTACAAATATCATTAGACACAATAATCGAGAAATTTTTCTCAAATAAAGTCAAATTATGTCAGTATAGCTTTTGCCTCCTTTAATCATTATGGCAAGGAATAATGGAAACACAATTGTGGGTGCAGAATAATAATCGCGGAAGTCAAAACGCGACAACAGCTAGTCATAACTTCATGCCATTTGGGGGAGGACCACGACTTTGTGCAGGAACAGAGCTGGCCACACTGGAGATGGCTGTATTCATACACTATCTAGTCCTCAATTTCCATTGGGAGTTAGCCGATACGGACGAAGCCATAGCATTTCCATTTGTCGATTTTCCCAAGGGCTTACCCATCAGAGTCCAACGCCACGCTTTATAGTCGGGATAAAATTGTCGATCAAATTTTAAAAATGAATGGTGTGGTGAAAAGGGCAAAATGAACAAAGTCGTGATGTTTCGATTTTTAGAAACTGAATTTTTATTGGATTTTTTTGACCGTCTGCTCGAACTTCCTAGAAAAAAAGACGTAAAACAAGTTTGCTCCAAATTATATTAGGAACACATATATCTATATCTATATATTCTCATTCTCGTGTGAATTGTACCTTTTCTGTGATTTTGTAAGTGTTATGCATGAGTAATTATTTATATGCAATGTGATTTTGTGTCAATATTTGTAAAAAAAATTCTTTCTTATACTCACTTGTTGGAATGTATAAATTAAAGATAATTGAGACGAAAAGACGAAAAAATCCCTTCATATCATACCGTCGTCATCATGAAATTTGTATTTGTACCAAAAGAGAATTGGATTTTGTAAAATTGAATATTTTAAATGTAATTTCAACGTGCCTAAAAAACATAGAACATTCTATTAAATAGTCTCAATATAGAAATTTACCCTTTGTACTTGGCAAATTATCAGGAGACAGTTTATAAAATGTCTGAATGGTACCCTTGTATTGACAGATTTTTTTCATTCATTTTTATTTTCTTTTTTTTTTTTGCCTTTTTGTTTTCCCAACTGCTAATGAAAATCCGCGAGAATTATTCCATATGTACATTCTAGTTTACATTATGGATGACATTCTTTCTCTATGTTAAAATATGGCCCGTGATGCGAAAGGGTGTTGAAAAAATCAAATACTATAATGAGTGCCATGTGGAATGATGTTAAAGTTAAAAGTGAATGAGTGTCGCGTGAACTGTTGTCAAAGTTGAAGTGAATGAGTGCCACGTGAATTGATGTCAAAGTTAATGTAAAAGTGAATGTAAATGGAGCAAACTTGAATCAGTCAAATGTGTATCTGTTAAGAATTATGCTAAGTGTATACACGAGTTTACACTCCCTTACATGAAGAGGGCCTACGCATAATTTATTGTATATTGGCCCTCTTCCATGTGAAGAGGGTGTAAACCTATGTTTACACAATTTTGTACATGTAGCATCACCTATCTGTTAAACCCTATTAAAAAATATCTGTACACCAAGTAGGGATCTCAACATATAAGATTAAAGTCATCATATCAGAAGAGGAAAAAAGGGTATCGTTCTCTCTCTCTCTCTCTCTCTTCTTCGAAAACCGTCTCCACAAAGACATTGTTATGGAGGCACACGTCCCAAGGGAATTAAATAGCCCCTTAAGCTAGGTTTTTCTATTGCAATTTAACTCCTCGAGTCTTTAATTTGCCTAGGGCTGGATATGGTTCGATTCGATTCGATTCGGTTCGATTCTAACAAGAACCGAATCCACCCGAAATTTTTCGGGTATTTAGTAAGTGAAACCGTCGGATCCAAATTTAATTACGGAACCGTTCGGGTTCGGTTCCATTCAGTTCGGTTCGGTCCGGTTCGGTTCCATTCGGTTCCGTATTATAATTAAAATTTTAATATATACAAAATTACTTTAATTTAATTAATGATATATTTAATATTAGCTCTTACAAAATAACGTAGTTCAATCTTATGTGTTTCACGTCTCTCTTTGTTGAATTCTTCATAAATTTAATTATTAAAATCACAGAAAGAGAAAGATATCGATCTCAAAATAATTAAGAGAGATGTTGTAGAGTTTTAATTCGATTTTCTCCGGTAGAAATGACACTACAGTAGAATAACAGATTTAGATAAAATTGAGATCAATTTGATTAAGTCGATTTTGAACTGAATATTAGAAATAGGAAAATCATATTTTGTGGTTTGAACTAAATTAATTAGTTAACAAATTTATTTGAAAAAAATAAAATAATTTTACTTATTTAAAATTAATTAATTAAAAAAATTACGAAGATTCGGTTCTTATTCGGTTCTTTGGGTCTTGGCCTAGAATCGAGAATCGAACCATACCCGTCGGTTCTTGATTCAAATACCCGTTCGGGTATTTAACTTTAGAAGAACCGTCGGGTTTGGTTCTATTCGGTTCGGATTCGATTCGATCGGTTCAGTTCGGGAGTTTTGTCCAGCCCTAAATTTGCCTATGTCTACTCTTAAAAAAATTTAAAATATTTTCTACAACCCTATTTTGGAGCCATCAAGAATATCCAAGTACAGGCTTTTTTCAAAGAAATTTGATAGGGTGCTATCATGTCAGCACCCTGTTGGTCTCTCTCTCTCTCTCTCTTTTTTTTTTTTTTTTCCTTTCTTCAATGGAAATCCATTAAGTGTGCACTCTATAAAATTTTTGTTGATTTTACTGTACCTATAGCATTGTTGATATCCAAATACATAATTCAATTCAATCTCCAATAATTTGAACATGCTCTGATCTCTGGCCATGGTACCATTAATCATGATATATTTGAATTAAATATCCAAATGAATAATTTTTAAAGTCATTATTTCAATAACTGAGAAAGTCGTGTGAACGTTTTGTCTAATAAACCAGCCCTGCTACATAGCCAAGCCACATGGGCCCTGGCCAAGAAGAATAATTTTTATTAAACCCAGTAATTAGAGTAGAGAATACAATAATCGTATGGTCCATTCAGCCCTTGTTTGCCATTCTTTAAAAATTTAAATTGTTAGCTACATAATCATTCTTCAAGATATATTTACATAATAAAATATTTTATACACAAACCAATAAATTTTCCTTACTTTTTAACTACACAATTTCCTAAAATACTATTCAATAATTTATTATTCCCAAATAAATTCTATAAAATTGGCTCTCAATTAATTTTATTCTCTTAAATCCCATTCCCTCAGCCGGATTTAGAGTTTGACAAACTCTCGACTCGAGCAGGATCCAATCTGACCCCAAACTGAGCAACTTGATTCAATTATTCTTAGGTTATATATCCGGATGGGTACTAGAATCGAGAATCGATGAATTTGATTCAGTTATGATTCTAGACCAAGAACCAGATCTTCTTATTTCTTTTTAAATTTTTTTATATTGAATAAGTCAAATTATTTTAAAATTTTTAAAATAAATTTACCAATTTACTAATAAAATGACTACAGAGAAAATTTAATATCTAAGAAATTAAGTATGGCCAATTTCAAAATTAAGAAAAAAAAGTTTAAAACATTCAAAATCAGATATTAATTAAATTTTATTTATTAAATAATTAATTAAAAATGTATTTTATTAATTAAATATAATAAAGTTACAATTCTTTACTATTTGTTCACAAATTATAGAATCAATTCGTCACAAATTATTTCTAGATCACGAATTAAAAATTATATAGGCCACAAATCAAAAAAATAGATAGATTGCAATTTATTCATCGTTCACAAATCAAAACATCTATATATCACAGTTTATTCACCGATCTCAAATCACAAATTTTACAAGTCGCGACTCAAATTTTTAGGTCACAAATTATCGATCACATATTATTTATTTATTTCCGAATATACAATTTATTCATCACAATCTTAAGCAATTGAAAACATATTATTTTACAAATGAACCAATTTAATAATCACAATCAACCAAATAATTAATCATAAAAACCCCAGCCACAACCACCATCCCAATTGCCACAACTACAATCGCCGACCACTATCACTACCCTAACCTCTATAGCTGGCACCTCCACCTCCACCTGCACCACCAAGTACACCGCCAAAATTTGGAAGCCACCACTGCTGTTCCAATAACCCAAACCAAAACTAACACCTCACCGCCACCAACCTCGAACAAGCATCGTATTGACTACCGTGACACCACCAACATCACCACCTCCAACCAACACCACCTCCCTCACTGCTACCATTAGCACCTGCATCTGCACCACCAACACCACATATACCACCACTACTTCAAGCACCAGCCATCCTAAAAAAATCTCCCAACTCGCAACCATTACCCTATCACACTATTATCACAACCTGTATCCACAACCACCACCACCACCTCTTCAAATCCACCATCTTCTTCACCTTTACCACACTACACCACACCACAACCATCAACGCCATACAAATAAAAGAAGAGAACGCGAGGATAGAATGCAAAGCACGTCCATTGTTGCTATGGAAAGCACGACGCTGCTGTGCACAAAGCAACAGCGATGCACACACATCGTCACTACTTCATGCACAACAGTGTTCAATGAAGCAGGGACGAATTGTCACTGTGCACGAAGTAACGATGATGGTCGTGCAGCGCTACTGTTTCGTGCACAGGACGTCGTGCTTCTTCGTTGCGCATATCCCGTGCGGTGTTGCCTACTCCGGTCATCGATGGAGGTGCGATCGATGTGAAATGAAGTAACACAATAGATGGTATGAAATGAATTAGGGTTTGTTGGCATGGGTAGGTTGCTGGTGGTAGGTATGATTTTGTTATAAATAATTCTTAAACTTGATTTTGAAATTGAAAGTTGAAAAACATGGTTGGCGGTAATTTCCACTTAATTGTAAGTGTCCAATGCTCCAACTCTCAAGGACCAAGCCTAACTTGAGCCCAAATTATATTTTTCTACAAATTTTAGCCCAAGCCCAACTTCACTATATAATTCACCAAGTACTCACTTATTCTGTCATTTAGATTTAGTTGCTACCCTCATTTTTAGTCCCTCACCTGTCACAAGTCATAATTTCATCTTTGTTCATCAAGGTTCACATCCTATATTCTCAAGCACTTCTACATCATTCTTCATTTGGACTATGTTATTTTGTAAGAAATAAGATTAAACATATTATTGATTGGATTAATGTAGTGCTATTGCAAATGTTAGAAAAATTAACTATGATGGAACCGAACCGAACCGAATCAAAGAGCCCAGTGGTTCTACTGATTTAATACCCAGAAATTTTGGTTCGATTTGATTCTAAAGAGAACCGAACCAAATTATGTCCAGGCTTAATTGGATTGTCATTATCACATCATATCTTTAATTTTAATCAATTTTATATGATTTATCTTAGGTGTAAAAAAAAGTTAATAAAAGTTGATACATTCCATACACGAACGTGTTCTCCAAACCTACTTACTCGAAATCTAAGAAATAGAAGCATTTGCCACCTTTTACATCTTCTATCTTTGATTGTGCTATATGGACATATGATGTAGTTAGATATAACCGGATCATAATTTTTTCAACCAAATAAATACAAAACTTCTCTACTCTCTTTTTGATTTCTGATTTGTATATAGTCATTATGTAACTCCTTTGTACAAGCAGAATTATTCTTATTTTTTTAACTTTAGTCATTGGTATCTTTAAGAACATGCAAAATTGTATAAGAGATCCTCTTAACTACCTATGCCACCTATCCCTTTCAAATCTTTAAATTGATTTTGGAGCCCACTCCCCATCAAGTGGCAATGCTACAATTTGATCCGTAATTCTTGCTTAGAGCATCTGTGGCTCAAGTTTAAAAAGTAAATTTAGACCCAATTTTTGAAAAAGAAAAAAGTTCTATTAATAAAAAAATAAACTTAATAATATTATGTTTGACAAAAATGAAGTTTAAAAGTAATATGTACTTTTTAAGTTTAGCCAAGGATGAATTGTGACACTAATGGTTGGTAAGTAGTTGGATAGTATAGAAATGTTAAAATTATGTTAATGGTAGTGTTCACTTCTATCAAGTATTTGTTGATTATAATACATGCCTTGTGCTTAATATACTAGGGCACAAGATTTTTATATTGGTATATTGAAGTGCTCTCCTATGATTCAAGGTGGACTCCTCAGATAGAATAGCAACAATTATCCCTCAATGTCTGAATTCTACTTTTGAAAGCTCGAACCATAACTAACCATGACGGATCTAGAATTGACATTCAGAAATAGAGGGGAGACAGTTGTCATTGGGATTTGTCCCTAATCGACTTGTTTCAGAGGTCATGTCAAATCCACTTTCCTTGAAGCTTCCTCAAGAAGCTTTATCAAAACTATGTAGTTTTGATCTTTCAATTCGAGCCCTTCATTTGATTTCTATTTTTCCTCCGTTTTATTTTCAACTGTCTAGAGCCCGATTTAATACACATTAATGTAAAAATGAGAATGAAAAACATAGTCATTATGGGCCCCACACAAGAGATTAAACTCAAATATGATGGCTTGATGTGATAGATAACGGTCATATTTTCCATTTATTGAGCAAATAATGGAAATAAAACGGGGGCTAGGTTATATTTTTACATTTCTTCACTTTTCCTATCACTTAACTTCCATTTTTTTTGCCATTCTCATCTTTCTTTGGAGATTTATTCCGATCTAACCTTCCATCTTCTTCGAGTTTACCTATCAAGGTTCTTTCTAGGTACATATTCCATTTTCTTTACTCTGTCCACATCTTTTCCTTTTACTTGCTTTTATTTTCCTTTTAGAAATGACTTTGAACAAGTATAGGGTTCGTTCTTGTGAGAATGGACAAGATGAATCTGTAGGTCATTCTATCAAGTCATCGTCGAATTGGGAAGCTCACAAAGTCTTCACTCGCGTCCTTATCATTACTGTCCTCTTGACTACATAGCCCAACTACTAGGAGAGCACTATCATTTGAACTAGGAAGGAGCCCTTAAAGATGATGAGGGAAGTGAAATGATCCTATTGAGGGTGGACTAGGAGTGCTTAGTCGTAGTATCTAGTGCCACCCTAAAAAAACCTCAAAGGATAGTGTAAGATATTTTACATTCTTGATTGGATTGAGCTTTTCATGCCTATTGACTGAAGATAGAGCCTCCGAAAGGTTATGCAGCATTAAACTCAATCATTTTTACAGCTTGCATGAGGTTCTCCTACTCATCGTTCTTTTACAAGTTTACTACCTAGAGAATAGCCCCGACTTAAATCTCTGCCTTAATGTGTGGATGATGTTGTTTGGTTGCCTTCTACTCTGGCACATGTTGGGGCATCCTGAAATGATCGTAGACTAGTTCAGCTCCTTGTACATCTTCAAGGAGGATAGAAAGGATTTTGACTTGTACTATACTCATGGGTGGATTCAACAGTGGGATGCACTTAGCCCACTATCTTCCAGACCCAGATACAACAATAAAAAAATATTTTGGGTTGGAATTGTAATTATTCAGCCATGTTTAGCCCACTAACAGATAAATTCAGTGGGCTAGCCCACTTCAAAAAAAAAATTTCTTTAATTTGTAGCCCACTAACTATATAATTTTAGGCCCAAAATAATACACATTCCATTAGTAATTACCGTGTAATCAAATAATTAATTCCCAATTCCCAAACATTTTTCATTTACGTCATTTGCAAAACCAACTCACAGAATTCCCAAAAATAAAAAAATCAAAATCCCTAAATCTTCACTTTGCCGGTTTGCCCCTACCCATAGCCGCCGGCCGAACAGAACTTTCAATTGCCGACTGGCCCGACTCACTTCCGGCTCGTGAGTGACGGACTCGCACAGTTGCACCAATTCACCGTCTTAAGCCTGGCTACTGACGATTTGGGTTAGGTTTTAGGGTAAGTAATTTACTAATTAGATTCTTAGAATTTGAAAATCTTTCAATATCTTTTCAATTAACTATACTTTGTTTGTTGTATTGAAAATCTTTCAATATCATTTCCATTCCTATCATTTGCAGAAGAAATAACTAAATTTGTTCGAGATGTTGGTCATTGGAAACTTGGAATAATTAATTATACTTGGTATTTTAGGTTATTGCCTTATTGGATAGTTATTAATTATTAAGTTTCTTGTTCAGTTGTTTGTCTTTTAATTATGTGGGAACAGGAGCAGCCGAACAGGGAACTGAAATTTTACCCACTTAATGGAATGAATGAATGATGGTGCTTATAGTTAAAATGGAATGATTGTCCCTTAAAAAAAATTGAGTTCTTTGCATACCATTGATATCTATGTAACCTATCAACGTAATATCAGAGCATATAAATACCAGTTCAAGTCTTGGCACTAAATGATATTCAAAATTGTTCGAGATCTTGGAATAATGGAATTTGTAATTTTAGCTTTCTAGTTTCTAGTTTTTGTTTGACAGTTTGAGGATTCAATTAGGAAGCATTTGTTGCTCCTTTTTTACTTGTTTCAATTGAATCAATTCTCTCTTATCTTATAGTATATACTATAACATTTAGTTTGCAGTTGGTAAGGGTGTGTTTAAGAGTTTTTACATTTTAAGTACTTTGATTGTTGGGCAATAGGAAATCCTTGTCATTTTTAAGCCAATTGTTAATATTAATATTTACTTATGAAGCATTAGTAATTCTTAGTTTTTTGGGATTTTTTTTAATTGTAGGTGAAGCATTTTGATTCTTTGAAGAGGGTCCAAAGGTTGCTGAACTAGTTGAGAAGGTTTAAGGTTGGTTCTGTAACTTTGGATAAAAAATCTCATTTCATAGCAAACGGTAAATTGGTTTTATGGTTATGGTTTTATCAATTTATATTTATGCCTTTATGGGATATTGAAGCATTCTGATTTTTATGCTTTTAGATTTAATATGGAAGAAGATCGACCTTCTACCAAGAAAGGTAGAAACTTGTTGTCTTTCTTTTCACAAAGTAACAAATCTCAGGATTCTCCAATTCCTACGATGCCCATTCCTCCAATTTCATCCCTTGAAGTTGAACGGCCTTCATCTTCCAATCTTAATTTTGAACCATCCAATTCTATTAAACGGGATCCTGGAAAAAGAAAGCAAATATGTGAACATTCATTTAATGAACGCGATCAGATTAGATGGGCCTATCTAAATGTTGTACCTTATCAACCAAAACTTTTGGAGTATCAGAGCAAAGAATGTGGAAAGTAGAAACATCGATTTCAGGAATGTTGGTATAATCAGTTTCCTTGGTTGGAATATTCGCCTTCAACACATAAGGCATATTGTTTTTACTGCTTCCTTTTTCTCAATGATAGTACTCCACCTAATATTTCATCATTGGTTACTGTTGGATTTGATAGTTGGAAGAGGGTTAACCAAGGAAGTAAGTGTGCATTTCTTATTCATGTTGGTACAACATCGTCATCATTTCATAATGGCTGTAAGAGAAGAGCTAAAGATCTAATGAAACCAACTCAACATATTGACAAGGTAATGCATTCTGTATCAGATGAGGAAAAAGAGAAAAATCATTTGCGTGTAAAGACCACTATTATGAGTGTTAAGTGGTTAGCTCTTCAAGGTTGTTCCTTTAGAGGTCAGGACGAATCTCCATCTTCACTGAATCGTGGGAATTTTATTGAATTGGTGGATGCATTTGCAAAAATGAATATTGAAATAGGAAAAGTTGTGTTGAGTTATGTTCCCAAAAATGCTACATACACGTCTTTAGACATTCAAAATAAAATTTTGAGCATTATGGCCAATAAAGTACGACAAGGAATTCATACGAAAATTGGGGATGCATAGTTTAGTATTTTTGTTGATGAAGCACGAGATGAATCTTCACGAGAACAAATGGCTATTATCCCGAGGTTTGTGAATAGTAATGGAATTTTGACAGAACGTTTTTTTGCAATTAAAAGTGTTAGTGACACTACCTCATTAAATCTTAAGAATCAAATTTCTGATGTTCTTGTTCGTTTCAACCTTCATGTGCAAAACACAAGAGGCCAAGGGTATGATGGTGCTAATAATATGCGTGGTTTTTGGAATGGACTACAGACATTATTTCTTAAAGATTGTCTATATGCATACTATGTCCATTATTTTGCCCATCGTTTACAACTCACATTGGTTTCTGCAGCTAAGGATGTCTCAGATATTAATTCATTTTTTTCTCATTTGGACAATGTTATGAATATGATAACATCATCTCCTAAGCACATCAATAAGTCGAAAAGTGCCCAAAGAAAAGGAATTGAGCATTTGTTAGAAATTGGAGAACGAGAGTTCGAAAGTGGTGCTAATCAAATTGGTAATTTGCAACGAGCCAGAGGTACTTGTTGGTCTTCTCATTACAGCTATGTAAAGAGTTTGATTGATATATATGCTGCAACTTGCAAGGTGCTTGAATATCTTAGTGATCATTCTCCAAGTACAAGATCTCGGTCCGAAGTTGGTGGTGTATACAAAACCATAACAACATTTGAATTTGTATTTATCTTACATTTAATGTGTAGAATATTAGCAATTGCGGATGTTCTTTGTCAGGCCCTTCAAAAGAAAACTCAAGACATCTTAATTGCTATGAGATTTGTCTGTACTACAAAAACTATCTTTCAAGCATTGGGAGAAGATGACTAGGAAGAATTTCTTGAAGAGGTGAAATGTTTTTGCTCAAAAAATGATATACATGTGCCTGAATTTGATGGTTCGTTTATGGTTGGTCGTTCTCGTGGTCGTGAGTATCCTACCATTGAACATCATTACCACTTTGATATTTTCAATGTAACCATTGACTTTCAGATGATGGAGTTAGATACAAGATTTAATGAGACATCAATAGAGCTCCTTTCTCTTAGTACGACTTTGGATCCAAAAAATTCTTTTGAATCATTTAGTATTGATAATATTTGCAAGCTTGTAGAGAAGTTTTATCCTGAAGATTTTAAACAGCAAGATATTTACTGTTTGAAAGTTGAGTTGCAATACTATCAGAATGACGTGATTTCTAAACCTCGATTTCAAGTACCTACACTTTCTGATTTATGTCGAGAATTGGTTGCAAGTAGAAGGTCGGAGAGTTACGTCATTTTGACTAAATTCATTTGTTTAGTACTGGCACTGCCTGTTTCAACGGCGACTGTGGAACGAGCATTTTTAGCAATGAAACATGTGAAGACGAAAATTCGTAACAAAATGGATGATGGTTTTCTTGCTGACTATTTAACACTAAACATTGAATGAGAATTTAGTATGAATTTAGATCTAGATTCTATTATAGATGAATTTTATGCTGTAAAATATCGTCGAGTACAACTTGAATAGGTTACTTATATTATAAAATTTTCTTATTATATATAAATTTTATTCATACATTAAATTTTTAAAATTTTTAGCCCATCGTAACAGTAATTCCTGACTCCGCCTCTGACTATACTAGTGTTAAAGTGAGAACTAAAGGCTCAATAATGGTAAACAAACATTCCCTTGTAAGAACGTGGTAGGTTGATTTCTTCTTCTTCTTCTGAGGAGATTAACAGTTCCAACATTCGAGGGTTTAAAGGAAGAACATTGTCCCAACTCATTACCATAACATCCATAAGTATTCTAGCTTGGTTAGGACTTTTAAAGAGTTTGAGTCTGACTTGCCGCTCTAATTCTTCTTTTCCTTTTGTCTTTTGCAAATTATCGTGCCATCAATGTTAGTTTGATAACCAGGTAATGGGTAAATGTTGCCAGGACTCTTCATTAGGATAAGAGGTCCCACAACTTAATAGCTGACACCAACCTCTTTAAGATCGGGCTCTTTATTTCCAACTTTCTCCCATCCTCGGCTAGTACACTATTATTTCCAATTGCGTATTCTTCAAGTTTAGGCTCCTATATTATTATTATTTTTCTTTTTTGGCATATAACTAAAAAATGACCTATTGATTTGTTCTTCTTTCGAATCCTAGTGAACAGATGAGGCTTCAGAGCAGCTCATCAGGCATTTAATCCTGCTAAAGGCCAAAAAGAGAGGGGCTATCTAGGATAGCACCTCCATCTCCGCCAACCCCCACATCTCCACTTTGCACGTCTTACCCTCCTTTCTCTTCCAGATTCTTGCTGCTTCTCTTTCGACCTTGACGGGCTCGAGCTCTTCCTATCTTGACCTTCTAAGGCCTAATCTGAACAAACTAGTAGGAAAGTGTCTAGAAATATTGATGGACTTTCTTCGAGCTCCCTTCCTTTACAGAGATTTGATAATTTTTTCGTCACCACTAATTTAGAATTTGGCCAACATTATACTAGAAGCTATAATAAAGCTAAGTAAAGGTAACTCGGCCACATGAGTGCCACTGAGGCGTGTATAACTTCCTTTCTCCATGTCCATCAAGCTATTTGTTACGAGTGATTCAAATTATTAGCTACTTTCAGAACTCAACAAAAAATGAAAAATAACAAGTGAAAACTGGAAGAAACAAAAAAGGGAATACGATGATTTTTCGCCCTAAGGCAAAAGGTTCAGAACCGGAGTTCCTAATCCCCTTTTGAGCTTCCGCCATAGGAAGGAGATCACTATATCAATGAAATTAACAAACGGCCCAGTATACAACACTCCATGGCACTCAGATGAAATCATGCAATATTTTCCCAAAAATTAAGCCTCAATGGAAACTATAACATTCACTCAAGAATATTGAGATATAAGCCTATACAAAATCACTCAAGATCTATACAAATGGCTGGGTAAAATCTCATCAACAGAAGGCTTAGTTTCAAAGCGCAATTTTGAAAGGAAAGATGAAGAACTCAAAGAGTTCAAGAGACGAGAGAATGAAAAGTCTTGCAACTTGAAACTCTAGTGCCAAATTAATATGGAAGGTACTAGAAAGTTGTCCATCCAATGGTGTAAAAGGAGACACTTGGAAAGATCAGGGGCATCTGTTCTTATAAAGGAAAAAGCGTGTTTTAGCAACACGTTGTTGTCAAAAACAAATCTGTACCATTTGTCACTTAAAAAATCAGCCCACAAGCCCAGCAATTCAGATGGTCCAGCCCACAATATTGTGCTATTCTCCACATTATCCACCTTAGTACAATGATTTCAACATCATTTATAGTGATTCCTCCAAATATCATATCATTTGCTCTTATTCCTAATACACAAATCAGTAATAGTTAATATTCAACTGATTTAGATAGTTCAAAAACTTGTTTAAAGGCAGCATTTTAATACCAACATTAGTAGGATTAAAATGAATAGAAATCTTTTCTAGTTTTACAACACCTTAAGAAATTACATCTCTAATAAAATGAAATTCCACATCAACATGTTTAGATTTGTTATGTAAAACATGATTCCTACTTGAATATACGGTAGATTGGCAATTAGAGTGTAAAACAATATCATTTATAAAGTCAAACATTCAACAGTTCTTTTAGCCAAATTCTCTCTTTAATAGCATCATTTGCAGTTACTGCTTCAGTTGAAGATAATGCAACAATCTTTTGTAGTTAGGATTTCCAACTTATACAGGAATTACATAAAGTATATATATAGACAGAAGTTGATTTTCTGTGGTCCCTTTCACTTGTATAGTCAAAATCTGTGTAATCCCTCAAGACAACACCCTCACAAGTGTTGGGAATCTACTTATACATGCACAGCGAAAAATTAAAATTATTTTGATTCCCACCGAAGATCCCTTTGTATTTAGATAGAAATCGTGATAAAGATTGTACCTTTGAAGAATTCTGCAAACCTTTTGCTTTTCTTTTCGCTCCAGCAATCTTGATTCACCACCCATAGCTGTCCAATTGTCCAGCCTCCAACAGTGATCCACACAGAGAATAAGATTGCAGCTACCAGGGTTTTCCTCTTTCACTCCACTATTAAGTGAATATAAGTCGAAAATTTCTTTTTGACTTATGAGTACACATTGTCCAAGGATTTCATTTCGACTTAATTGAATGAAACCCATATCATAATCTCCTACTATCTAAGAGTGATGAATCCTTTATTGATCAATCACAACTTTCATACGATTCTTGACGTACCTGAACGATGTCGTATTAGCGGCCCTTTGTAGAGCAACATCCAACACCGCCAAATTATGACTGTCCTCATATAAGGTACCATGACGACCTCAAGTCAAAAGACCAATTTCACTACCGAACATTAGAGATTAACCACTGACACTCAGATAATTATCCATGTGGAATCTCTAGGCGGGTCTCCAATGTTTTGTTCTATAACAAAACATCCACATGTTCATTTAAGTGTCACCACACTTTAGCTTGTGAGATCAGCTACTTACTTCACAAGTAAGAAATGCTATACGTGATGGTTTATCCGTAATAACGATATCCGTATCTCGTTATTACTTACGACCACGGACGATTTAAGATTCAATCATATGTAATTTATATCTCACAATCACAACTCTTGTGATTAACAAATTACGAAGATTTGAATCTACGGACTCTATTATTTATTTAATTGTCTATTAATTAAATAATAGATCTGCCATTAAATTGTATTAATTATATATATCAAAAGTATTTATGTCCAAAGTTGATTGGACCTAGGGCATAATACTTACAAACTCCCACTTGCACTAGATCCAACTTATGTATCCAATATCATAAGTCCACATGACGATCATGTTTAGCTACGACAACTCTTTGTCAGTGGATCTGCAATATTGTTAAATGTGGGAATTTGTTCTTCTTTTTACGTCATTTCTTTGTATTATCTCTCTAATGAGATTATACCGCCTTAATACATATTTGGATCATTGATGAGACATTAGTTCCTTTGCTTTCATAGTGACTCTATTGTTATCACAATACAATGGTATGTGATCAATAATATCAGAAACTACTCCAAGTTCATTTATGAATATCATGATCCAGATTTCAACTCTTTGCTACTTCTGAAGTAATCGTGTATTAGGTTTCTACTATTGAATCAACGGTTGCTTCACGTTTGGAACTTTTCCAATGTATCGCTTAAGAGTAAACCAGTTTCTCCATATGAGATCTTCTCAAGATTTCATATAGATTGGGATAAGTTAAGCAACCTTCTAGATCCATCTCTATAGATCAAGTTGTTTCTTCCATATCGTTCAAGAATAAATCCTTTAACAACAATTATATCAATGATTGAAATATAGGGATGTCGTTTTCTATAATATTAGGAATACGACAATGCTCCCACTATCTTCTTGTAAACACACAATTCATCTTCAAATTTGATAAAATCAAACACTTTGACTTTTTCCATCAAATCGAAGATTTCAGCTCCATAGAGACTTATCTTAACCTTTAGTTACGATATGCAACTGTTGCAAATAAAACCTGAATGGACTT
>NC_036254.1:16341557-16343480 GCF_002742605.1 Olea europaea var. sylvestris | reverse complement strand
TCTTTCCATAACTCGTATGGAGTCTGTTAACCAATTTAGATGGGACATGATTTAGTGTGTTGCACACTGCAATCAATGCATGACTCCAAAACAATTTTGGGAGATTTGCATGGCTTGTCATTAATCGCATTATATCTAATAATTAACGATTCCTCATTTTAGATACACCACCTTGCTGCAGTGTATATGAAGAAGTCCACTGCAAGAGAATCTCATTCTCTCTTAAATAATCTAGATTTTATCTTTAAGATACTCTCACTTGATCGAATCTTAATGTGAGGGTATCTTTACCTATTTGTTTCTCTAATTCTAGTGTGAATCCCTTGAACTTTTCAAGAGTTTCATGTTTGAGTTTTCATCAAGTATATATGATCATTGATGAAATAAAAAAAACATTACCTGACATTAATTGACACGAGTCCATATGCATCACCATGTATTAGACCAGTAATTATGCTGACATTTCTTCTTTTCAAGTAAAAGAAGATTTGGTTATTGTGCCAGACATGCATAGTTTGTACTTGTTAAAATCAATTAATCCCAAGTATACATCTCTATGTAACTTTGGAATTGCTTTTCATCTATATGACAAAGTCCGTCATGCCAAATTTAGGTAATAATTAGATTATCACATTTATGCCTTATAATTTCTATACTCATTATAGAATCCTTAGTATTAAAAAATATAAACGTCGTTTTGTAATTTACCATAGCCATTAGGGTTTTTATCAAGATAAATAAGAACAACTATTGTCCTTAACATTAAAATAGTTTATGTCGGAACATGACATTCATTTTAATGTTCCAGCTATAGTTGGTATAAAGCGACATTTCTTTAATTCCAATACTAAATCAAAAGGCAATGACAAGAAGTATATTCATACAGGCAATGCAGCAACCTTTGCTCATCTCCAATGTGTATGTCAACTTCTCCCTTTCGCAGTGGTCCACTTCCTTTTAGTTTCTCTATATTTGTATAAATATGGGATTTACATCTGGTATCAAATCCCTAAGAAACTCGTGAAGTAGACGTAAGTCACGCAATATTCCTTCCAATAACCTTTCATTCTATAATGAAACCAAGGGTCATTAGATTTGATATTGTCCTTTGCTTTAACGTTCTTAACCATATTGGACGCTTTTACAAAGCCCGTTTAGACTTCATTTTAATATCTTTAGAGGAATCAATGGCTTGCCCACTACTAACTTCGGTGTTGGGTTTAACAGTCTTAAGCATGTTAAGCAACTCAATAATTGTGCATTCAAGCTTATTCACGTTAAATTCATAATTAGTTATGAATAGCTTTCTCTAACAGAGATTGCAAAATCAAGTCACTACTTAGTTCATGGTTTATGATTGAACTCAATTGAGACATTTCTCAATATCAATCATCTTCAGTGTCTAAGTATCGATTGAAGATTACTCTGTCATTTTGCGCCGGTATAGTTGTTTGGAAGTCTTATATCCTTCCACACACGATTATTATCATACAACTCTTTATAATGAAGAATTATGTGTTAACATCTATACTCTTAAGTCGCTTTTGTAGCTCAGTGACATAGTTGCAAGCATCACACGTGTGCAATACTATCTCATCACTGTGTTTATTATAGTAGCCACATTTTTCTTAGTTGAGTCATCATCAGATGTCTCTGGAAAATGGCTACTTAAGAACAACCAACTTTCTCATGCTTGAGAACAATTCTCAAATTGCAGTGTCAATCAAAAGATTTAATTTGGTTGTTGGCATCCAGTATGCCATTCAAATATACATGGTTACTCACGATTCAATAAATATAAATGACGGAAAGGAAAAAGAATAATATATAAAATGCATCCATTAATTTAACATGGACTTTTATTAAATTAATTATGCTCCCACTGTTTAATTCAAATTTATGACCCTCTTACATAAATTTATG
>NC_036254.1:16313856-16336880 GCF_002742605.1 Olea europaea var. sylvestris | reverse complement strand
AACATACACTACATCTATGTTGGGCTCATTATTATAGGCCAAGGCAGCATCACCATCATTTTTAGACTTATTCTTCAAATCATTAACTCTTTTATGACAATCTTTGATAAAATGACCTTCTCCTAGACAATAAAAACATTTTTTTCCCTTTGTCCTTGTTTCTTATTAAAGTTGTCATTCTTTGGATTTTGATTTGGTTTAGACTTGACCATCAAATTTTCACCACTGGCAGATTCTTTTGTCTCAGCTTTTAACTCTAACTCTTTCTTTCTTAAAGCATTTATTATCACATCAGTAGTTAGAGTCTCCTTCCCATATTTAATAGCACTCTTAACATCTTTATATTTATTAGTAACTGAATTTAACAAGACCACAGCTAACTGATCTTTTGAGAGTTTCTTATCACAGTCAGCTAGGTCATGGGATAGTCTATTAAATCTATCAATATTGGCCTCAAGATCAAGATAAGGGTCCAATTTAAAACCAAAGAATTGTTTCAGAAGATACACTTTATTAGGCATGGATTTATTCAAGTAGGTATCTTCCAATTTTTTCCACAGTTTAGTAGCAATTTTTGTCTCACCAATCTCTCTTAACACATTGTTAGACAAATGCAAAAATATAGAACTCCATGCAGTTTCATCAAGTTCACTTTTCTTAGTTTTTTCCAAATCGTTTGGCCATGACTCATCAATAGCCTTAGCACATTTTTTGTTGAAGTAAAAGGGCTCTCATTTTTTAACGCCGGAAGCTAAAGTATCCTTTACAATTAAAAATTTATAGTTCAACTGTAGTAGTCATGATCAAAGCATAGTTTGAATGACAATAGTATAAGCAGATCACACGAGTCTTCAACTATATATACAACTTGCAAGAACTTCGATATCGTACGCAGTAAACAAATTTAAAGTGTGCAAACAATAAGTAAGTTGTATGATGCAAATTACTCAGAGAGATCTTAGTTCATTCATTCATCAAGAATCAGGCAGTTTATTAAAAAAATCGAACATCAAGTAACAGACACACAAAAACCACAGCATGTTGTATACAAAGAATAAAGAACACATGTAAGGACATAAAAAAAATCTAAACCGTTGACTTGTATTCAAGATGACCCTTAGATTCCAAACAACTCATAGGGTTTCTGGACAAAGGAATTGCCAAGAAAGTCTTCGATTTAGGGACTTAACTACGATTGCAAGGTTCTCTCGAATATAAGTGATTATTGTGAACAGTAACTCGAAAACAAGAACGGACTCACCAGATTTCCTAACTAGGGTTTCAAAAAATAATAGAGATATACTGAACAAGTACAAAAGCTTCCAGATCTACCAAATCGGAGCCAAGAACCACCATTTATAGCTCTGATACCACTATTACGAGTGATTCAAATTATTAGCCACATTCAGAACTCAACAAAAAATGAAAAATAACAACAAAAAACTAAAAGAAACAAAAAAGGAACACGGTGATTTTTCGCTCTAAGACAAGAGGTTTAGAATTGGAGTTCCTAATACCCTTTTGAGCTTCCATCACTGGAAGAAAATCACTATATCAATGAAATCAACAAACGGTCTAGTATACAACACTCCATGGCACTAAGATGAAATCACGCAAGATTTCCCTAAAAATAAGCCTCACTAAAAACTATAACATTTACTCAAGCATATTGAGATATAAACCTATACAAAATCACTCAAGATCTATACAAATGGCTGGGTAAAATCTCATCAACAGAAGGCTTAGTTTTAGAGTGCAGTTTTGAGAGGAAAGACAGAGAACCCAGAGAGTTCAAGAGACGAGAGAATGAAAAGTCTTGCAACTTGAAACCCTAGTGCCAAATTAATATGGAAGGCACTAGAAAGTTATCCCTCCAATGGTGTAAAAGGAGACACTTGGCAATATCAAGGGCATCCGTTCTTAAAAAGGAGAAAGCGTGCTTCAGCAATGCATTTTTGCCAAAAACAACTTTCATTCTTGTTCTTATTGAGTATTGCGTGTGATTGAAAGTTCTTATTATTGGTTGGATCAAGTAAAGGCTAAAGTCGAGGCCATCTAGAGAGTCCAAGAGTATGTAATAACAATTTATTAGATGATAGAGATAGAGGAGGTATGCCAAGCAAAAAATGGAAGAAATGGGTTGAAGAGATAAGGAAAAGAGTGCCCCTCTGTAATTTTAACTGGAGGCAAAAGCTCAGGCAGATAGAGAGCTTGCGAAAGTTCTAGTAGAGCTAGAGACTATAAGGGTCCAAGTTGAAAAGGAAAAGTATTGAGGCTGAGAGGGCCCTAGTAGAGGAGTTTATGGCGAGGACTATAGGGGATGTAGAGGAGTAAATGGCTTTTCCAATCTTTGACAAACTTGGGGCAGAAGGCATTGCGATCAGCCTTAACGAGGTCATCAACTTTATCGAATAGAATGCTCCTAAGTTTGACGTCGACTTTCTTTACCAAGCCCCAAATGACTAAGAGGCCATCCTAATTGTCATGACTAGGGATAAACTCTCCAGTGAAGCTCAAGTAACCCACTGAAGTCTTTCCGTAAGATGGAGTGCTACCTTTAGTTTAGTTCTATTGCAATTTTGTTATTTTCTTGTAATTTGTAATTCCATCCTAGTTAATGAAATGAAAATTTTCCTTCCTGACATGTCCAATCTGTCAATGTTTCTAAGGCACTATTTGATACAACAAATTTTCCATGGAGTTTCCATTTTTCATATTTCTCCTTGTTTGATTGGTATAATTTTCTTGGCAGTTGATTTTCCCCGTCCCTTACGTGACCCATTTTTCCTTGATTTGGTGGAATTTTAATTCCTATGGTTTGGGTGGGAAATCAATTTCTAGGTTTTTTTGCAATGGAAACAAACTCTATTCCTTTAGTTGACAATTTTCATGGAAGCTAAACGAACACCAAAAGATAAAAATTTCAACATTTTTTAGGTGGAATATTTTACCAACCAAACTCATTTAATTGACAATTTCCTATAAAACAAGTTCTAGGCAATTCAATTTTCTGAAATTCATTTTCTTTCCATTCAAATTTCATTCTTGTAATCAAACGGACCCTAAATGTTTCTTGTTATACCTAAGCTCAAGCATGCTTAAGAGTAGATGTAACTTTATGAAATCTCTTACGGAGATTCGCTTAGTGTTGCAGCACATATAGCCTAACTCGAATCTGATTATGAGCAGGTCATACTTTCTTTATGAACAAATCATACCTTCATAAAGAAAGATAATAAAATAAAATATTTCCTTTCTGACTTTTGCAATCTTTCAATTTTTCTAAATGTTTCTAGTTTTACCTTGGCTAAGGCATGCTTACAAGTAGATGCGGCTTTATGAATTCTCTTATGGAGATTCGCTTAGTGTTGTGGTACATACAACCTAACTCGGATTTGAGTATGAACAGATCTTACCTTCCATATGAAGTTTCTTTGGACATGTAACCTCAAGTCGAACCTACTTACGAGCATATCTATCTTTGAAAATTTCTTTTTGAGGCCTCATTTTCAGAGTAATTTATATTAGACATTCATCTTTTATTTAATCAAATATTCTTTTTGCGTGGAGCGATATAAGCATGTCGATGTTTTCGAGTTTACTTGGTCACCATTGACAATATTTCTTAAGATTTGACCTTCCAACAGTGTAGGAGAGGCTCGCCCTATATATCTTTTAGCTTATAATCTCCTTTTGTAAGATCTTAGCCATTTTGTAGACACTTTCCCAGTTTGGCCCCAGGGATTCTAAATTAAATTCCATAGGAATACCTTTCGTATTACGAGATTCTTGATTTCTAATTCTTTTTTGCTTATTTTCTGGTTTTAGTACTTAGCATTCATTTCTTTGTACATTGCCGTTTAACCTTGTACCTTCTTTTGTCCAGCAAGTCCAGCCCTATTCGTAGTGCTTTCTCATTTTCATCATTGCTCTAATGTGAAGTTGTGAATGAGGGGATTCCCATTTCCAATAGGATCATGGTCTCAACCTCAACCTCTAAGGATAAGGAGAATGGTGTTCTTCTGATTCTAATTCGCAAGGTAGTTCGGTAAGACTAGAGTACAGTTTGACATTGATATGTTCATGCATATCGAGATGAGCTTTTAGAGCGTGCTTAATGATTTTATTAACGATTGCGACTTGACTATTAGCTTAGGTGTGATATGGGGTGGAGAAGTATTTCTTAATTTTCAGTTCTTTACAGGAAGATTTCTGCTTTAAGTAGTCAAACTTCTTACCATTGTCAATGACAATTGAATGTGATAAGCCAAATCTACAAATGTTAAACTTCTAGATAAAGTTGATGATTTTTGGCTCAGGTATTTTTGGTAAGGGTTTGACTTTTATCCTCTCGGAGAAATAATCTACTGTAACTATGATGAATTTTGTAAAATCCCTTTAGTGGGTATAGGTCCGATCAAATCTATCTCCCAATTCGAGAAAGGTCAAAAGCATATGATTGGTGCAATTTCTTCAAGTGCAGCTCTGACTAAAGGCGTGAATAGTTGGTACTTGTCACTTCTTAAAAAAAAAAAAAAAAAAAAAAAGGTTGAATCCCAACCTTAAGGGCCCCCACGGACCCTGCCCTGGGCCATCGTGGAGGAGGTAAATCGCAGGATGTGCCTTCCAGGAGCCAAGGTGGAGAGCACATGGATAGGTCAAGGCTGTTAACCCATATGGTAACTCCCGCTTGCAATAAAGCCAATTTCATCTTGCGAGGAATCGAACTCTGCACACTATCGCGCTGAGCCCTATCCGCCCTCCCTTATAAAGTCTAGGGATTGTCTTAGTTTAATGTAGGCTAGAAGTAGCTTTACTTTAGGACCATGAGCCCGGGATTGTCTTACCATATATTCCTTCATATACTTTTTGCACGGCATAATGTGCCATTTCCTAGTTTAGGCACCTCAATATCGAAGTAGCGTATCCTCCTCTATAGAAGACTCCATGTACAAGAGTATATTTGATCGTCCTGATTCTTGATTTTCGAGTGCTTGCTTTATCAATGGAGTTTTTCCTTCTTTTTAAAAACATAATGTTTTCCATCAAGGCAACTTGGGTACTAACATTGTGACTGCTTTGTTGATTTCGAAGGCAAATTTTACTCTTCCTAATGGAATACTATCTAGTTTACTTGTTCTAAGTTACCTGCATGATTGTATTGAGAACTAGAATTTACTTCACTTCGATGGCTTCGAAGTTTTTGAGTTCTCTTCAGACTACTTGAAAATAGATGTCGTATCTTCTTTAGTTTAGATTGGCTCATTGATTTGGTTTATGATAAGTTGGGAATTATTTAGGTTCAACCATTTTAGATATCTTCATTTCCTGGCCATTCTTAGCATGGCTATCAAGATCTCGTACTCAGCTTCATTGTTGGAAGCTTTGAAAGTAAAGCTTAATGCTTGATAAAAGTGGTGAAGTTTAGAGCTCATCGGTATATTTTTATCACTGGCTGAGCTTCGATGCATTATCTATCGACAAACAGCTCCCATTAGACGTCTTTTCATTATAAAAAATTCTAGGAATTAAGTCAAGTTAGACTACAAAATCATATAAAGCTCGACACTTGTAGCAATATGAAATTTGTGTGATATCGAATTGTCAAAATTCAACCACCTATTTCAACATCTATCTTGAGTCTAGTTTTTGTAACACTTATCTTAACGGATAGTTGATGAAGAACTCAATAAGTTGCTCCATGAAGTAGGGTTCTATATTTCTACTGGACATGATCAGTGCGAAGACCAATTTTTCCATTGGAGAATATCATAGATTGACTTCATGAAGGGCTTGAGTGACATAATATATTAGGTATTGTACCCCATTCTTTCATTTATGAATATGGAACTTGTGTGTTTAGAGATGAAAAAATACAGAAAGAGTCTCTTAAAAATTTGATTTAGATTGCAGCAGAGGTTTTGCTAGGTTCTTCTTGAGTGCTACAAAGGTTTGCTAACATTTTTTTATTCATCCAAATTTTTTTCTTATGTGTGGTACAACGAAGAAAGGTTTAACCGATCAGTTATTTTTAAGACCAACTGACTAAATGTGAGTATCTGTCCCATGAGGCTTTGGACTTCTTTAGGTTGAGTCGGGGCTTTTATTCTAATGATGGCTTGTACTTTTTGGTATTAGCTTTAATGCCTTATTGGTTAATTATGGAGCCCAGTATCTTGCATGGGGATGGACATGGCATTCACCAAACATTGTTATGTTGCCCTAGCATTCTTTTAAGCAAAGGGACATCATCTTCCTATCAGTTATGAAAGAGTTACACTCTTGGTCAAGCTCGTACACTTCGATTTGGTTGTAGCTAGAATACGCATCTATGAACCTCAGCAGTTTATACCCAGCTCTGCACTATTTAATCTATTTGTTGAAGAAAAAACTTGTCATTTATTCAAGCTTTGTTGAGGTCGATAAGATCTATATGAACTTTCCAGTCCGTATTGCTCTTTTTAACAAGACTAAGTGAGGAATCTAATTCAACTATAATGTTTCTTTGATGAATCAATTGCCCAATAGCTTTTCCACCTCTTGTGTAAGGCTTTGTACCTTTTACGGATTTAGCGGTCATCTCCTTTACTATTTGTGCCTAGTAGGATAATGTTGAGTTTATTGAAGACTTAGAATCAATTTCTTCTATATTTTGGTGACATCAGTTTCTCAACCAGCTCAGTTTTTCTATCATGAGATATTATTCTAAGATTTAGTGGATGAATTCAGCATTGGTCACTTGCACCATATGCACTTCGAGATCAAATGGTCAGCTTCAGCATTAGGGTTCACTAAAAGTGGACAGTTTGACATCCCTCTGAAATTTCTCAATTTCATTTGATTTTGCCTATCCTATATGGACTAGGAAACTTTAGCAAGTAATGGTGTACAAAGATGATTATACTGAAGCTATAGAGTAACAATTTCTACATAATGGCATCTATAGCGAGATGAGTCTATCAGTACGAAGTTTGACGTGATGCTGGCCTTTTGAAATGACTCTTTTACTTCGACTGCTAGTATGATCTTTTCTCTAGATATAATTAGAGTGCCATTTAGTTAAAAACGTAGACAAGGATATAGATGCAAGAAGTTGGGAAGGATCCCATCCAGTTAAGTATGTTTTCATATAGTTTATTAAGAGCACTTTCCATAACAACCAATGTTTGTGGATGTTGACTCCTGCGAAGGAAAGGTGGTTGTCCTCTGAACGCTTTCTATATTTAGCAGTTATTTCTAATTTTGATAGCTCAACTGAGAAGTGCAGGTTTTTGCACTTATTTGGGCCATTAAACATAGATATTTGTGAGTTTCATTAGCGATTTATTATTTAATTTAATTTTTTTAATTATGTAGATGAAAATCCGACATTGAGTGATGATTTGAAGGAATTTATGCAAGAAAAGATGAAAAAGATAAAGAGAAACGAAGAGGAAAAGACAGCCGTTTAAAAAAAAAAAAATTGGCAGCAAACTGGACGCTACAGTGCCCAGCCCAACGATTCTGCCCGAAATGGGAAGAATCTGTGGTGCCGAGGCGCCACTCAGGATTATTATTTTTTATTTCTTTAAATTCAGGGACCTATAGTTGCAATTTTCTTTAGGTTTTAATACAAAATGGCAAGATTTCAGCAAAAAGGGCTCTTCTTCCAGATTTAGCCGGCTGGGTCTCTCAATTCCTTTTCTTTTTCCTTCATCTTTCTACATATATTTTCTTGGACAAATTGGGTAAGATTGGAACATGGAGATGGTGCATTAACTTGGGGAAGAAGATCCATTGTTATGGAAGATTTCTCACAATTTCTCTCTTTATCAAAAAGTTTTTCTTTTCACATTTTCTATCAATGTTTTGGAAGAAATTGTTAGTTATTGTGAATATTTCATGGGTAACTAAATATATTTGCGATTGGGGGTGTTTTTAAATCTGAGTTATGATTTTCAATTAATTTGTACTTCATAGTTCTCATGATTAATGCATTTAATCCATTGTAATAAATATTAATTTTGTTCTTCTTAATTGTTTAGGTGTACAGCTAAATGATTGCGTTGTTTCAATGCTATTTTGGAATTTATAGTAAGTAATAGCTATTAATTTCAAAACCTTGTAGCAATTACATTTCGATAGATTATGAGGAATTTTCAATTGAATGTATGTGGATCAACACTTAAGTGAGTAGATCGAGCTTGTGAGTTTGCCCTTAATTCAATTCATCTCTTTTATCGTAATGCATTTGTTAAATTAAATCTAGAGCTTGTTCTAGGTTGTGTAATGAATAGGGTCGAGTGAAGGCTTGTTTTATTCGACTAACATGTAAGAAGAGATTGAAATAATTGAGCTTGTAATTTTTTTCGAAATGTTGTTAATCTAGAGAACCAGAATCTTTTGTGGTAATTGCGTGGTAACGAAATACCGCTCAATCACATTTTCTCATATTCAATCAAGAACCACTTTGTTTATTTCAAATTTCAATTCTTTTTTATTTTGAATTTATCGTTTTCCGTAGTTCAACGAACCAAACCCCCCCATTTAATTTATTTCGTATATTATTTTTAATTTTTACTTTTTAGTGTGCAATTGACATAACTGAATCAATCATGTGCGGAAAATGACCCTAACTTGCCATATTACTACTCAAGACGACACATTTAAGTTATGAAAGGAAAATTAAATGGAACGTCATTTGAAACGTATCAATTTTGGCGCTGTGTCGCCGGAGATTGTTTTATGAATTTGTTAATTGCAATATTTTTTTCTGTTGCTTTATATTTATTTTTGTTATTTTCTTTGTTGTTTACATTGTGAATGAGCAAAAAGTTTGCAACACACTACAACCTAAGATCAAGAAAAGAGACCGATGCATCGGAAAGTAGAGAAGACATTTCTCCAACTGGACATATAAGGTAATTGAGCATTGAATCCTCAAGTAAGTCCGAACACATGGGGCCCGAAAATGGTTGATACAAATCGAACATTAAAGGAACTTACAGTTCCAAATTTTGTTCAGCAACCTCTATGCATTCAATATCCTCAAGTAGAGGTGGGATTTAATGATGTGATATGGGTTTTGCCAAAATGGACCAAAGCATTGGAGTTTGATTGGAAAAAACCTAAACCAAGTCCGGGTCTTCGGGAAGCTAATACGGGTGGCACAATTGATGGATTGAGGCACGGAGCATACTATGTTGAAGTCCATGAGCTAAGTGACAACTTCCGTGTTGGGATCGAAGTTCGAAAGCCCATGAAATAACGTAATTCAAGCAGCCGAAGAAGGGACCAAACCATAACTCCATGCGATTGCACCGTGTCGCAGGCATGCGGTTGCAGAGGTGGCTACCGAAACTCGAGAGACGGCAACATCTTCAACCATGCGACCGCACCAAGTTCTACCATGCGGTTGCATGGGCAAAACTGAAGACGCGAATTTCCAATTTTTGCCAAAATTTTAATTTGATTCAATTTCTTATTTTTGGCAAGTTTCATTATTTTAGGACTCTAGAATTTCGTGGTTTCCTTGTTTCCTAGAGTTGTATAAATTATTTTCTATCTTTCATTATTGAACAGACTTTGATTTGAGAATTAATTTAGAGAGGTGATTTGCTTCCAAACCTTTGTTCTTCGGGACTTTGAACTGATCAAAGGATCTGATTGGGATTTCTTGTGGAGTTCACAACCTTGGGTGAGGTTCTTAAATTGTGTAATTAGGAGGTCTTTGATTTAATATATCGTTGGTTGCCTAATTCATCGTTTAGGAATTAAATTCGTAAACTTCGAATCAAATTGGCGTTCTTGAGATTGGTGTTACTCTCGTGTGGGTTCGATAGTGTTCGTTGCTATTCGGGTTCGCATCATTTGAACTAAAGTCCGGAATGTTTCATCTACTCTCCACATTTCATGGATTCGCCGGAGAGGATCTCAATAAGCATTTGAAGGAGTTTCATGTGATTTGCTCAAGCATGAAGTCGGCGGGTATATTAGAAGAGCAAGTGAAATTACGGGCTTTCCCTTTTCTCTCTTGCAGACACTGCTAAGGAGTGGCTTTATTATTCACCGGCCGGTCTTATTATCACATGGAATGAAATGCAAAAACTCCTTTTGGAGAGATATTTCCCAGGTTCAAAGGCTACAAATATCAGGAAGGAAATCTGTAGCATTCGACAATTTCAAGGGAAAAATCACTATGAATATTGGGAAAGATTCAAAAGGCTATGTGCTAGTTGCCCAAACCACCAAATTAGTGAGTAATTACTTCTACAATACTTCTTTGAAGGATTACTCCCGATAGAGAAAAGTATAATTGATGCAACTAGCGGAGAAGCTTTAATGGATAAAACACCGGCAGTTGCTAGGGATTTGATAGCCAACATGGCCGCAAACTCACAATAATTTGGTAGTAGAAAAGCGGCACCAGTTAAACAAGTAAATGAGGTAGGAGCAACCTCTCAAATTGAACGACAACTAGCCGATCTTACATCTCTTGTATAACAAATGGCACTTAGGACAATGCAACAAGCAAAAATGTGAGAAATTTGTTCTATTGTGGGACATCCTACTGATGCATGCTCGACACTACAAGAAGGAGCCTCATAGCAAGCGAATGCCATTGGGGGATTTCCAATGCAACAGAGACATAAATATGATCCGTATGCTAACACATATAATCCTAAATTGAGAGATCATCCTAATTTCAGTTATGGAGGAAATCATTTCATAGCTTCACAATCACAATTTAATCATCCCTCGGGGTTCAATCAATAAAGGCAACCACAACACTCTCAACCTCATCAACAAACTCCATCTCAAAGTTTAGAGATGTCTCTTAAAAATATGGTTAAATCCTTATCCTCCAGTACAATGCAATTTCAATAAGAGAAAAAAACCTCAATAAAGAACTTGGAGACACAAATGAGTCAATTGGCCAATACTGTGGGTAAATTGGAGGCTTAAGGATCGGGAAAAACTTCCTTCTCAAGCAATCAACCCGAAAGAAAATGCTAGTGTCGTGACACTAAGAAGTGGAAAGCTTTTGGTAGAAGTACCAAGGAAGATGAAAGATTATGTTGAGGAGTCAATGCAAGAGAAGAACTTAGCATGTGAGAAAGATGAAGCTAAGACTGCAACCTCGGGATCTAAGGTAGACTCTAAAAGTTCCATTCCTACTTATGTTCCCTCCCCTCCATTTCCTGACAGGTTTGCAAAGTCCAAAAAAGATGAACATGAAAATATTGGAGACTTTTCATAAGGTTCAAGTGAACATACCACTTTTGGATGCCATTTATCAAGTGCCCTGTTATGTGAAGTTCCTCAAGGAATTGTGCACTAACAAGCATAAATTGAAAGGTAATGAAGTGGTAAGCGTAGGAGAAAATGTCTCGACGGTATTGCAAAAGAAACTTCCACCAAAATGTAAGGATCTAGGAAGTTTTACCATCCCTTGCATTCTTGGTATCACTAGATTTGAAAAACCAATGCTAGATTTAGGAGCATTTATTAATGTCATGCCATATTCTATTTATGCTTCTTTAAATTTAGGATCACTTAAAGAAATCGAAGTTATTATTCAACTTGCTGATAGATCTAATGCATTTCAAAATGGTGTGTTGGAGGATGTTTTGGGGTAAGTAAATCAATTGATTTTCTAGCAGATTTCTATGTTTCTTGACATATAAGATGAATCAACATCTCTATCGCCTCCATTGCTCTTGGAAAGACCATTTATGAGGATTGTGCATACAAAGATAGATGTACATGATGGTACTTTGACAATAGAGTTTGATGGTGAGATTATTTGCTTCAATATCTTTGAAGTAATGAGGTATCCTAGTGGTGTTCACACTTTTTTTTTTCAATTGATATAATGGATTCATTAGTAAAAAAAAAAAAATTTTTTTTGAACTATCAAATGAGGATGCATTGGATACCACTTTGATTAAAAGCATTGATGTTAACAATCTCACCAGGTTGAGCAAGAATCTACAATTATGTAAGGATATTGTTGAAACCGTGGCTTCACTTGAGTCACTACCGAGTATTCCACCAAGGTAAAATATCTCCTATATTACTCTTCCGATATCTAAAGAGAAACTTTTACCTTCGGTGATGCATGCCCCCACTTTGGAATTCAAATCTCTTCCCAAGCATCTGAAGTACGTATATTTGGGAGAAGGGGAAACACTATGGTGATCATTGCAGAAAATCTCACAATACTTCAAGAAAATAACCTAATCCGTGTGCTCAAGGAATGCAAAATAGCTATTGGTTGGAAAATAGCCTATATCAAAGGGATAAGCCCTTCCATGTGCATGCATCAGATATTACTCGAAGATGGAGCAAAGCCGTCAAGAAAAGCACAACGTCACTTGAATCCTCCAATGATCAAGGTTGTGAAGAAAGAAATTTTGAAATTGCTAAATGTTGGTGTTATCTTTCCCATCTCAGATAGCAAGTGGGTAAGCCGGTGCAAGTTGTTCCAAAGAAGTCTGGAATTATAGTGGTGACGAATGAAGAGAATGAGCTTGTACCAACTCGGGTCCAAATGGGTTGGAGGTTTTGTATTGATTATAGAAAACTTAATTGTACAACCCGAAAAGATCACTTTCCTTTACCCTTAATCGATCAAATGTTGAAAAGATTAGCAGGCTATTCTCGTTATTATTTTCTTGATGGTTATTCAGGTTATAACCAAATTGTGATTGCTCCAGAGGACCAAGAGAAAACAACATTCACTTGCCCGTTTGACACCTTTGCTTACTGGCACATGCCTTTTGGTCCTTGCAATGCTCCAACAACCTTTCAAAGATGTATGATAAGTATATTCTCTGATTATATTGAAAGCATCATAGACGTCTTTATGGATAACTTTAGAGTTTATGGTAATACCTTTGATAGTTGCCTGAAAAATCTCACACTTGTGCTTAAGAGATGTATGGATGCTAACCTAGTACTTAATTGGGAGAAATGCCATTTTATGGTCGATCAAGGCATAGTGTTGGGCCATGTCATTTCTGCCAAGGGAATAGAAGTTTATAAATCTAAAATTGATTTGATTCGTTCTTTATTTCCTCCAAAAAGTGTGAGGAAATTTCGTTCTTTTCTTGGACTTGCAAGATTTTATCGAAGGTTTATCAAAGATTTTTCAAAATGTGCAAGACCATTACGTAGGCTATTGCAAAAGGAGGTGCCATTCATTTTGATGAAGATTGTAGAAAGGCATTTGAAAGCTTAAATGAACTCTTAACATCGGCACCCATCATTCAACCACCAGATTAGAATATACCATTCAAGTTGATATGTGATGCAAGTGACTTTACATTGGGAGCCATTTTAGAGCAACGAGTTGGAAAGACACCACATGTTATTTATTATGCACAAAAAACTCTAAGTGATGCCTAACTCAATTACTCTACCACTGAGAAAGAGCTTTTAGCAATTATTTTTGCCTTAGAGAAATTTCGTTCATATCTTATTGGCACTAAAGTAACTGTCTTTTCTGATCATCCAACTCTTAGGCACTTGCTTACCAAGAAAGAGGCAAAACCAACGCTCATTAGATGGATACTTCTCTTAGAAGAGTTTGACCTTGAGATTAAAGACAAAAAGGGAAGTGAAAATTCTGTGGTTGACCACCTCAGTTGGCTTATCCACGAGAGAGAAATTCTTTCATTGCAAGAGAGCTTTCTCAATGAACAATTGCTTTATGTCACAAACACATCTCCCTAGGAGCCCAAAATCAAATGCCACATTTTTGTTGAAATTTTTGATGTTTGGGGGCATCGATTTCAAGGGACATTTCCCTTCATCTTATGGTTATCTTTACATCATTCTTGGCATTGATTATGTGTTAAAATGAGTCTTCGCCTCAACGATGCACTCTGGGCTTATAGGACGGCATACAAAACATCGATTGGCATGTCCCCTTATCGGTTAGTTTATGGTAAGCCTTGTCACCTCCCGATCGAACTTGAACACAAGGCATTTTGGGCAGTCAAGCAATGCAACATGGACCTAGGTGTGGCGGGTGATCAAAGAAAGCTTCAACTCAACCAACTTGCAGAAATTCGAAATGGGAACTGTGAAAGTTCAAGAATTTACAAGGAAAAGACAAAGACGTACTATGATGAAATGATTTCAAGAAAAGTTTTTGTTGTTGGACAAAAAGTTCTTTTCCACTTGCTCCTCAAGTTATGTCCAGGTAAATTACATTCTCAATAGATTGACCCCTTTATTTTACTAATGCTTTTCTTCATGGTGCAGTATAAATCAAAAGCCTCTAGACTAAGAAAGAATTTAAGGTGAATGGGCATCAATTGAAGCCATATTTTGAACCATTTGTACTTCAAAATATGGAGGAAATGCAATTGGAGGATTCGATCGAAGAAGCATGAGGGACGTCACTTTTTTTTTTTTTTTTTTTTTGATTTTTGTCACCAATGAGCCCTAACCATCATCACAGCCATCGCCGTCAAAACCAAGTTAGGGAAGTACTTGATTCTCTTGTTCTTTCCATTCTTTTTGCTTGTACATTGAGGACAATGTACAATTTAAATTTGGAGGTGAAGTGGTATGTGCTAAATTTTTTGTGGAATTTTGTGGTTTGTGCTAAAAACTCAAATTTGGGTTAAACACTTGCTTTTGTGCTTGTTTGTGTTGTTTGATAGTTTTCCTAATTGCATTTGAGTGTTACATTGCATTGATTTATGAATTGGGAACATGAATGGTAAGTGTTGTTTATTTTCATCCACTTATTCCATGATTGACTCTTTATTGAGCACTTAGGTCATGAGATTTATTACACGCACTTGTTGGCTTCACTTGTAGGTTGTTAAGGGAAATTAAATTATCATGCTATTAGAAATTCTTCAATCACTCTACCAATGAAAGGATAAGTTCGGGGATTGTTGAACCGGTGAAAGAAATTATTTAGAATTTTATTAATTCCCGACTCAGTGATTAATTTTGTGGAGTGTTCTTAGACTTCAAATGGAATTAGATGTTGTTTTTCATCTATTTATATTTTAAAAAAAAAATTGTAGGAAAACATTGCCTACCTTAATGAGTGTGAGTCAGCATTGAGTAATCTAGCCCTATGCATCACCAAGTGTGGGAGACGATCTATGAATGAAGAAGGCTACCCTTAGGGACCAGAGCGAGAACCACCTACATTGGAAAAAATGAAGAAAAGGAAAAGGGATGCTATAAGAATCTAGGGGTGATTTTGTTGAAGGATTAATGGATCGTGAGTATTTTGCCTAATGAAAGTTTATGGTCTAAGTACTCAAAATTTTTGGTGAATTAATACATGACTAGATGATCTACTTTATCGGTTCAAACCAACCAAATTTGAGAGGGAAAGATTGAGTGATTTGAGGGCAACCTTAGATTTTTGATACCTTTGGCTAGAGTGAAAATATCAAGTTTGGAGGAGTGTGCATCCCATAAGTGAGAAAGGAAAATTTGACCATTGAGGGTCGAGAAAATCATCAACTTGTGTATTGCGATGAATTGGAATGAGATACACACACTAGTCAAGTATGGTATAAGTTTAAAAGTGTTTATTGTAGCATTTTTGTAAATATTTCATAAGTTATTTGCATAATGTAAGAACTGAAGCAAAGTGGCAAAATATCGAACAGTTGGAGCTTTGTTTATATATTATTATCGTTTGGTTTTAATTTGTGCGTTTGTATGCTTGTTTGTATAGATTTGTTCGAGGATTAAGAAAGATTTAAGTTTGGGGGATGTGATACGTGTGGGTTTTTGCATTTATTCGGGCCATTAAACATAGATATTTATGAGTTTCATTAGCGATTTATTACCTAATTTAGTTGTTTTAATTGTGTAGGTGAAAACCCGATGCTTAGTGATGATTTGAAGGAATTTATGTGAAAAAAGACGAAAAAGATAAAGAGAAACGAAGAGGAAGCTTGAAGACGCAACCGTTTCAAGAAAAAAATAAATTGGCAACAAGCAATGCTCAGACCAACGATTTTGCCCATTTTGGGCAGAATTTGTGGTGCCTAGGCGCCACTCGGGATTTTTTTATTTCTTTAAATTCAGGGACCTAGCTGCAATTTTCCTTAGATTTTAATATAAAAGGCAAGATTTCAGCAAAAAGGGCTCTTCTTCCAGATTTTGGGCAACTGGCTGGGTCTCTCAATTCCTTTTCTTTTTCTTTTTCCTTCATCTTTTTACATTTATTTTCTTGGACAAATTGGGGAAGATTGAAACATGGAGATGGTGTATTAGCTTGGGGAAGAAGATCCATTGATATAGAAGATTTCTTACAATTTCTCTCTTTATCAATAAGATTTATTTTCACATTTTTCATCAATGTTTCTTAAAAAATTATTAGTTATTTGTGAATATTTCATAAGTAACTAAATATATTTGTGATTGAGGGTTTTTTAAACCCGAGTTATGATTTTCAATTAATTTGTGCTTCATAATTTTCTTGATTAATGTGTTTAATCCATTGTATTAAATGTTAATTTTGTTCTTCTTAATTGTTTATGTGTATAACTAAATGATTGAGTTGTTTCAATTAATACTATTTTGAGATTTATAGTACGTAATAGCTATTAATTCTAAAATCTTGTAGCAATTACATTTTGATAGATTATGAAGAATTTTCAATTGAATGTATGTGGATTAACACTTAAGTGAGTAAACCAAGCTTGTGAATTTGCCCTTAATTCAATTAATATCTTTTGTCGTAATGCGTTTGTTAAATTGAATCTAAAGAGCTTGTTCTAGGTTATTTAATGAATAGAGTTGAGTGAAGAGCTTGTTTTATTCGACTAATATGTAAGAAGAGACTGAGATAATTCAGTTTGTAATTATACTCGAATTGTTGTTAATTTAAAGAACGAAAATCTTTTGTGGTAACTGCTAGGAAAATCATTCTCGGGGTAACGAAATACCCCTCAATCACATTTTCTCATATTCAATCAAGAACCACTTTGTTTATTTCAAATTTCAAGTATTTTCTATTTTGAATTTATCGCTTTCCTTATTTTAACGAACCAAACCCCCCAGTTTAATTTATTTCGTTTATTATTTTTAATTTTACTTTTTAGTGTACAATGGATATAATTGAATCAATCCTCTACGGGAAATGACGCTTACTTGCCATATTACTACTCAAGATGAACATTTAAGTTAAGTAAGGAAAATTAATTGGAACATCATTTGGAACATATCAATTTTCTAAGGTTGATTTCTTCAATTCGTACTCCCTAGCTCAATCTACTCTTCTTTCTTGAATCATACTGATTTTTCCTTTAGCAAATCAACGTTACAGGACTTTGCTTTGGCTTGGATCTCTCATACCGAAACTTCATATAGTAATGATAAATCAAAGTTGCACCCTTTTAGCTCATGTAGTATGGATCGTCCAAGGATGGCATTGTAGATGGATGGAAGGTTGGCTACTACAAATTCAGCGATAATCCATCCTTGGTAGAGGACTTCTTCCCATTTAGTATGAGGACAATTTGTCTTTATACATTAACAAGGTTGCCGGCGAAGCCTTATAGTCAATTGAGGTATGGTTACAAATATAGCTTAGGGACTCCTATTCTTCTTAAGGTTTTCAAATAAGTACATTGATCGAGCTCTCATTGTCCACGAAGTTATAGTGAACGCTTACTGCAGTGACTAATATAATTAGGATGAGTGCACTATTTTGGTCTTGCAATATCCATTGGGAGTCCTATTCTAAGAAACTAAACCACTCGTGGCCATTTTTTATTCTAGCCATAACTTACCTCATAGTTTTGCCAGATTCGTGTTTCTTTTGATTGTCTTCATTACTTTCTTCGGGACTCTTCTTGGAATCTTTTCCTAGGTAATATAAGGCCATTCTACTTTTCGTCACTCATTCTTTCTTTATAGCATGGATTTTCTGTCTGCTATCTTCTCTTTAGGCCATGCAATATCTCTCATCTCAATTTTTTCTTCACCTGATCAGAGAACTCTTCTTCCGTCACTATGGTGCTTTTTAGCTCTCCTTAAGAACTTCTTTGTGGACAAACCTCTAAATTCTTGTTATGGACCTTAAATCTGATGGGCCTTCATTAAAGTCGCGTCGTTGAAGATTTTTCGACCTCTATAATTTGTTTGTTGAATCTGTTGAGATAACTTTACAAGGATTTGTTCCATCCCTTTTTATCCTCACCAAGCATTATTTTAATCGATCTAAATTCTAGATCCCATAAATTCAGTCAAAGAGGCAGTTGCTAGGTCGTTTCAATTTCTAACGACATCTACGGCAACTTTTTGAACCATCTTTGGACATTATCACTGAAGGTAGGAAAATGATTCTCCACATTATAGCATCATTAGCCTCTTGGAGCTCCATCCACGAGGTATATTTGTTGAGGTGACTTATGGAGTTACATTTTCCTTCATATCCAATAAGTTGAGAGCATATTTTAACTCATCAAGTATGGGTTCTGCCAGGATGTCCTTAGTGAACGAATAGTGACGTTTGGTGAAGTACTTTTCCAATCCTCCTGGTCTTCTAATATTCATATAGTGGCGTACGCCTTTTATTGTCTGTCCTACCTCTGTAAAGTATAAGTTTCTTCTGAGGGGTAGTCATGCATTTTGAAATTTTTATACTGAGAACACAGATATCAACAAAATTTGTCCTAGACTAATTTCTGAATGAGCATTGTGAATCATTTTCTCTGGGATGGAAATTGTAAGGGATAAGCTAAATTTGGATTGCTAGAGTACAAGAAATTTGTTTTGCGAAGTAAGAGTTTAGCTCGCCTCCTCTTATTAGGCTTATGCTTCTTTATATATGCCTTAAGACAAGAGCTTGCCGCTCTCAATCTTGTCAAGCTACAGTTTCCATCCTTCAGATGGGTGCCACCATCCTGTTTGTAAAGATTTCATTGGTCATGGAGTTTGAAATTGACATCATCATGACATATTCATCATAGCCTACAACCTAGGCCATCATTACTTGCAACTTTGATAATTGTTGCTTTCCTTTGATTAGTGGACATGATGTTGAAGTCTGGAATGATGCGTTCTTATCTCAATTAGTTATAAAGGTAATGTTGGCATCATAAGGGAGACATTCCTTTTAGTTTGATCCTGATGATGTTTTCATATGACGACTTTTACTGGCCGACCTTTTAAAGATGGGCCTTATTGTCAGAGCTCAAGCGTTGACTTTCCTAATGAATAAGCTCCTTAAATTACTCTAATGTGTTAACAATATGTTCTGAAGTGGACTCCTCGGATTGGACACCAATATCATTTCTTGTGGTTTAAATAAAAAGAGACCTAGTTTTAAAATTTGTCTAAAATACGTGTTCATATTACTTAATGAATGGTAAAATGTCAAGGTATATCCTTGTAAAAGGACCTGTTAAACACTCTACTCAACCCCAGGTTCGACTTCTTATTAAGTCGAATCGACGTGAACCATGTGATTTATATATTTTATATTTCTTATCTTCTTCTTGATCATTTTTAGCTTCGTGTCAATGTCGATCATGTGATTGTTGGGGCCCGAGGAGAAGTCCATGAATTAGAACCCCCCCCCCCCCCTCCCGAAATCAATGTAAATGCAAAATTTAATAGTGTATTATGCAACCTATTGTTAACTCAAAACTTCACATTAAAACAACAAACAAATATATTTAGTGCTTGTTGAATATCTTAAACAAATATATTATAGTGTTCGTTTAATTTCTCTGGTTATGAAATTGAAGTCTTGTGGTCTAACAGTAAAAGTAACAATGAAATCAAAAGGTAATGCAATTTGAAATTTTGAGTACCTGCCACAATACGTTGATCGGTGACTAGTATACTTCGAGGGAGTTTATAGTGTCAGCTGAATATCTTAAACGTATTTCATTCAATTGGGACAGATACAATAGCTTGACGTCCACCCTACAAGTGGAAATGGCAGTCAAATTCACATCAAAATAAACTTAATGAAGAGAAGAAAATGTCAAATAAGGATAGTAAATGCTCTAAACACTTGCCTCTCCATCTTTAACTAGAGTCGAAATGCTAGTCATATTTGTGCCAAAAACAGAAATTTGGTTCCTAATGACTAGTGTCAAGCAAGAGCTCTAATTCATTAATAACTTGGAAAATTGTAAAATTTAGGAGTCTCTGTGAATGCTCTGGCATCACTTACTTTACCACACACTATACATATAAATCAAATTGGTCACCACATAGACATCACAATCAAAACCCATTTTCACCACATGATCATGCAACACTTTGCCCTCAAACTTCAATGATAACTTCTTGAGCTTACACAAATTTTATGCTCAAAGTAAAAAGTAGACAAGTCTGATGTGACATAAATTTGAGTATAAGTAGATAGCATCCATGAAACGTTGAATTTGAGATCAATTATCAAAACCATAGAAGTCAAATCTTTTGCAGAGAAAAATCCAAATCCGATGAATGGAAAAAAGAAAGTGAAATAATTCTGATAGATGGAGACTCAACTGAAGCAAAAGCTAGAAAATCAAGAACTTGAAAATTTCAACAAAAAATATAATAGATGATGTGATCATAGGGATGTCAACGAGTCGATTCGGCTCGCGAATCGAAACTCAAGGCTCGGGATCTGCTCGAGTAAAATCAAACGGACTTTTTTCGAGCCCGAACTAAGCAAAAGCTCGACAAAAAAAAAGGCTCGGCCCGAGCTTTCAACTCAGGCCTTAGTGAGCCGAGCTGGGCCAGCTTGGTTCTCTCTCTCTCTCTCTCTCTCTCGCTCTCTCTCTCTTTTATATTAAGCTTGCTGCCTTATTTGTTTCGTTTTGGTTTTTTGGTTTTTTATTTTATTTTATTTTACATAAGGCTCAAGCCCGAGCCGACAAGCCACACGGGCGAGCTCGGCTTGGGCTCGGTCTTGGCCCGGAACCTCAAAATGAGGCTCGGCCAGAGCCTCGAGCCGAATCGGCTCGGGCTTTTTCTGAGCCAAGCCACGGGTGGCCCGAGTCGACGAGCCCAATTGATATCCTTATGTGACCATCAATTTAAATCTTAAAACATGAAATTCTACAATTTTAAACAAAATATTCCTAACATATAGGGTTTTGATCAAAAAATTCCTTAACAGCTCAACCATAAAGTTCATTATGAACATATAGATTAAAATGATTTCTAAACATAACTTAGAAAAATAGTGGAGGTGGCGAGTAGCAACTCGAGCGTGACGAGCCAAGCGGTTGCGGGTCGTCGATTAGGATTGAAATTTGAAAAAAGGGTCGACTTCTAACTTCTTTAGTTGTTTTGTGGTTTGTTCTCTTGTAATTTGTGTGAAAGAGAGAAAGGAACGCTGTAATGAAAGAAGAAGAGAAGAAGCTACTAGTCATCGCCTAGTTGTCGGTCCAACTGGAGTGTCGGAGGTGTAGCTGCGGAAGCTGTTGCGCAACTTGTAGGAGGCAGGAGGGACAAGGAAATGAAAACCTTCTTTTGATATTAAAACAAAAAAAAAAAGGGCCAATACAGGCCTCCTCCGATTTTGGGTCTGAGGCGCATGCCTCATTTGCTTGGCCACAAGATCGGTCTTGCTTCGTGTACACTTGAAAAAGGGAAAGTTTAAGCTATTATATATTATTTAATCACTTGTAAGAAAATTTTAAAAGAAAACTAATTTTCATTTTCTCTACTATTTCATTCTTTTTCAAAAAACTTCTTCATATTGATAGAGGAGGTCCTTGTTAAAAAGACACGGACAGATTATTGTGCCAATTTTGACTTCCATCCACTTGGCTTGTGCATGATACTGGAGATAAGTCTCCAATAATCATATTTCTTAAAACAGTGCCACCAAAGTGTACATCGTGCAGATGCAATAGTCCTTGCAATGCATAACTGTTTCGCGCAAGTTAATTCGCTAACAATTAAAGAGGATCAGACGATTGTATAAGGGACGAAACCTCTTGAGACAAAGTCCCAAAAAGGGGTGTTCTTTTTATTGGCGATGAACTTTACAATTGGAAACGGAAAACAACGTGCCTCCAAGGGGCGCAAGTACACGAGTTACAGAAAAGGAAATGTTTAAGTCTAAAAGCTAAAGGAATGAAAATTACATATTCTCTGTTCGAGAGTTTTGGATTCGGTCTTTTCTTCTAAGTTCTTTCTCTCTTTTATACTTTATAGGCGATCCCTTTGTGATTAACTGCTCTAAAAAACTGCTTGATCGCCCTATAACTACCCACTTTCTTTGTAGTGGCCATTTTGTCATGCAACTGTCCTTTTAACTGCTGCCATTATCTTGCATCGTTCAACCGCTTTGGATTGAACCCCTTGAGTCGTGGAACGCGACAAAGTTACTTTAGCAACTGCCTCAATAACTGCATCATAATGCGTTATGTTTGTTGATACCTTGGGCGACTTGAACATTTGGGCGAGACTTTGGACGACCGTATGCCACTCTATTCGTTCAGACTCTGAGCGACTTGCAAACTTGGACGATGGCGTTACCGCACTATTGGGCCCCTTATTTGGGCATTCACCTTGATTCGTTCAATTGGATTTCGTTCTTTGGGCTATCTGATTTGGGGATCCTCCCATTAGGTTTTATTCTCTGGGCTGTTCGATTTGGGCTGAATTTTTATGTGTCAACAATTACCCCCCAATATGGCAGAATTAATAATAATTGAATGGCTGCTTTACAATCCCAAGCTAGCGATTCCTTTAGTTTTAACGACTTTCAGAAATTTCTGAGTCGTTCATACGTAACCCCAAGTTTTCTTGCGCCCGCCGATGTTGGACGTAATGAGTTTTACTTGGGTCCTTTCTTCAACAATGCGGAAGCAGTCGAACAGGCGGCGGTGGGTCAGCTGTTTCCTTGCACTCATGGCCCTCCTTTTCTGAATTCTTTGCCGCTGGAGCCACTTCGTGAAAAAGGTATTCGCACTTGGCCCAAATCTGACGTAGCTTTTCGTAGGTGGCATGCTCGTCTTGTGGGTCATGGTCCTACTAAGGCACTTTTTGATAGCGCTAGGATTTCTGATTTGTTGGAAGTCTCTATTCGCCCC
>NC_036254.1:16310404-16311969 GCF_002742605.1 Olea europaea var. sylvestris | reverse complement strand
AGATACTCCCATGAGTCCGCCCGTTGTGGCAACGTCTTCTCGCTCGGACAAGGGGAAGTCCTCACGAATGGGTGAGTCGTTGGTGGCCAGCTTGGCTGAGGGTGCGCCATCTTCTACGATTGTCGACGAGGTAGTTTTTCTCTTTGTCCCATTCCTATTTCCAACTTGTTCGTTGTAACGAATATTTTTAATGTTGGCAATCTTCTTTGCAGGATGCTGACAGGATTGTTCGTTCTATCCAGGATTTGTTCGCTTCCTGGGGGCAGGTCCAAATGCCTCGCCCTACTCCATATGATTGTCCTGCTGCTTCTTCAGAAGAGGACTTGAAGTTCTTGAAGGGGTTGGTATTTGAGTACGTGTCCTTCATGGACATGGACATTGGAAGGGCTAGTGTTGCCAGACACAAGGATGAACTTGAACGCTTGAGTGCGAAATTAGAGCAAGCACTGACGCTTCCGTCGCTCAATCTTTCTGCCGACTTTAAAGCGACGTTGAAGGTCATTCACTCCGAGGTCCTTACTATGCTGGCCAAGAATGCTGAACTAAAGGCCAAGCGTACTCAATATCTTCAAGCCGTAGCTGAGAAAGAGTCTCTGCGCTTGGAGATCAACAAGGCTAAGGACGAGTTGAAAGAAATCTCTTCCGAAGTCATGATTGAAGACTCCTTGATGGTTAACTTGGCTGCTCAGATGAGGGAACTTCAAGCCAAAATGGACGATTGCAGAGCGAGGATGGCCGCTAAAAAGCGCAACGCCTCTCAGGGAATTGAGCGAACCAAATCCTTGGTCGAACAGTATAAGAAGCTGGAGGTTGATGATCATGACGTTGCGGCTGAATTGAACATCACTTCCTCCCGACAGAACGAGGATTGGGAAAAACTTAGGGAATGAATTCGTTCCTTATGGGGTAGTTTGTAATTAAGACACACGATGTCTTTTCTTTTTTGTACTTTTGTCCCTTATTAATGAACATTAATTTCTTGTGCATTTATTTGATGTTTATTTTCTAATCATCAATTCTTCAAGCATTTAACTGCTTTGCATTAAGAATTTTGTCCGTTCCCTTTTGATATTCCCATTACTGTTCCCGAGACTTAGGGCCATTTAATTCCGTCTATTAGACAGAAATGTGGCTGTTCATATTCTGTCTCTTCATCTTCAGCCCCTTATAAATGTTTAGCATTTTTCATCCTCTATCTTCATCTCCCCATTTTCTTATTCGAAACCAATTTGCTACCATTTCTTGGCATTCTGACGATCTATCTGATCCGAAAATGGACTGTTTAGTCCGTCCGCCTTATATTTACTTTGATGTCACCTTTGGTATGGGAGGTATAGGAAATGTTCTCTGGCCCGCAGCGAAGTTTTTTCCTGCAAAGTTCTTCCCATCGACTCTTTGTTCTTCATAAGGAGTCAATGATGGAAGGCAATTTTTGGGCTGCTCATGGGCCATTTTGCTTGCTGAGAGTGCTTCTCAGCTTGCTTGCTGAGAGTGTTTCTCAGCCTATTTGCTCGTTATTGCAGCGATGCATTTAGGAAGGTGGTGAGGCCAGTACACCCTCTCAC
>NC_036254.1:16310028-16310312 GCF_002742605.1 Olea europaea var. sylvestris | reverse complement strand
AACACGCCTATTACCTGTATCTTTTATATTCTTGTAATGAACGTTTGGTAATAAAGAACTTTATTTGAACGTATTTCGTTCTGTCTTTATTATTTTTTGATCGTCCAGAATGTTTGGTTACGTTTTTATCTGTTCGCATTCCCATAAAGAAGGAACATATTTTTTTCAAATACTTGCCATTTACGTGCTTGGTGCCATCTAAATCTTCCAAGTGGTATGCTCCATTAGGCAATACATTGCTTATTTTGTATGGTCCTTCCCAGTTGGGCGACCACTTCCCGTAC
>NC_036254.1:16305243-16305876 GCF_002742605.1 Olea europaea var. sylvestris | reverse complement strand
GGGTCTCTGTAATAAGTCCCTTTGCTAGAATTTTTTATTTGTTCTTCTTCTCTTATCAATCGCTCATACCTAATGACATTCGCACTTAACTGGAAAAGGTCGGGAAATTCCTTGTCTTGGAACTTCTTTTTTAAATCAAAACTTAAGCAGCCTTGTGCGATTTTGACAAATTCTTTTTCGGGCAGAGGTACAAAACACTTGCTTCTTGCTGTTTTGAACCTTTGGAGAAAACTTTCTGCCCATTCATTTGGTATTTGACGTAAATTCGCCAAATCAGCCAAAGTGACTTCAGATTCAGTTTTGTAAAACTATGCATGAAACAACTGTTCCAGTTGTTGCCATGTTTGAACAGAGTTCGCTGGCAAGTTAATAAACCAGGAGAAAGCTACTCCTGTTAACGAACTAGGAAAAAGTCTCATTTTGTGGTAATCGGTTACATCACCACTTTGCAACGTGAATCGCCCTATGTGTTCCAAGGTAGACACCTCTCCCAAACCAGTAAACAGTGAGAATTCTGGCACTTTGTACCCTCTAGGCCATGGATATGCTTGGTCAACCCAATCAGGATATGGCTTCGTGTAAGTCGGTCTAATGACAGGACGCACCCCAAAGGCCATCTGATCCTGCACGATT
>NC_036254.1:16194258-16304971 GCF_002742605.1 Olea europaea var. sylvestris | reverse complement strand
ATTGGTTCGTAACGACTGTTACTGCTCTGATTTTGTCCATCTGTTCGTGGAGAGGCATGTTGCTCCTCATATCGCTCGATTACAGACTGGATTCCTCCCTGACTTGCTCCTTCCTTGTCGGATCTCTGAGGCATACTGTTTCTCTTTTTGCACTTTCAACACCTAACACCACTGTCCCACTGGGCGTGCCAAATTGTTTCGCGCGGTTTAATTCGCTAACAATTAAAGAGGATCAGACGATTGTGTAAGGGACGAAACCTCTTGAGACAAAGTCCCAAAAAGGGTTGTTCTTTTTATTGGCGATGAACTTTACAATTGGAAACGGAAAACAACGTGCCTCCAAGGGGCGCAAGCACACGAGTTACAGAAAAGGAAATGTTTAAGTCTAAAAGCTAAAGGAATGAAAATTACATATTCTCTGTTCGAGAGTTTTGGATTCGGTCTTTTCTTCTAAGTTCTTTCTCTCTTTTATACTTCATAGGCGATCCCTTTGTGATTAACTGCTCTAAAAAACTGCTTGATCGCCCTATAACTACCCACTTTCTTTGTAGTGGCCATTTTGTCATGCAACTGTCCTTTTAACTGCTGCCATTATCTTGCATCGTTCAACCGCTTTGGATTGAACCCCTTGAGTCGTGGAACGCGATAAAGTTACTTTAGCAACTGCCTCAATAACTGCATCATAATGCGTTATGTTTGTTGATACCTTGGGCGACTTGAACATTTGGGCGAGACTTTGGACGACCGTATGCCACTCTATTCGTTCAGACTCTGAGCGACTTGCAAACTTGGACGATGGCGTTACCGCACTATTGGGCCCCTTATTTGGGCATTCACCTTGATTCGTTCAATTGGATTTCGTTCTTTGGGCTATCTGATTTGGGGATCCTCCCATTGGGTTTTATTCTCTGGGCTGTTCGATTTGGGCTGAATTTTTATGTGTCAACAATAACATTCCGCTATCATTACTTTGTCGAGTACATTGACTTGCAATATGTTGACTTGGACTCGTATAATTTTCACCTTATTTTTGTGGTTACAAAGTTATTATGCGCTAGTGCACGAAATCTATCAATGAAATTTCGACTTCAATTAACATCAACAATACCAATGATCAACTGGCAGAAATATTAATTGGTTTGGAATTTTATGGTAGAAAAGATGTAAATCTCACGTATCTTTATTTTTTAGGCTTGGCGCTTATTCGACATGTCGTGTTTGATGCCTACCTATATGGGTGTGACAGCATGAGTGGATTGACAAGTTTTGATTGATATTTAGCCCTTGTTTGAGCCTCATTTTCGTGAAAAAAATGAATTTTGAATAGTGTATTGATGGAAAATGTGTTGTTAAAAAATAAGGAAATTTTTTTTGATTTGCGTATAATATTATTTTATTGAAAAATGTGTGGTTGAAATAATGTCAAATCGGGTTAATTTCATAAACGGTCACTGAACTTACAGAAAAATTACAAAACGGTCACTGAAGTTTAAAACTTTCAGTAACGGTCACTTAAATATTGGGACGCATTCAAAAACGGTCACTGAAGTTTAAAAAGTTTCTGAAACGGTCTAAAGTTGAAAAACACTTTTTTAGTTTTTTTGGTTACATTTGCGGCAATTTTTCGCCTACTTCCAACCATCGATACCATCGAATTTTGATACCGTTGGAAATCTCACAACGTCCTCTTCAATTACCACTCAAAATCTCTCCATAACACCAAGGAATTCGACTGGAAAATCACGGTAAAAGTCGCCCCAAAAAATCTGGGCAGATTTTCAGATTTTTGGGCGACTTTTACCGCAATTTTCTAGCGATTTTCAACAACCAAGACCGCCGGATTTTGATACCGTTGGAAAGCCCACAATATCCTCTTCAATCACCATCCAAAATTTTTCCCAAACTCCAAAGGATTCGGCCGGAATAAACTCGCGAAGTCGGCATCCCAAAAAGACGAAAATCTGGGATGCCAACTTTGTGAGTTTATTCTGGCCGGCTCCTTTGGAGTTTTGGGGAAATTTTGGATGCTAATTAAAGAGAAAATTGTGGGCTTTCCAGCAGTATCAAAATTTGGCTATTTTGGTGGTCGGAAGTTGTCAAAAAATCGCCGCAAAAGTCCACCAAAAATCTAAAAATTTGGGCAGATTTTTGCCTTTTCGGGTAGCCAACTTTGTGGATCTATTCTGGCCGAATCCTTTGGAGTTTGGGGGAGATTTTTTGTTGTAATTGAAGAAGACATTGTAGGCTTTTCAACGGTATCAAAATCCTGTGGTATCGGTAGTCGGAAGTGGTTGAAAAATTGCCGCAAAAGTAGCTCAAAAATTTTTAAACTTCAGTAACCATTTTTGAAAGCGTCCCAATACTTAAGTGACCGTTACTGAAAATTTTAAATTTCAGCGACCGTTTTGTAATTTTTCTGTAAGTTCAGTGACCGTTTGTGAAATTAACCCATGTCAAATTACTATTGAAAAATGTATTTTTGTTGAAAAAATAGGGCTCAAACAACGGCTTCATAAGGCAAGTAATAGTTGAGACATAATGCAATAAAATAAATTATACTTCCTACATTGAAATTAAAGAGGTTTTGATAAAGATTTTGATAAATGTATCATATAGGGTTTGATTGACAAAAATTATGATAAAAATCGATGAAAGCTGCCGCTAGAATTAATTGTTGATTTTGACCTCCACTTTTTAACAACATTTTATACTTTTCCAAATGAGCACGCAGCTAGTCCCTAATGAAGATATGATAGATTTTATTTCATCAATCTGTAAATAAAAACTCTCTCTTACAAACGAGCACGCAGTTAGTCCCTGATGAAGATGTGATAAATTTTATTTCATCAATCTGTAAATAAAAACTATCTCTTAACAAATTGAAAGGAACTTTAAATTTCATAACAAACCATAACAATTTTTTTTTTATTAGGAAGAAACTTATTATGCGATGAGTGTCGAATTTTCTAAGTTTTATACCATGGTTTAATATTATATTCGTTTGACTTTCTTTTCAACACTTCTAAATTTTTCTATTCTTGTGATATTTAAACTACATTCAAGTGTCGTCTAGCAGGTTCAAGCTGACTTGACTTATACTAAAAATATTTAAGAGTGACTAGTTTGTTGTAAGATGTGATTTAGATAGGCGTAGCTATCTAGCGCCATTCTATGTGACAATTGGTCATGTAAAAGTCCAATGCAAATACAAGTTAGTTTAGTTGTTTGTTTAGGAGAGATTGTTTAAAGAGAGGAATGATTTTTGGAGTTTGTAAAACTAAAAAATAGAAAAAACTACGGATCAACGTAAAAAAACATATTTTATTAAGAGAATGTGTGGTTGATGATAGATTATGTTCTCGTTCGAAAGGGCTCATGTATCATACAGTCATTTGGCAGATGCATGCACTGTTTCTCATTACTTCCTTAAGACAATTTTATATTTATGGATTTTGACTTCTCAAAACTCTCACTGCTTTTAAGGACTTTACAGCAACCTAAATTCGTATCAGGATGTGGAAACAATAAAGTATCATTATTTCATGATCTCAATTAATCGTTGACTACAGAAGAAAGGCTTGTTTTTAAAAATAAACATTTGTGTGTGTGTGTGTGTATGTGTGAGAAAATGGGCACAAAATTTCCTAAATCCTTTGTGCATAATGGTCTCTAACCTTGTTTCTTGACGCTAACCCTATCAACCTATCAAGTCGGGTGCAAGAAGTGCTTTCGAATGTGTTAGGAATCAACTTGATATATGAGTGAAAAAGAACAATGAATGCTGAATCACTTCGAGGGGATTCACCTCCAAACACCTGTGATGGTGCAACTTGCCAGATAGATACTTTTTCATATATCTTCAAGATTAAATACAAAACAAATGACCACAACTTCCAGTTCCCCACGTCTTCCTCTAACAGACTCTACTTCAGAAAAATAAGGAACATGACTACTGCACTACAGACTCTTCCTAAAGACTCGGACATGACTGTGGACTCAGTCAACTCTGGCATTTATTCCTACTACTGGACTGGGTTAAGCATAACCCATTGGACTTCATTAACTAATGACCCAATACAATACTTAAAGGAATTAATAGGAAGACAGACTGACCCAATAACTGGAAGACAAACCAGCCCATAAGCCCACAGGTTCTTACAGAATGTTTTTCATCCATTCTTACCATTAAAAGTATATCTATTTCAATGAATGGACATTTATAACATTTATCCATTTATACACTTAAGCGACCGTTTATGCAAAATTTCTTATTTTTCATGTTTCATTGCAGCTATAACCAAAACTTACTAAATTAAAAAGACATAGAAATACATATGTACAGAGTGAGAGTAAGAGAGAGATATAAAGTGTTGATTTTCAGCCATTTCTTATTGTTACCAATGAGAGCATCTTCAATGATAGTTTAAAATAGAGATTTAGATCTTCAAAGTAGTCAAAAACATTTTCAATGAAGAGACGCAAAGGGGATGCGATTGCATTTTTTGGTAGAAAATGTAAAAGTGGATTTAGATTTTCCAACTGGAGTAGAATTTGAATTTAGATTCATCGAGATGTAATGAAGATGCAAAAATGATTTTGGAGATACCAATTTACAGCCAATTTTATATCACGATTGGAGATGTTCGTTAGTAATATTGGTACAATTTTTTTCACTTATAATCTAGTGTCATTTTAAGTAATTTTCAGACGTCCAATATGAGCACTTCTATTTTTCCTGGTTTCATGTCATTATAATTGGACTTAGAGAGAGAGAGAGAGAGAGAGAGAGAGAGAGAGAGAGAGAGAGAGAGAGAGAGAGTAGTGTAATTTAGTAGAATTTTTATTTAAATTTTTTGGCATTGTGTGCTTGTTTTAAATTCACTCTTTGTCGGCCCGAGGGAGGCTCAATCTCAGGCCAATGATCGAGGTTTTACCATTAGCATTTGAGTTGCGCTTTGGTCTCGGCATTATCTAATTTTTAATGATTCTATTTTCTATTTTACATTTTTATATTATGCTAATTTAAATTAAAATTAGATTCCACCTCGTGATTCTAGATGCTCTCATGTTATCTATCCCGAGTTGTCAAAATTATTTTTGATTCTCCCAACGTTAATAAAATTACTACTGCAAAACTTTATATTGAGAACATTTTAAAATAAAAACTGAAAAAAAAAAAATGAAATAAAGAAAGAAAGAACCAACCCTAATGGAACAAGATGGAATAAATGGAGAAAAAGGGAACATCATATTGTAACTAAATGACATTATTTGGTTATTAGCACTTATTTGTGATAAATGTTAGTGATCGTCGCAAAGCAGTGATAGCATTTAAAGAAAAATGGGAATTAAGAAATTTGCAAATACGATCCTTTAAGTGTATAAATGGGTAAGGGTATAAGTGTCTTTTCATAAAATAAATGTACTTTTGATGGAAAGAATGGATGGATAACATTCGGAGGACTTTTTGCATACAAAATCAATAGGTCGAGGGGATTACGCCCAACTCAAACATTGTCCAGACTATGCCATCGGGTCACCAAATTACTAGTTGGACCGATAAAACAATATTTATACTTCAAAATTCTAAAAATTATTCATTAAACTCCCCGATTCATGGATTGTTCTTATATAGTGATTTGATCGGGTTTCGCAGTTCAATCTTGGGTCAATTGCCAAAGGGTCCTTATAAGGTGATCATACACCGACACTGATTCACCAAATTTTTGGTCGGATCATCTAGTTCAATTCAAATGTAATAACTATGTATGAGTCTTGATTTGATTGTTGTGCTACGATGAATGATGGTTACAACTTCCTACTTTCCTTTTTAGATTGGAAGCTATAGTTAGTGTACTAAGTTGGAAAATATGTATCACGTAAGAAATAAAAAGTTAAAATCTCTGTCTTCTGCATTGTATAATTCTAACATTTTTTTCGTGAAATCTCTCTCTTTGAAGAAATTGCAAATATGGATGGATAACATTCGAAAGGGCTTTTTGCATACAAAATTAATAGGTTGAGGGGGTTAGACCCAACTCAAACATTGTCTGGACTAGGCCATCGGGTCACCAATTACTGGTTGGATCAATAAAACAATATTTATACTTCGAAATTCTAAAAATTATTAATTAAACACCCCGATCCATGGATTGTTCTTATATAGTGATTTGATTGGTTCTCGCAGTTCGATCTTGGGTCAATTGCCAAAGGGTCCTTATAAAGAGATAATACACCGACTAATAGCTAATTCACCAAATTTCTGGTCTGATCATCTAGTTCAATCCGAATGTACTTACTATGTAAATGAATCTTGATTTCATTGTTGTGCTAAGATGAATGATGGTTACAACTTCCTACTTTCATTTTTAGATTGGAAGCTATAGTTAGTGTACTATGTTGGAAAATATGTATTACGTAAGAAATAAAAAGTTAAAATCTCTGTCTTTTGCATTGTATAATTCTAACAATTTTTTCATGGAACTTCTTTCTCTACTCCCCCCCCCCCTTCTCCCGGCACTCCACCCCCTACCCCAAGAAGAAAAAGGAAAATTATTGGAAATAGTCTACATTTATTTGTTCTTACTGCTCCATAACATTAGGCTAGTTAGTTTTCCTAAAATGTTGCTGATTCAAGTGATAGTGTGTAAAGGATTTGTTCAGCCTAGTTGTATCTAGCGGGGCAATTTGCCTGGTGGGCCTCAGCCCACTAATTGATCCATCCTATCCCAGTGTTCTTCATCCGGTCATGGATTGTCTTCCCTCAACCAGTCCATTTTGTTTTAAACCAGCCCTGTTCAGCTTACTGAAGACATTGGGCCTGTTTATTGTGTATCGAAAACTATTTACAAATGGGAAAATTTCAAATCTCAAGCCTTAAGTATAGGCCAATTTAATTTTAAGAGAATAAGTTTATAATTTCAAAACCCTGGTAATAAATAAATAATTAAATATATTAAGGTCACAATTTTACAATTTATTAAAAATGGAAAAAGTTCAAATCTCAAGCCTTAAATATAGGCCAATTTAATTTTAAGAGAATAAATTAATAATTTCAAAACTCAGGTAATAAATAATTAATACAAAATATTTTATTAATTAAATATATTAAGATCACAATTTTACAATTTATGATTATAATTACTTATAGATCACATTTTAATGAATTAAATGGTCATAAATTATTTTTCGACCACAAATAAATTTTTTTATAAGTTATAATTTATTTATCGGTTACAAATTACAAATGATCAAATTAGCTAATCACAAATTACCATTGGTCACAAATTATTAAATTTTTAGATCACATATTAAATAGTTGGTCACAAAGGCAAACCCCCTCCCCCTCCCAACAAAAAAAATCCCATCTTTGACGGTCACAAATCAATCAAATAATTGGTCACAAACATTTAAATTGCTGGTCACAAACACTCTTCATTCTACTCATATCCTACCTTGCCCCAATCCCACGACGAAAACACCAACACCAACATTCAAACCCAACCGCCTACACTGTTGGGAACCACCAACATTGTCAGTGTTACCGTGAAACACCAACACAAACTTGTGTACCACCAACACCATCAGTAGCGCCTGCAAACGACGAACAATAGCAGGACGATAGCATCTAAACAGATCGCACTAATAGAGAAATAGATGCAAAAGACAACCCCCCCCCCCAAATGAGGGTTTGGGAAACATATCACATTGTTGATGCTCTTGTCCTAGTGCACACCTGTCGATGGTGATGTGCCTATCATCGCTTACGATAGTCATCGATGCTGGGTAGCGGGTGTGGACGGAATGAAATGACAACTAAGGATGAATTAGGGTTTTATGGGGTAGTGGGTGTGGGCGTGGGCGTTGGCGTGGGTGTTGACTTAAATTAGTTTAAATTATGATATGATTTTTGAACTAAAAACTTTCAATTCTTATTTATGAATTGAGAATTTAAAAACCATGAATAGGTGTAATCTCCACTTCACAAATACCCTAAACAAATTTACTAATTTAAATATTTTTTGAGGAAATTATATCCATCCCACTTTTTAATTTTCCATTTTAGTGAAGATTATTTTTTATTCTTTTATTTATTATTATTTTTTTGGGCAAAAATCAGGTGTACTTTCCCCACCCTATTCCCCATGCACCCATTTAATGTAGAAAACCGAACCCCAATCCATTTCTACCATCCCATTTTCACATAGTGAATTACCAAATGGTCACTAAATTTGCTAAAAATTTCCACGGGGTCGCTGAACTTTAAAATCACCAAATTCATTATTGAACTCTACAAAAGGTTTTTAAGGGATCATTGAACTTTAAAATTTATCCCCATTCATTATTGAACTTTACATAAGGTTTCTACGAGGTCACTGAAATTTGTAAAAAATTTCCTAGAGGTCGCTAAGTTTAGTGACCTCTAGAAAATCTTTTACAAAATTTTGTGATGAATTGGATGATTTCTAAAGCTTATTAACTCCGTGGAAACTTTTGTAAAATTCAGTGATGAATTGAATGATTTTTAAAATTTAATGACCCCAAGAAAACCTTTTCCAAAGTTCAGTGACCATTTGGGTAATTCACTCCATTTTCACCACTTCATCCACCACCACTTCCTATCAATCACCATCATTGCCGACAGAAACATCCATCTCTATAGTCGTCGCTTCAAAACATTACTTCTAACGATATGGGTGTCGTGGTCGTTAAATTAATTATTAGAATTTGAATGCTCTTGATTGAGATTTACTAGGATTTTCATTGATATATAGTTTGTTCACTTAATTGGCTATGATTGATTTGAACTCGAGAGAGGTAAATCAATTAATTTAAAAAAATTCGACCGAGTACATAAAACTAATTGTATAAAAATTGACGATTGAGATCAAGGGGATAGTTCTGGTGAACTCGTAAATCCTATCACTCTAACAATCGCTAAAAAAATTTACAAACGAATGTATTAATTATTTTTTAGCATATTTAAATTAAAAAATAACAATAACAAAGATAGTAGTCCTCGTGAGAATGATAATTCGAACTCTTAGATCCATTTTATTACCTGCTACAATTCGTACACTTGCGAAATATAAAATCGACCACCACCATTACTACCATTTTGCAGCTTGCCTAAATCAAACATATTTTCACCCCTTCCACCCCATCTCACCACCACCATCACTATCACTATCGTCATCGTCATCGCCATCGCCATCGCCATCGCCTCCATTATTTCATCTCCAAAACATCAACACCTTTACCTTCACAAACATCAGATGTGCCAATAAATAATGAAATTAAATAAAATGACACACACCATATATCACCCACATATGTAAACAAATATACAGGTCATGCACACCGCTATATGTATATACTAAGGGAGAGGAAAGAGTGAGAAACGACATGAATTTTTGAAAATGAAATCGATGAGAATTCTAGAGAGAGAAAGTTGGAGATCTTTATGCTTATGCTAAATAATATTTTTGAAATATAAAATAATTAAATAGTAATCGTCGAATTTGAGAAATAAAAACCGTAGTGTAATTTCCCCTTACATATATTATATTACACAAAAGGTCATAAAGGGCCGAATTAGACTTATTTATTTTTAAGACTCATGGATCCACCTTTCTCATAATGTTTCATTAAGTTAATTAGACTTGATAACTTTCTAGTGTTGTGAACGTTAGCCCAATAATATAACATATAGCCTCATAAAATAATATACTATATAATAAAATCATAATGTCTACTGAGAGGAGGAACAACACTGAATTTACCACCCTCATCCTAATATATTACTTTCTGTGTGTTAAGATTTTTTTTTGTGCCATTGCGATCTTTCTCAAAGATTGCTATGGCGATGGTTTCAAGCAATATTACATGTATAATTTTACATATGCTACAATTAAAAAATAGATTTATGATCTCGAAAGAGATATCAGTATATTTATATATAAATAATTCGTTTGGGTGTTACCTACTCAGTAAAAAGCTCTGAATCTTTTCTTTTCTTTTGTTCTATTGATTCTTGTTTGACTTTGAACATCCTTGGAACGGTTATATTGTTGATTGAAATCTCAACAAAATCCACTCAAAACATTTAAGAGACTAATTTACAATTTCAATTATATAGAAGAAATATGTGAGTAATCTACAATATTACGAAACAAGAATAGTACAATGATATTCCTAAAAATTTCAACATATGAACATGCATGTAAGGAACCTTACAAATGATGTATCCTTGTTTAATGATTTCATCAAAATGTATTATAACATTTACACGTAAATACAACATACCTCATGTTGAGAATTTACTTAAACATGCATAACGGAATTAAACAAATTTCAATTCCCATTCAGAATTCAACTTTGTATTTAGATAAGAACTGTGATAAGAATTATATCTTTTTTTGATTTTGCAAACTTCTTCGCGTTATTCCTTTCCAGCAACTTGAATCTGCTTCCTACAACTGTCCAATTGTCCAGCCTCCAATGAAATACACACAGAGAATAGACTGCAACTGCTAGGGTTTTTTCCTCTTGTGCCAACAAGAATAATGAAAACTTTATGGACCTCAAACCCTAGCCATGTATTTATATAAATCCAAACAGGTTCGGCTCGGTTCGGTCCAATGTTTAATTAATCAATTTAATTAAACCCGATCCGTGAATTAATTAATCAAATTAATTAGTTCGGGAATATAAATAACAAATCCATTAAATTAATAAATTGGCAATTTACAATCTTTCAATTCTTTTTTGTGTGTGACTCATTAGGTTCCCGACCACGATGTCTAACGACGTGAAATATTATTTTGATCTAATCAAAACTGATAAATTAAACACCCTTTTAATTTATCATAAATTCACACTCGCCGTCCCAAATTGACATCTAGCAATGTATCAGGGCAACACATATGACGGAAAATGTCACATGATATGACAAAACCAAAACTGTTCGTTTACCATGAAATCATAATCCCTTCGTCAATATGATTCGATCAACTACGAGATATGGAAGTGTGCCAATCTCGATTATCGATCATATCTTTCATTCTACTATTAAGTCAATATGAGTCGAAAACTCTTTTTCGACTTATATGTATACCTTGGCCAAGGATTTAATTATTGACTTAATTGAACGAAATGCAGATCACAATCTTTTACTATCTAAGAGTAACGAATCCTCTATTGATCATTCACAATCTTCATATGATTCTTGACATACCCGAACGATGTCGTATTTGCGGCCCTTGGCAGAGCAACATCCAACACCGTCAAAGTATGACTGTCCTCATATAAGGCACTATGATGACCTCAAGTTATAGGACCAATTCTACTACCGAACGTTAGAGATTAATCATTGACACTCAGATAGTTATTCATGTGGAATCTCTTAGCGGGTCTCCAATGTTTTGTTCTATAACAAAACATCCACGGGTTCATTTAAGTGTCACCACACTTTAACTCGTGAGATCAGCTACTTACTTCACAAGTAAGAAATATCACACGTGATGGTCTAACTGTATTAACGATATCCGTATCTCGTTATTACTTACAACCACGGTTTATTCAAGATCCAATCATACGTAATTTGTAACTCACAATCACAACTCCTTATGATTAACAAATCACTTAAACTTGAATATTCGGATTCTATTATTTAATATTATTTATCACAAAATTAATTTAAATAAATAATAGATCTTGCCAAAATTAAATACATTAAACATATTAAAAGCATTTACAACATACATCGATTGAATTTAGGGCATAACACTTACACCTCAAACATGGAAACATTACAAGAAATGAATGCATGTAAAATAATTTATCAATTTGATTTTTCAAAGTTGTGCACGTTGCCGAGTACACTCCATCATTGATTATTACAGCCTCCTCATGAACTCCATAAGAAATATTAGAATTATATATGTGCGTTTGCTCCCATAATTATGGAATATCTAAGAGTGCGGTTGATTTGTTGTTTTCAAGTTATTTTCAATTTTCAGTTTTGCAAAACGTTGAAAATGTATTTGGTCTGGTATATCTAAAAATGTATTTTAAAAAATAATGCTAAATTTATAAAATAAAATTTTAAACACAATTTTGATGTTTTGAGTGTTTTCAGTAAAATTCTAAAAACATTCACAACATTGAAAACATGTGTTTAAATAAAACTTCTAAAAAATAAAAATTATGAAAAATAAAAAAATCAAAGCTCTTAATGACTATTTACATAAAAATCCTAAAAGAGCATTTAAATAAAACACGGATAAAAATATTATGAATCCATATCATTATTTTTTTTTTCAAACTCAATATATATATATATTTATTTATTTTATTTTTTTTTAATTTTTTAATTTTACTTTTGTAGAGAGAAAAAATATTGTAAGATTCACTAACTTTAAAATGTATATAATACCTGATAATATATTTACGTAACTTTTTTCTATTTTTATTGAATAATCAAATTTTATGAAATAAAATGTTATAAAATATTTTTTTTTTCCATAATTTCAACCCAAGTGTGTTTTCTAATATTCAATTTCGAGAAATAATTTTTAAAATGACAAATTAAACACGCTTTTAGCAAGGGTGATTATATTGATGTCACAATATTCATTTGCTAGACCACATTTTAATTCCAGTTAAGTTTCTCAATCTTTATTCACTATGGCAATTATGTCCTTAACTTTTTTCTTTAAAATTCTTATATTCAATCTTCCATTAATCTTTATTCAATCCTTGATCATGAATTATATTAAAATATTTTAGTTTCATACTTTGAAATGAAGGAAAAATATTTTTTTCACACTTATTTATTTATTTATTTTAAAAATTTGATAAAAAAATAAGTTATTTTACACCATTTCAACGGAATTTTTGATATAAAACTATTATTAAAAACAAATGTTTTAACTAATAGAAAGTTTGAGAATAAAAATGAAATGAAAAATTGTTAAGGACATAGATGCTATAATGAGCCGAGATTAAAACCTTAAGTGTATTTAAAATGTGGAGTAAGAAATAAAAATTGTGGTGTGAATATAATTACTCTTAAGCAATTTTAAAACGCACCCTCAAAATATATAACTAAAAATGCACTGAAAACTGAAAGATAAACCAAACAGTCCCTAAATAATCTAATATTGCTTTTGAAACCCAAGTTGATGTACGGCAAAAGTTTATGTTTAATTATAAGATCATCAAACTCTGTTTTAATTCATACATTCAGTAGGACTTGCAATTTTTACTTACCTTTACTAATTTATCTTCATATATTCGTAGGATCTACGGCACATAATCTAGCAAAATCTTTTCCAAACATGCCTTTTGTAATTCTGCTTGTTAATTTCTTATCATGTAAGAATATAAGCATCACAAACTAGATTCTTGGAACAAGGGATGATCAATAGCTTTTGAAATTTTCGTTATACATTTAAGATTTGGATTATTATCTCAATGGCCAATAAAATAGTTAGTTTTCATATATTTCACATCTAGAGCTTATTTAAGAGAGATTTTTTATAGTGAAAAATGACTCTTTTTTTTTTGGGAGAATGTGTGGTTAAAAAATAAGAAAAAGTTATTGATTCATAAAATATATGATTACTCTTATTAAAAAATTGAAACAAAAATAGACTACCTGAATTGACTTGACAATGATACATTACCTCCCACTATCAACATTTTTCTACTATTTAGTCCCAAAAGTCCTCTCTTTGGACATTCAAATACCACTAATGTGTCCCCAGCTCTATAAGTTACTCGCACATTAAACTAAATGCACTCTTTGAATCAAGAAACTACTCTATTTTAATTTTTACTAATATCACCCCTTTTCATGATTTCTTGAGCATCATTTATCCAATGATTTCATATTTGCTTATCAAATTAGTATATGTACTGCACCAACTAGGATAGCTGGTTTATAGATTATCTTCATTTCATCTAGGCATGAATATATACAAAAAGGGGATGTAGATAATTCGAAGTGGCCGTTTAGAAGTGTAAATGGTCAGATAAATTGGCCTTTGTTAGTCTAACAACATAATATAATTTGGAACAAAGCAAGCATTTCTAACTAAAGATGTTTGACAAATTGCATTTAGTTGAAAAGATTGTTTTCAAGTTTTTACGCATATTTTAACTAATCACTTGTACGGTTCTTACAATTTTTGTCGAATTTAGAACGATTTTATGGAATATAGAAATAATGCAATAATTGCTAATTTAAATTATTGACAACAATGAAAAACTTTAAAAGGTTTTGGAAACACATATGGATTACTTGTGTGTTTGTCTCAATATTGAACCCCACATTAAATTATTGTGATATATATATATTTTTTTTCAAATGGATTCTGAATTAAAAAAATTTATTGGATGTAAAAAATAAGTTAACTAAAACGCCAGACAATAATTTTATAAAATTAAATTTTACTAATATTTTTGCTCCTCCCAATAATACCGAAACGTAAAACTCGCTATGGTCAATCTTTGACAATGTTAAGGCAGTTTTCGTACAATTAGTAACACTAAGTTAGAATTTGTTATACCTCTTTTGACAAGGCTCTAGATAATCTCCATGTGGTAGCTGGCTAAAAAGTCAACCTAGTCCACACTCCACATCATTCTCTTATCGAGCCCAGGTGAGGCCACAGACAAGGTAGCCAAGGTGATACATCATTTTAGCCAAAGTGCCATGTAGAAATCAACCTCCATGGCCTAGCGAAGTGTTACGCATGCTGCATGAAAGAAGTACGAGGTAACCAGCCTCTACACTAATAAAAAGCATCTTTCGCTTCACATTTTTCTAAGGAGGGCTTTCGTACAAGATCTTCCTGCAAGTTGATATGACATATCTGCAACAAGGGTCTAAAAGGTCAAATTATTAGAGTACTATCTAGAGGTTAGACTTATGCAATAGGGTATCTAGATCTCTTATGTATGGATTGACATCAAGGAGAGGACATTGTGACCATCAGGATGAGGCCACGTCCCTTTCCATCCAACAGCTAGCCTAAATAACGACCTCTTACTTTCAAAAGAGCTATGGGAGGCCCATTTCCTAATTCATGTTGCGCCTCCTAGATTTTCTTGTATGAGGGAAGAGGCAACCTATCAAAGCACCTCAACAACTACAAATCTTACATGGCCGTGAAAAGCTCTTCACTAGCACTGAAGTGCAGAACCTTCCACCCAATTCATAGTGAAGTGACCAAAATATGATATAGTAGAATATAAGCAGAGAGTAGTATCAGGAATTGGCCTGACCTCAAAAAGTATTCTTGAACTAGTGCCCATCGGAGAATGATAGAAAAACTCGTACTCAACGTCTCCAAGACATGAGGCAATTAGTTTGTGATATACTGAAGAACTATATAGGTTGATTTACCGTCGAGATGATCTACTGCAAATAGGTCACCAACAAAGAAGCTCTCCCAACCTTAAGGGAAGTCCTAAACATCAACATCCTTTTTTGGAGGGATGTGAGAAATGAAAATCCCACCACCTATGATGCCTTAGTAGAGATGATAAAAGGTGAGATCATCAATGAAGAATTGATCAATCATAGCAATATGGCTTCCACCTCTATAAAGGCAAAGACAAAAAGACCCTACTTCACACTTGGTCGACCAGCAATGGACAAGCCAAGCATACAATAGCCCCTAGTTCGGGTCAAGACATTGTTGCTACCACTTGCAAGGCAATACTAACCTTTGCCTATGAATAGGTAGCACCTAATGGTTATAAGGAAACAATAGTTACCTTAAGGCAACCAACCTACCAAAAGGTAGAGATAGAGGCTGAGGCAACAGGCCTAGGAACAAACCATATACTAAAGTATAGTCTTATTACACCTATCATCGAGTTTATGGTCATGATACTAGTGAGTGCAAAGATATATCGCAACCCATAGAGTGAAACAATACCCATGTGCCTAGGAGAGATGATTGTCCCCACCAAAGAATTCATCCCCGCCTAGTCATCCTCAACGGCTTAGACGAGATAAGAAGAGACGACCTTATAGAGAAGATCTCCCTTGCTATAAGAGGGATGAAAATAGAAAAAGGTCCGAAATGAGCAAAGATAAAGAAATGACCCCTATCAGATGTGGACAATGCTCTTATCCGACAAACAAACACAATCTCTAAAGGTCCGTATGTTGGAGGTAAAATCTTGAACTCCCAAAGAAACTATATAAGTGAAGGCTAAGGACTCCAAATGGCTAGCTAGATAGTCAACAACAAGCACAACGGGGCTAGGACCATGCATCTCATCACATTCACCTGATAAGATATGACGGTTTTGAATTATTTCCTTGCAATGCTCTATTGGTAAAGGTTGTTGTAGCACGCAATGGGCTTAAGCACATAGTGGTAGATAGTACGAGTTCCATTAATATTCTATTTGGAACCACCTATGACAAGATCTTAGTGGATTACAAGCTATCCACTATGACCTCTCCATTATATAAGTTCACCTATGATAGTATCGTCTCAAAGAAAAAATCACCTTTGCTGTAAAGATGGGCACATCTTCTCAAATGGCTCGCCACCATATGGAATTTCTCGTAGTGGACAACAGGTTCGTCTAACAAAACTATGAGCCATCACATCTATCCATCACCTATGTATAAAGTTCCCCATGAAACATGGCATTGACATAGTAAGATATGATCATATAGAAGCTAGGAAATGTTACTTGAATTTCCTAAAGAAGATCGAGTCCCATGATATCAATATGGTATTACTTGAAATCGTTACTTGGTCCACGCACTTGAAGAAAGGCAGATTTCTGAATAAGGGGAAGATATCAAAATGATTGATGCCCCTTGATAAGGGAGAATTCCTAAAGAAAGGGTTGTGTATGATAAGTTAAAATCTCATACCATGTAGTCCAATTCACAAACAGATCCAGTAGAAGAACTGGAGAGCTTCTCAGTAAACTCTCAAGATTCTATCAAATCACTACAAGAAGGAATGGATTTACCACCAGAGCAAAGGAAAAACTAAAAGGGTTCTTGTGCTAGAACCTAATTATCTTTGCTTGGAGGCAAGAGGACATGGTTGACGTAAATCCAAAAGTTAGTTGCCACATCTCAAAATTGATCTCAATATTGTACTGCATAGACAAAATAGAAAATCCCTTAATATACAAAGATATGAAGCCTTGAAGAAAGAGGTGGAAAAACATAATGGCAAGTGAAAGGTCTGCATAGACTTCTCCAACCTCAACTAAACTTATCTAAAGGACAGCTTCTCCATTCCCGAGCTAGACCATGTAACACCTCAAATTTTCATAAATATTGAAGTGTTACAAAAAAAACTCGCTTTCGTTTGTTTTAAATACGGAACGATATAACATAAATTCTTTTAAAAATAATAAGTTGAAATATTCATAAATTTAAACTAAACAAAGAAAATTGTATCTTAAAAAAATATTCAAATAACTAATTCAATAACATGACGTTGAAACAAATTTAACTAACTAATAATTAAAGATAAAATAAAAAAATTAATACTTTTCATTTGAGAATCCACTAGACAATTGACATCACATCCCATCACCATTCCAATCGACCCGAACTAACCTGTAAAATCTTGTAAGTGTGAGTATTTAAAAATACCAGTAAGATACGTGCAGTTTTTATACATAATTATGTAACAATAAACAAACACTTCATAATACTTTCCTCTTATGGAGCATATCAGTGAGCAAGCGACACATCCATCTTAAGTCTTTTTATATTCCTGTAGGATTTCATATCTCTTTCTAAAAAATCTGAAGTCCATTAGTAATTCATGCATATTTAATTGAATACATAAAATTATAATAAAACGAACTATTTGCACATAAGTATTTTACCTCATCAAATGAAAATGAATTTTTGAATGAATTCCAATGTCTTTTCTACTTTCTCGACTACGTCGATAATATTGTGATTGACTCTTTGAAATTATTTTCCCTCTTTCTCTTTACTGTCTATCGTGTAAAATTTCTTTGTGAAGAATTATGGGAAAATAGCACACTATATAAAGGAAAAAATTAGTGATTGAGTCATGATACAATTGTGATGGAAGAAAATGTGTACCAACTTGGATAGGAATTAAATTTTGGTAAACCAAACCATGATATGACGCATGTTCTTTGATTGAAAGCTAGTACTTGAATATTCCACAAATAGGATTACATTTTAACTTTTGACCTTTATCAAAATCAATATAGGATAACCACTAACGTCTTTTCTTTTCCACACATGGCTGCCACCAACATTAGCTCCTAAACCAACTTAATTAATTACAAAGGCATTCATTCTTACAACTACAACATCTTGAGCCTAACTTATCCAAATTAACTTTTTCTTAGCCAATGACTTTTAATTAATTATGACCTACAAAACTAGTTCGGTATTGGTATACTAAATCTCGCTTCATCAACATCTAATTATTTAGCCTAAATAAATTGGGAGTTTAAAATTTATTTCATTTTAGTTCTCAACTTTTCTAAAGATAATAAATAAAAGAAATAAATTTATTCTGAATTTTTTTTTGTGTGTTACAAACCTACTCCTGAATTCTACCAGGGAGCATGATCCGTTGAGCTTAATGGATGACTATTGAGGCTATAATGAAATTTTCATGCATCCTGCAGATGAAGACAACACCTCTGTCATCACTGATAAAGTCTCCATTCCTACATGATGATGTCATTTAGGTTGAAAATTATCAAAGCCACCTATCAAAAGCTTGTCAATAAGATGTCTACGGAACTCATTGGTAAAACTGTGGAAGTATTTGATGAGAATGTAAAATGTCATATTTTTCCTCCCTTAATGTTAGGTTTTTACAATTATTTGGTACCAAAATGTACTCATTATTCTTATATTTTGATTTAGGGTGCAAATGGAGGCGTTAAGTGCAAAACGTTAATTAGGCAATTCTAGACATTTTCGACATTGCTTTCTAATTTGGGCATCACTCTCTCATTCTGAGCTCCAATTGAGATGATCAAAATGATTTAGAACGACAAGATACAGTTCTACAATTTTCATGTTTTGAGTTTTGAGAGAAACCTATTGCATTATGGTCGAAATGGGGCATGAAGATGCTGTGCATCCCTAGCTCTAATTCTAATTCGCGGAATTGATGTGGTCTATTTTCGAAACTTTCCAAATCAATTGCACAAAAATTTTAGTTGAACATACCAGTTTCCTAGTTGTATTAGGATTTTATTTCATTTTTAATATTTTCCTTATTCAGTTAGATTTATATACTATTATATTAAGATAATATTTGAGGAGATTTTATAGGTTTAAAAGATTGAAAAAGGTGAAAATTGAAAAAGTAAAAGAATCAGAAGACACACGCCTCTTTTTGGCCCTCATCTCTTTTTTCCTTTAATTTTTCATCCATGGTCATATTTAGCTAAAGTTTTATTCTTGGTCAAAGGAAACTAAAGCTTAGAAATCAATAAAACTGTAAGATCCGAATTGATTTTATTGTTTAATTTATGTTTTGGGTATCATATGTTCTTCTGTAAATATTTTCACGATTGTCTCTTTTAATTACTAGAAGGCATATGATTGAACATAAAATGTCATGTTTTTCATCCATTAATGTTGGCGTTTTGTGATTAATTGCTGTCGAAATGTACTGAGTATCCTTATATTTTGATTTATGTTGCAATTGGATGCCGATGTCATAAATTAGAAGAAAAGAGCGAAAAATGACTAAAGTGAAAGAAATCAAAAGATGAAGGACTAAAATGCAATTATTCAAAAGTTGAACCGAAAGGCGAAATGAATGAGTGAAAGATTTGAAGGTCAATTGATGGAAGACTCAAAGTGTTAGAAGAAGGAAAGCAAGAAAAAGAAGCCAAAAAAAAGATAAGATAAAAGTTCAGGGATCAAAGTGAAACAATTGAAATTCTTTTATACTGTGTGCGCACAAGGGCTTAAAGTGGCATGCGTACGAGACCTCATTCTTGCATACCGAGATCCAAACAACAAAGTGGCATGTGCACAATAAAATATATGGTGCGCGAGCACGGGCAAAAATTTATGTGACAGGCTAGTTTCCATATCCTGATGAAATTCTACATGGAAACAATATTTTTTGACATCATATATACACCTAAAGATGGCTGAACGAGGAGAACCTCCTTTTGACCTAAAAATCTTATATTTTACTTATTTTTTGGAGGTGAAGAACGGACACCATAAATCTTTCTCTCTTTTTTCTTAAGGATTATTGATGTGTTGCTAAATTTTATCTCTTGGTCAAAGAATATTGAAGCCTAGGAACGATTCAAATTGTGATATCTAAATAAATTTCATTGTTTTCATTCATATCTTATGTATTGAATATTCTTTTATGCATGATTTCATGGTTGTTATATTTGAATTCTAAGAGGCCTATTAGATATTCATGTACTTCAATCTATTGCTTGTTTAAAGAACAAATACGTAATTGTTTGATATATTTGACATTATAAAGGAACTAGAGTTTGATTAATCGCTGCTTTAGAGGCTATTAAATTTTAGAAAGGATATTTGACTAGATTAAACATAACCGCTTGTGATTCTATTGTTTAGTTTCATCGATTTCTCTAATTTCTCATTCTATTATTAAATTAAATCTTAAGTGCTTTTCTTGGGGTTATTTAATAATAAGGATTGATTAGATCACTTGTTTTTCGATTAATTACAACTAAGGAGAAATAGGAAAAATAAATTCCAGCGATGAATGCAAAAATATAAATTGATAACATTCATAGATCCATGATCAGTTCGAAATTCCTACATTGGATATTGACTTAGACCAAGGTTCGTTCTATTGATTAAATCCAATTTATTAGATTTCATTATTTTTAATTCAAATTGATTTCATTACAAACAAAATCCCCCGTTATTGTTAATATTGCATATACTTAGACTAATCACTTTTCGTGAGAACGATCCTTACTTCCACTACTGCATACATTTTTTAGAAGTGTAGGGTTTATTATTTTTGGGTGCCTACAATGGCACGCCAAATTTTGGCGCCGTTGCTGGGGAGTGATTTAGTTTATTTTTTTACTTTTTATTTGTTTCATTCATTTTTGTTTTTAAAAAAAATGTTTATTTTGTTATTTTGTTTCGTTTAGTTTTTTCTTTTCTTTCTTTTTGATTCCTTGATTGTTTATGCCCATAACTCGATTCTCTAATCAAGGTGATTTGCATTACGATCCAGAAATAGAATGAACTTTGCGCAGGTTGAGGATTGGCATGTCTAGGAATCAAACCTTGAAAGAGTTTACAGTTCCGGATTTGCATCAACAACCCTTATGCATAACTTTTCTTAATTTAGATGCTAATACTACTTTTGAATTAAAATCCGGACTAATACATCTATTGCCCACCTTTCATGTTCTTGAAAGTAAAGATCCCAATAAGCATTTGAAGGAATTTCACGTGGTTTGTAAAAGCATGAAACTTATGGGGGTAACTGAAGAGCAAATTAAATTGAGAGCCTTTACGTTCTCTCTGAAGGATTTAGCTAAGGACTGGCTCTACCATCTACCATCTGGAAGTGTCACAACATGGGAGGAAATGAAGATGATGTTCTTAGAAAAATATTTTCTAACTTCAAGGGCAGCAAATATTAGAAAGGAAATTTGTGGAGTGAGACAGGACAACAGGGAATCTCTACATGAATATTGGGAGCATTTCAAGAAACTGTGTGCAAGTTGCCCCCATCATCAAATCAGTGAACAACTTTTCATCTAATATTTTTATGAAGGCCTTCTACCCACGAAACGAAATATGGTTGATACTACAAGTGGAGGAGCGTTGGTGGATAAAACTCCTGAGGGCGCGAGGAATTTGATTGCAAACATGGCAGTCAACTCTCAACAATTTGGCTCTAGACTTGATGCTCCTTCTAGACATGTCAATGAGGTAAATATTTCATCTCTTGAACAACAGCTTGCGAGTCTAACTTCTCTTGTTCGTCAAATGACTGCAGGTAATATGCAAACGACGAAGGCATGTGAAATTTGCTTGGTGGTAGGACAATTGACATCTGCCCAACTATTCAAGAAAGTAAACAAGTTAATGCAGTAGGCAGCTTTCCTGGACAACCACAAAGGAATTACAATCCTTACTCGAATACCTACAATCCAGGATGGAGGGATCATCCTAATCTTAGCTATGGGAATCAACAAGTGAATCAACAAAACTTCTAGCTATACAGGCAGCCATATCCTACTAGACAACAACAGGACTAAACTTCAACTTTAGGTATGCCTTTAGAAGATATTGTTGAGTATCTTTTTACTAACACTTTGCAATTCCAATAGAAAACAAGGACAAGTATTAAAAGTTTGGAAAATCAAATGGGTCAAATGGAAACTGCAATCAACAGGCTGGAAGCACAAGGTTCGAGAAAATTACCCTCTCAAACAATGGTCAATCTAAGGGAAAATGTAAGTGCAATCTTGTTAAGGAGTGGTAAGGAAGTTGAAATTCCAAGGGTAACCCCTATATCATTGGAGCAGGAAAATGAGAAAGATGTCCTTGAAGAGAATAGTGTTTCCAACGACAATGGTACACCTAAGCATAAGTTTCCACCTCTTTCTGATTATAAACCAGTACTCCCTTTCCCTCAGGTTTTAGTAGGATATAGGAAAGACGAATGAGATCATGAGCTTTATGATACTTTTGGTAGATGCGAGATAAATATTCCACTTATAGATGCTATTAAAGAAATACCTCGTTATGCTAAATTTTTGAAACATTTGTGCAAGAGTAAGAGGAAACAAAAACTCTAGGGATGTGAAAAAATAAACATTAGGGAGATTGTCTTTGCAATTATTCAAAGAAAAATCCCCACGAAGTGCACAGATCCAGGTATGTTTACTATCTTTTGTATGATAGGCGACACTAACTTTGAAAAAGCCATCATAGATTTGGGATCTTCTATTAATGTTATGTCATATTCTATATATGCTTCTTTAAAATTTGGACCTTTAAATGAAACTGGTGTTGTGATCAAACTAGCTGATAAATTTAATGCCTATCCTAAGGGTTTAGTTGAGGATGTTCGTGTAAAAGTTAATGATTTGATTTTTCCTGCTGATTTTTATGTGCTTGATATGGGTAATAGTAATCAAACTACCCCATTTTCCTAGGAAGACCATTCTTAAGGACATCCAAAACTAAGATAGATGTTCTTAATGGCACACTTGCTAGGGAATTTGATGATAAAATTGCTAAATTCAATATTTATGATTCCATAAAATGCCCTAATGATGATAATCATGTTTACTCTATTAAAGTGATTGATCATTTAGAACAGAAAATTTTAGAACCTAATGAAAAAAATGCAGTGAAAGTTGCCAATGATAAACATATTGAGGAGGTGGATCAGAAGTTATCCCCGAATACTGCCTTACAAGAAACCATTACAACATTGAATGCTTCTCCGAAGTTAGGTAAAAGTTTGCATAGTTTTTTGTCAATTTATAACAAGAGACATTTTTATGCAAGTTTCCAAATGGAGGAGGTGAGAACATGAGGCATTGGAAATCCAATTGATGCTGGTTGAAGAAGGAGGCAATAAGTCTAGCCAAATATAATAAACAAAGGCTTTGCTTGGGAGGAAACCCAAGGGGAGTTCGTTCCGTTATCTTTTTATTTTTATCTTTTTACATTCATGTGTTTGGTTAATGTTATCCTTTTCTTTACATTTTACCTTACATTGGGGACAATGTAAGTTTTAAGTGTGGGAGAGGAAATTTAGGTTAAGTGTAAAATTTTTAGTTCGTATTTTTGCGTTTATTTTTGACTTTTGTCATGAAACTTCGACATAAGAGGGAGAAAACAAAGTGGTTTTGAACGATTTTAGTTGTGTATGCTACTTGCTAGATTCAATTAAGCTTCTGAAGAACTCATAACATGACTAAATGGATTATCTCACAACTTAGAGTTAATTAGTTAAGTTATTTTCTTTTAGGATAGTAGTAACTAAATTTTGTAGACAAAAAGCCGGTGAGATTTTGAGCCTTTATACTAACACATCCATATCAGTCTCACTATTTTTCTTTCACGAGTGATATTCTTCCATGGACTTATTTCTCTAGAACTTGCCTTAATTCTCTTCGAGATCACATTGATACATGCATGCATGAACATGATTAAGGCCATCTTTGTTGTATAATTAGCCACCTTAGCCATATAGCCTACCTAGCAAATAAATTTACCTTTTGTTAAGCCCCTTTGAGCCTTATAGCCTTTTTCTTTTGTAAAACCACGTTACAAGCTTAAATCCGAAAAAATAATATCTTTACCCAAGTCGTAAAGCTAGTGAAGTATTGTTCATCATTTTGAAGTGTGGATGTGCAAAAGAAATAAGTGTGGCAGTGTATAAATCTATGGTTGGACTACGATTGGTGGAATGGAACATATTATTCAATTTCAATTCATAAGTTCCATTATTAGTGCAATATTTTGAGTTGAAAAGAAAATGGATGAAAAAGAGAAAAGAAAAGAAGTGATGGAGGAAATGATTTTTAATGTTCCATAATTACTCTATGTTCATGATTCCTTCTAGTATCACAAGAAAATGATTGGGTTGTGGGAAATAGATGCAAAGAAGCTGTGACTGGAGAGTTTGATCTTACATGTTTTATATATACATTTGAGCTGAGTTAATTCATCTTTATTCAACTAGTTTCAATGGCTTTTGAGTCACTTACCCAAATACTTTCCACCTGGACTCTAAGCCACGTTACAACCCATAGAAAAGACCTTATGATTTGGGTAATGAGAATGAGAAGATATGCAAGCATATGGTAGATCATGTTCATTGGAATGAACTTGAGCGAAACACTTACTATTTAAACACATGAGAGTTTAGTGCTTATATCCTATGAGAGTCTACATGATTGGTTTACTCTATCTTTACATGAGAATTTTTGCTAATTGATTACAAGTTGTGTGAGATTGCCTGATCATGATGTGTTATGTGTTTTGAAGAGTTTGATTGTTCTATGTTGATGGTATTGCAACTTCAATATCTTTGTGAAAGTGAATTTGAGTTTTACTTGAAGACGAGCAAAAACTAAGTGTGGAAGAATTTGATAGAACATAAAATATCCTGTTTTTCATCCATTAATGGTGGCATTTTGTGATTAATTGATGCCTAAATATACTGAGTACCCTTATATTTTGATTTAGGTTGTAATTGAATGATGATGGCATAAATTGGAAGAAAAGAGCGAAAAATGACTAAAGTGAAAGAAATCAAAAGTTGAAGGACTAAAACACAATTATCCAAAAGTTGAACCGTAAGGCGAAACGAATGAGTGAAAGATTTGAAGGTCAATTGATGGAAGACTCAACGTATTAGAAGAGGGAAAGCAAGAAAAAAAAAGCTAAGAAAAGAGAAGTTGAAAGTTCAGGGATCAAAGTGCAACAATTGAAATTTTTTTATACTGTGCCCGCATGAGCTTAAAGTGGCGCACGTGCAAGACCTCATTCTTGCATATCGAGAGCAAAACGACAAAGTGGTGCATGCGTAATGAAATATATGACGCGCGAGCACGGGCTAAAATTTTTGTGACGGGCCAGTTTCCTTATTCTGATAAAATTCTATATGAAAACAATATTTTTTGACATCATATATATACCTAAAGATGCTAGAATGAGGAAAACCTTCTTTTGACCTAAAAATATAATATTCTACGTATTTTTTGGAAGCGAAGAATTGACAACATAAATTTCTCTTTCTTTTTGTTTAAGGATTATTGATGTATTGCTAACTTTCATCTCTTGGTCGAAGGATATTAAAGCCTGGGAATGATTCAAACTTTGAGATCTAAATAAATTTCATTGTTTTAATCCATATCTTTTGCATTGAATATTTTTCTATGCATGATTTCATGATTGTTATATTTAAATTCTATATGGCTTACTAGATATTCATGTACTTCGATCTATTGCTTGTTTAAAGAACAAATACGTAATTGTTTGATATCTTTGACATTTTGAAGCAACTAGAGTTTGATTAATTGCTGCTTTAAAGGCTATTAAATTCTAGAAAGGATATTTGACTAGATTAAACATAACTGCTTGTGATTGTGTTGTTTAGTTTCATCGATTTCTCTAATTTCCCATGCTATTATTAAATTAAATCTTAAGTGCTTTTCTTAGGGTTATTTAATTTTAAGGATTGATTGGATCGCTTGTTTTCCGATTAATTACAACTAAGGAGAAATAGAAAAAATAAATTCGAGCGATGAATGCAAAAATATGAATTGATAATCATTCATAGATCCACGATCAGTTCAAAATTCCTACGGTGGATATTGACTTACACCAAGGTTCGTTCTATTGATTTAATCTAATTTATTAGATTTCATTATTTTTAGTTAGAATTGATTTCATCACAAACAAAGCCCTCCGTTATTGTTAACATTGCATAAAATTAGACTAAACACTCTTCGTGGGAACGATCCTTACTTGTACTGCATACATTTTTTGGAAGTGTAGGTTTTATTATTTTTGGGTGCCTGGGACAGCACGCCAGCCTATTAGTTTATTATTCATTGTGATCTGCTACAAGGTTAATTATCAGATCTGTAATTGTTTGATCCATCCAACTTGTAAAGAAACTAAGATTTGATGGTTTGTTGAGTCAGAAATTTCTAAATCTTAGGAAGAACGCTTGACTAAATTAAATATAATCGCTTGTGCTTTCGTTGTTTAGCTTTATCAATCTCTCTAATTCTTAAAGCTATTACCAGATTAAACCTTTAGTGCTTAACTTGAGTTGCTTAGTAATTAGGGTTAATTGGAATTGCTTGTTTTCTAATTAACTGTAATTAAGGAGAGATGGGAAGATAATTCCAACGACGAATACTAAAAGTATGAATTGATATATATATACGTGGATCAATAATCAGTTGTAAAATTTCGATGGTGGATGTTAACTTAGACCAAGATTTTTTAGTTGATTTCGATTCGTTAGTTTGAATTGTTCATAGTTACTTTCTTTAAAAAAATTGTTTTCTTTATACTCAAAAGCACCGGTCCTTGTTCACGTAGCATAAAATTAGGCTAGTCATGTTTCGAGAGAACAATCCTTACTCACGTTGCTATATATATTTTTAGGAGAATAGGTTTTATTTTTGGTTGCCCTACGACAGCACCCAAGTATATGTGAATGACATGCTTGTGAAAAGCCTCAAGCAACTAGATGCTACTTTCCAAATTTTAAAGAGGTAAATGTGAGGTTACACCCCTTAAGTGTGCCTTTGGTATTACCTATGAAAAGTTCCTAGGCTATATAGTCAAACAAAGGGGCACTGAAGGAAACCCTGAAAAATTAATGCCTTGATAGAGATGAGATCCCCTAAAAAACCAAAGAAGTATAGAGTTTCACTGGGTGGGTGACAACCCTAAGCCACTTCATCTCAAAAGTTACCAATAAATGCCTATCATTCTTCAATGTTCTTTAAGGAGGGAAGAAGTTTCAATAGAATGGGAAGTGTGAATGGGCTTTCCAAAGGCTAAAGAAGTACCTAGGACAGGCCTCTGTCTTTTCAAAATCGAAAGCTGATGAGCCATACTACTTTTTTTGATGTATTTGAAGAGGTCATCAGTTCAACTCTTACAAGAGAAGAAAGCAATCACCAACTGCCCATAGATTATGTAAGCATAGCTATCCTACAGGCAGAGGCTCACTACCCAAATATGGAAAAGCTTTCCCTCTATCTCGTTACCACTTCGAGAAAGTTGAAGCCGTATTTCTAGGTCTATAGCATCCATGTGCTAACTTTCCACTTAAGTAGGTACTCCAAAAACAAGATGTTTTTGAAAGGTTGATAAAGTGGGTTGTAGAGTTCAGTGAGTTTGACATTGTCTACAATCAAGAACCTCCATAAAGGATCAAGCCCTTGTAGATTTTGTAGCAGAATTTACCAATACAATTAAAATACACGTGCCAATGGAACTTGTAGAGCCTACCACTTGGAAACCTTTTTGTTGATGGCTCCTCTAGAGAGGTAGACTTTGTGATGTGATCCCGAGGGTTGGAAATTTTCCATAACTTGGCTAATGTTGACAAGGGGTCGAGGCCAAGGTTGGAACGTAATTGGAGGTCAATTGGAATTGTTAAAATCGGTTGGAAGAACTTGGCTGCAAGCAAGGAAGAATCGAGCCAAGTCGAGACTTCGAAGGAGCTAATGAAATTGGTCACATATATATTCGATCAACGGGCTCCAAAACCATGAAGTTCACAAGTCAAGGAGTAAGTTTGATGAAGGAATCGAGGGCCAAATCAATTGGAAACAGCTTGTTAATTTCAGTCGAAAGTGTAGCCAAAAATTGAGAGCTATGCTCTCCAAGCCTTGCGGTCGCACCAACAGTAGCAGGGGAGTTAATGGCCGAAATCAATAACACCATGCAATTGCAACAACTTCCACAATGCTGTTGCACAGAGATGACAGAGGTAGAATCCGAAATTTGTGCATAGTTATGTTTAATTGCAATTCTTACCAAGATCCAATCTTGCACGTTTCCTTGGGCATCTTTTAGTATTTTATTCCTTTTAAAATAGGTTTTAAATTTTATTTCCTTTTTAATTATTTCTAGGATTTTAGTATAAGTAGGATTTTTATTTCATTGTAACAATTACCAAGACTTTTACCATGAATTATTGAATGAAAAATTCTCTTCAAAGCTTTTGCTTCAAAATACCGAACTTATCAAGATTTAATATCTTGTGGCATTCAAACAAATTATCGGGTTAGATTCTTTGGGTTGTGTAATCAAAAGGTCCTTCGCATTGCCATTATCATTGAGTTGTTTGATTCATTAATTCTTTGGGTCAAATCCACAAATTCGAAGGAGATTTCAAGATTGTGTGATTAAGAGGTCGTTCGTTTTATATACGTTCGGTTGCTTAGTTCATTTTTGCGGGTCGATTCCTAAACCTTGATCATTATTTGGGCGTTCTTAAGATCCGGTGTCAATTCCTATGGGTTCGATAGTAACCTTGCTAATCGGGTTCGCATCACTTTGGGGCTGAGGTTGTCTTGGTTAGTTTAGAAAGTTAAGAGCTTAGTTGTGTAGCGATCTTTGGATTTAAAGTCTCCAACAATTTTATAGAGTATGAGGCCCTCTTAGTTGGCTTTAGATTAACAAAGAAAATGCAGGCTACTCATAAGTAATGATTCTCAACTAATAGTGAGCCAAGTCAATGGATAAACGTAGACGGCGTACCTCAAACAGGTGATGGTCCTTCTCCCATCTTTTGGAAAGTTTGAGTTGGTACAAATTTCGTGCATTGAAATTTCTATACGGATGTTCTATCAAAGTTAGCTAGCAGCAAAGATTTTGAACTACCCAAGATAGTGCTCATTGAGCACCTCGCGGAACCCTTTATCTCAAATGAAGAAGTGATGTAGATTGAAGATCCCCTATCATGAATGAAATAAATTATTTCCTTCCTCAAAGATTAGGGATTAACAAACAACACTGATGAAGCCCACAAGCTTAGAAGAAGGTCTGCACAATTTATCATCCAAGATGATGTGCTATACAAAGGAGACTTCTCCTCACCCTCATTCAATGCACATGAGGAAAAGAGGCAATTTACATTCTCCAAAAAATTCATGAAAGGTTATGTGGTAATCACTTCAAAGGAACTAGGCACAAAAGGTTCTTAGGCTAGGATATTACTAGCATACATTGAAAAAAGATGCACTTCAATTTGTTTGAAATTGTGACAAATGCTAAGCTTTCTCAACCATATGGAGATGACCATCCCATGAGCTCATTGTTATATCCAACCGTTGACCATCTGCTATTCGTGCGAAATTCGAAAGCCTACTGGATTATTGACAAGTACTAGATTTAGTGAGTTGAGAGTATGGTCCCACGAAATAAAAGTTAATTGAGTGTACTTATCATTAATTAGATTCAAAGTAAACAAAATAAAAGTGTTTTGTGATTTTTTTAATTAATCTAACTTAATCTACAAAAATGAGTAAAACGTGAATTTAACAAATATATGGGAAGAGTATATTAAATTACGAATCCACAATTATTATCTATTCCAATTCTTAACTACGTAGCTAGTTTCATTCATGCATTCTTGACAATCGTTAATTCTATTGTAATTAATTTTCATTTTCAAAATAAATTAAATCTATCCTAATCTATTCCTAGTCCGAATTTGAATGAATAGAGCACACTCAATTTTACAATTATTTCAAAGATTGCACACACGATAATTATTATTTCTAAAATTTATTGTATATGTGTTAATCATGCAGTGTTCTAAACTTATTGTGAGCCTCCCAATACTACAACAAGCAACCATATATTTAATTGGTGATCAAGCAATCAAATAATAAAATTAGGCATGCAAGATCAATCAAAAATTGCAAGAATTTTACTAAGCCACGTGTTTCAAATCAAAAATAAAAATAGAAGGTTTTATCTTCATCCAATACCTGAGAAGAATTAGCCTAACATACTGATGTAATTAAACACATAAAAGAGGAAAAAGATCACCAAAAATTGATGAAACGCGATTAATCCCACACTTTCTCTCGGCTTCTGTGTGTTTATGTGGATTTTCCCTTTAATTCGGCTCTTATATGAGTGTATATATACATATCACCTTGCCGCCACAAGTCACATGTATCTCCAATTACAGCTGGCAATGTGTTTGTATTTCCCAGTTGGTACTCAATTTCTTTCATCCAATGTCCCTTGACCCCAAATACCTAAAGCATTTGATTTTTCGACTCCTAGTTGGCTAGGATTCCACTTTAGAAGTGACTTTCCTAGCACTTTTCTCCTTCTTTTTTAGTAGTTTAGCTTTGTTCTTCGAAATGGCCCACCTTCTTTATTAGTATCCCATTTCAATTTTCAAGAAGGATTAGAACCTGAAGGATACCCAGCTGTCCTCTTTCCTCTTCAATTGTCTCTCTATGTTCATAGCCACATGTAACATGTCCTACAAAGCTACAAAATGTTGTAGCTCCATTACATTAGCTATTTTCCTATTCAAACCATTCAAAAATCAAGCCAAAGAGGCCTCTCTATCCTTCTCAACATTCGCTTTTATCATCAATATCTACATCTCGTTATGATAGTCCTCCATCTTCTAAACCCTTGGTAGAGGCTTTGTAGTTTTTATGAAGTTTCCTATAATTATGACTAGGCACAAAACTCTTCCTCATGATAGCCTTCAACCCCCATGTATTAATTAGCCTATCATGATTCCTCCTCCTAGATGTCACTACTTCACCCCCACCAAGTAATAGCATAATCAGTGAACTCAAGTACCAAAATCTTTACCTTTTTTTCCTCCGAGTAATTGTGGCAATCAAATATTGATTCAATCTTCTTCAACAAGGGTGGCCTACTGCTTGAAGAAAAGAAGATTGAATCGATATTTGATTGCCACAATTACTCGGAGGAAAAAAGGTAAAGATTTTGGTACTTGAGTTCACCGATTATGCTATTACTTGGTGGGGGTGAAGTAGTGACATCTAGGAGGAGGAATCGTGATAGGCTAATTAATACATGGGGGTTGAAGGCTATTATGAGGAAGAGTTTCGTGCCTAGTCATAATTATAGGAAACTTCATAAAAACTACAAAGCCTCTACAAAGGGTTTAGAAGATGGAGGACTATCATAAGGAGATATAGATATTGATGATTACAGCGAATGTTGAGAAGGATAGAGAGGCCTCTTTGGCTCGATTTTTGAATGGTTTGAATAGGAAAGTAGCTAATGTAATGGAGCTACAACATTTTGTAGCGTTGGAGGACATGTTATATGTGGCTATGAAGGTAGAGAGACAATTGAAGAGGAAAGAGGACAGCTGGGTATCCTTCGGGTTCTAATCCTTCTTCAAAATTGAAATGGGATACCAATAAAGAAGATGGGCCATTTCGAAGAACAAAGCTAAACTACTAAAAAGGAAGGAGAAAAGTGCTAGCAAAATCACTTCTAAAGTAGAATCCCAGCCAACTAGGAGTCGAAAAATCAAATGCTTTAGGTATTTGGGGTCAAGGGACATTGAGAACCAACAAAAGGGTATTGATTTTGTGAGACAACAGAAAAGTGGTGAGCGACAGTGAAGAGGACTACGGTGTCATGCTGGAATTGGAAGAGGCCAGTGATGGAAAAAGGGTGAAGTATGCAATAAGCGAGCTATTAGTTACAAGGCAAGCTCTCAGATGACTTGAACCAGCAAATGAAGAACATATTCCATACAAGGTACCATATCAACAATATGTAGCATGATGATTGATGGGGATAGTTGTACTAATGTGGCTAACATTAAACTTGATGAAAAATTAGGGTTGACCATGCCAAAATATCCTAAACCTTACCCGCTACAATGATTGAATGAATGTGGAGAGGTTAAGGTGAATAAGAGGACATTGATGAGTTTCCCAATTAGTAGATATCGTGATGTGTGACATAGTTCCTATGCATGCCGGGTACATTTTGTTGGGTAGGCCATGGCCACATGATAGGAAAGTGATACATGATGGTTACAGAAATAGGTATAGTTTTGAAATCTATTACCTTTGTGCCATTAATACCGGCACAAGTGTATGATGATCAAATCAAATTGAAAAATGAGGAAGAGAGAAGATTGAGAGAGACGAAGAGCAAGTTAAAAAATAGTGAGGTGGCTGGTAGTGAAAAAAAAAAGAGTAGAGCCACAAGAGCGAAAAGAAAATGAGTCTTTCGAGAGAAAAGAAAAGTAAAAAATGAATTTCTTTCAAAATGGAGTGAGTTGAAGATGACAATAATTGAGAGTCGACTAATGATCTCATTGGTCTATAAAGAGTTACTCCTTAATCTTGAGGAATTTAATAGATCCATCCCTATTTTGACTACTTCTTTGTTGTAAGAATTTGAAGACATGTTCTCAAAAGACATGCCTAGTGGGTTACCACCTATTCGAGACATCAAACATCAAATTGACTTCGTACTTGGGCTGTCATTCTAAATTGGCCAGTTTACATAGTAATCCCGAGGAGACCAAGAAACTTCAAAAGTAAGTGGAGGAATTGATGAGCAAAGGGAATGTGAGGGAAAGTATAAGTTCATGCACCGTGCTAGTACTACTAGTGCCAAAGAAATATGGAACGTGGAGAATGTGTGTGAATTGTAGGGCTATCAACAACATAATGGTAAAGTAACTTCATCCTATTCCTAGGTTAGATGATATGTTAGACAAATTACATAGTGCATACATATTTAGTAAAATTGACCTTAAAATTGGTTATCATCAAATTAGGATAAGGGAAGGAGACGAATGGAAAGCTGCTTTTAAAATTAAATATGGATTGTATGAGTGGTTAGTTATACTATTTGGACTTAGTAATGCACCTAGTATATTTATGCATTTAATGAATCATGTTTTGCATGCATTCATAGGTAAATTTGTAGTAGTTTACTTTAATGATATTTTGGTATGTAGTAAGGACTTAGATGAGCATATATGGCATTTAAAATGTGTGCTTATAGTCTTAAGACAAGAACAACTTTATGCCAATTTTAAAAAGTGTACATTTTGCATGGGAAATGGTGTTTTTCTTGGGTATGTGGTCAGTGTAAAGGGAATAGAAATAGACGCGGAGAAAATTAAGGTTATTAAGGAATTGTCAACACCTAAAAGCATAACTGAGATAAGAAGCTTTTATGATTTAGCTAGTTTCTATAGGCATTTTGTTAAGTATTTTAACACAATTGTCACACCACTTGTAGAAGTTTTCAAGAAAAGTGTAGATTAAAATGGAGCATTGAACATAATATGCATTTAACACTATTAAAGATAGGTTGTGTAAGGCATCAATTTTCACACTTCCTTACTTAGACAAAAATTTTGAGATTGAATGTGATGCCTCAGGGATAGGTATTGGAGCTGTGTAATGTAGGATATAAAATTGATAGCTTACTTCAGTAAAAAAGCTAAGCGGGAGGGTTTCAATTATCTTAAGTAGGATTCCTAGGAGCATTGTATCGGATAGGGACGTCAAATTCTTTAGCCACTTTTGGAGAGTTTTGTGGAATAAATTTGGGACAAAGATATTGTTTTCTACAACTTGTCACCTACAAACCGATGGAAAAATTGAGGTAATAAATAGGATCGTGACAAAATTGCTATGTACTATAGTTAATAAAAACTTAAAGAGTAGGAAGAGTGCTTACAATTCATTGAGTTCGCATACAATAGGACCACGCATTCTACTAGTTCTTGTTTCGTCATTTAAAGTTGTATATAATTTTAATCCACTAGCATCTTTTGATTTAATTTATTTACCTGTTAATAAACAAGGTGGTTTAGATGGAAAGAAGAAGGTCGAAATGGTGAAGTCGCTTCATGAGAAGGTAAGAATGTAGATTAAAAAAAAATACAAGAACTATGCTTAACAAGCAAACAAAGGACAGAAGAGCATTACGTTTGAACCCGGTGATTAGGTTTGGGTAAACTTAAGAAAAACACGCTTTTCAGAATAAAGAAAATCAAAGTTGTAGCCACCGGGAGATGTTCCATTTCAAGTCCTTGAAAGGATTAATGACAATGCTTACAAGTTAGATCTTCTTGATGAATCTAACGTTTCATCTATCTTCAATGTGTCTAATCTTTCTTTCTTTGATGCGGATACAAATTCGAGGCCAAATTCTTTTGAAGAGAAAGAGGATGATGTGATCAAGAAGTCAACATATTGTCAGCAATTTGTTGGTTGCTTGGTTCAATATTTTGAATCAAACTAAAAACTTTGATTTAGTGGCTATTTAGGGTTGTGATTCAATCTCATGTGGGTTTCGTAGCTTCAATTACTACGTGGGTTCGATTTTCACTTCATTGTAACACTTTCCATGTATAAACCATCCACCATGGAAAAAGCATTTAGCATGGAAGAGCCATCTCTATGCAAGAAAGATTACTCGCTTTAAAATGGGAAGTGAGAAGCACCCCGAAAGGAGGCCCACCTCGAATATCTATAAAATGATTCCTTCCATGTATGAATCATCCACCATGGAAAAATTCCTTAACATGGAAGAGCAATCCTAATGCAAGGAAGATTATCTGCTTTGATAGAAAAGGTGTGATGCAACCTCAAAGGGGGTCTTCCCACCTCAAATCTTGCAAGGTATCAACACTATATTTTATCAAAATTATCAACGCATCAACATTTGGTTTAGATTTCAATTTCTATTGTAATATCCGAGGTGACATGGTTCATCTAATCTAACACAATCTGAGGTGATATGATTCAATCGATTTCCACATATTTGAAATGGAGCTCTAACACTATATAAAGTGTTGCCAGCTGTTTCTACTATGATATTACGAAGTGAGGTAGGTTAAGTTGTTCAGTGGAGGCTACTTCGTCACTTAAAGGAGAAGTGCTAATATCTATTGCAAAGTAATAACTTTCAAAAACAAAAGCATCAAAGTAAAAGTGCATAAGTAAAAAAAGAAAAGCTCCAATGCTTGAGAGATAAAAGGTTCATTACTTCAAAATAAGGTACAAGAAGAGGCTAAAGCCTTTACAAAAAAATAATTATTATAAAATATCCTATGGATCTACTATAACCTCTTCGTCTACCATCACCAAGGCTCGGCTTTCCTCCCCTTCTATTGCTTCAGCATCTAGCACATCCTCAACCTGAGCTTATTTGATGACTGCTTCAACATTAGGTCGACCTCTATTAGGCCCTCAAACACTTCTTAAAAATGAAAATATCTAGTTCCGGGTAGACCTCATTGAGGCGTGACGTCATCTCATTAGCATTCCATGAGGCCTAGTAGCTAGCGAAGTCGTTATATTCCTTCGTCTAGCAAAAGTTTTCGAGATATTTTTGGATGGTCGCCACTACTATCCCCACTTTTGCTTTCAATGATTCAGTCTTCTCTTTCTGAGCTCCACAAGTTGCCTCAGTTCAGCCTTCTTCTAGTTGGCTCTCTCTAAAGTCTCAACGATGAAATGTTAATGCTCTTTTGATTGATCGGTCGTATTCATTAAGCAACTACCTAGCACTCTGCCTTGTGAAGTTATCTTATGTATGAATTTCTCTATATTAATTTTTCTAATGACTCTGGTAGCTAGCTTTAAGTTGATGACTCCCAAACCAAATTATCATAGGGCACCAAGTCTTTAGATACACTTGCATGTTTAATCACTCGAGTAAAAAAGGCTACGAAATGATGGTTCACAATGAGATAGTTTTTTCTCTCCCTATTTAGTGCCATGCCCCTCATTAAACACCATTCTAAAAAATAGAGCCATAGCTTAGGATTTTTGCCTAACTTTCATCATGTTTACCTTAGACAACCCACACAAGAATTTACACATATGGAATCTCCATTCATATCAATATCTCCCTACAATAGTAAAATCATCCCCAAACTACTATAAATTTGGTCAAAGATATATATTGCAATAATTTTTGGGTTTAGCATCTATGTTCCACTATTTTAACATATCAAGCATATGAATCAACCCATTACTTTATAAAGCTAAACTTAATTCATATGTGCAAATAATATCAAAATTTACATGAATAAGAACCAATTAATTTAAGAATGTAATATATCCACAGTACATAAACTAACAATAATTTCAAATATATTTGCTGGCAAGGCTACCTAACACTCACAAGCACATAATAAACAAGAAATTTTTTTGGAATTTTTTCAATAGAAGTAGAAACATACAATCACACAAGAATAATAAAATTAAAATGTTTTCTTCTTACCCCCCAAACTTAAGTAGATAATGTCTTCAATGTTTTAAAATATAATCTAGCACATAAAGGGGAGGGGATGAAAGGAATAATGTACTCCTCAAATTTTTCTATCTGATATTGGAAGTAGGTTTTTAGATCATTCAATTCCATTCTTTAGCTTCTTATGCTTCTTTTTTTTATATCTCTGTACCTTTGAAAGAAGAAGATAAATATAAGAGTCAAGAAGCAATTTAAATGCAATAATGTGGTGTGTATGATAATCGATATTTTTAAGCCACCAAAGCCTTGAAAAATGTGTCACGTGTATTTTTTTATTGTTATTAACTAAATATATGATTTTCTTTTAATAGGCTTAATATAAATATAATGACCCTCTTATTGAAACGAAAATATGCCTAAAACTAATATACCTTAATAGACTATATGAAATACAAATACAAAAAGCATAGTAAATAAAAGGGTCAGAAATCGAGTTACCTTCTAATAAGCACTTAATTTTAAGTCTTTATCTAGACTTTTGCACAAATGATTCATGGAATTTTGAAAATGGTTTTGGAGATCTTGCTTAGCTCGCTCAATTTGACTTTGTTCTATAATTCACAAACTCTCCAAAATCGTACTTTGCTCTCTTGAATACATTATGATTTGCCTAAATTAAACAATTCGAACTCAAGTAAAAATACTTCATTCTCTTCATCGGCTTTAATCACAAAATCAATGAAGTTGGATATTTGCATGCTAACCCATCTTTTTTGAATGCTACTAATTCGTCTGGCTCCTTCATGATTAATACCATAGTTTCTACATATTCTATTTCTTTAGTTGTTAATTCGTCGGGTTGAATAATGAAGAGATCCTCCATTGGCACGTTATTTGGCTCATTCAAAATTATCTGATCTTCAATCTCTTCGAGTTTTTGCATGATGATGTCTCCTATAGCTATCTCAATGTAATCATCTTGTTCTTTATTTGGACTGCAGAAGATAGCTTTCCTCACTTTCTCTAGAGTTTCCAATAACAAGTAATTTTTAGTACAATGCAATGCACCACAGTAGTCACATGTCAATCTAATCTCTTCATGAATAATAGATTTAATATTTAATCCTTCAGGGAGGCATCATCATATTGTATTCCCACTTTTTAAGTTTTTATCTAATAAGGAATTCTTCAAAGAGCATGTCACCAAGTAGGAATCAATCATTGTAATTTTTTTATCCATTGCTTCTTTTTATTCCCTATCAATGGATCAATGAAACACAAATAGATCAATTGAAAAGAGAGAGAGAGAGAGAGAGAGAGAGAGAGAGAGAAATCAAACAAAAGTAAGAAATAATTAAAACCAATATTAAAGAAAAATAGTCCTTGACAATGGCTCAAAAACTTGTCGTCGATTTTTTTATCCTGCAAATGTATGGATCGTTACAAGTAATATATTAGATCAACGAGTCCAAATATTGTTCCTAAGAGAAATACTATCTAACAATTGGTTAAATTATTCCTAACATAATTTGATTGAGAGCAAATAATAAGGTTCATAACTGATGTTTATATTATTCCAACTAAACTAAATTATCTAACGTACACAATTTATCAAATTTAGGTTTTAAAAATATGAATGTGCATGCTAGGACTTACAGTTTTACTCATGGGTCTCCTTTATTCGCCAATCAAAATTCATTACTATTGTAGTGTTCAATTTAAAGCTGTGAAATCCTTCTTTTCTTCTGGGAGGCTGATTTTTTAGATCAACCAGCCGAAGCCCCTGGCGCTTTCCCTGAGACTGGTGCCTATTCCCTTTTCAAATGGGCGAAAGCCCGATCTAGCAGAGACCTTCCCCTTTTTCTTTTTTTAAAAAAGGTCTGCCGCTGCCATATAGTATTCATCTATACCTGGTGATAAATAAAGCATCCGTACCTCCACGAGAACATGGTTACTGCTTACATGGGGGGTTGCGGTCCCCAAACCCCCAGCATGACTACGTACTCCAATTTGACCTAGCTGGCAAGTGATCCCAGTTCACGCAATCCCATCACTGTTCATGATGAGTGTCTTAAATTGCTTCACGTTTAAGACACTGGAATTCTTCTAAAGTGTTCAATTTACCTCTTCTGAGTTCTCATTGAGTCTAATTAACTAATTCAATTTCATGTCTCTATGTCAATCAATCTTAATTAAACGAAATATTAGTTCTAAGAATTCATCTAATGATTACAATAATTAGTATAGGTATCACTATATGTTATACTAATTTATTGAATTTTACCATGTGGTCTAAATCTTAAGCTCACCTCTTAATTCGTAAAAGACATATAAAATCATTAAATTAGTGGTCAAGTAATTCAGAGCATTAAACTCATATAAAATCAACACACATATATGTAAAGAGTTAGAATCTTGAATACAAGAAAAAAAAGGATCACACATCGATTACATTGTTCGTCCTAACTATGAATTTAGTTACTCATAATAATGAACGAAAAACAGAAAGTATAGAATTCATAACTGGGTTTTCAAATCTTGATTATGGAAATTGGATCTTGCATCAAGAATCTTCTTCAATTTCAAAACTCTTCAAACCCTAGGTAAGCAGGTAGCGCCTTGGCACCAAAACTTTTAATTATGCACTTTGGTGGCGTTACGGTGCTACCGTTCGGGTAAAACTCAACACTGCGCATCATTCATTATTTTTATCACAATTTTTTTTTAATGTCCAATTGAGACGATTCAAATTGAGTTGTAATGATAAATCAAAGGGTAAAATTTTACAGCCCTTTTCTAATTTGAATGTTTATAGGCTAAAAATGGGTCTCAATATCCAGCTAAAAATCAGGATTATCCTCGTACGATTGAAAATTGATTTGTAAAAATATCTTGGTTATATTTCTCTTCTTTTGACTTCTAATTACATCCTATTGACCCTTAGCATTCTCGAATCTTCATCATGAATTCTGGTACAACTTTTGATTATTTATACTTTAGTTTCCAAACTTCGGATCTTGCCCCATTGTGCCATTTTTGATTCTTTATTTCAATTTCACTTTCATTCATCGAGTTTTACCTAATAAATAAAATATACAATAAATTAAGCTATAATTGTTCAAAAGAACTATTAAATGTCTATATTTCTAGGTCCAAATAAATGTATAAAATACACTTATCAAGCCCTTAGATCCTTTAAGGTTACTAGGAACAATGGTATTTACATCTGCACGCTAATGTTACAGGCAGATTAAATTCCACAATCACTGACCCTGATCACACACAAAATGGCACAATAGGTTAGCTTATGTGTTAAGGCACTTAAGTTTCTTAACGATAAGGGTGTGTTTGGTATGAATCAGTGACTGACATGCCATTTTGCGACATTTTGTGCTTGGTAAACATCATAGGATGTCATTTGTATCGACCAAAAACACACAACTGGATGCCCATGAAATGAAGCTGGACTAAGTGTTACATTTAGGGCCCAACCCATATATTTGACTTAAAGTGTTACTATATATTTTTGGCCCATTGTCTTTAGGGCAACTTACAAAAATACCCTCAAAATCAGGGGTCTTTTGAAAAATCATATGAAAATTTTTTTGAAAGTAAAAAATACTTTGTAATATTAAAAAGTGACATAATGTCACTTTTTTTTCTTTTTTTTTTTTTATAATAAAAATTGCCACTTTTTTTTTTTTAAGGTGACATAGTGTCACTTTTTTAATAAAAAATGACATACAATGCCACTCTTATTAAAAAATGATGTTTGTCCCATTAATTTCATATACTAGGGGATTTCACTTGGAAAAGAAAATGTTCCATACTAATGGATTTGGGTCCATAACAATGGGTTCAAATGCACGAGATCTTGTAGCACTTATCAATGAAGCCCTAAAAAGGTGACCTACACTAAAAAAGAAAGTGACAATTACTAAAAAAAAATTTACAAAAATATAAAAAAGTGACATATTAAAAAAAGTGACAAATGCTCAAAAAGTAACAAAATTCAAATTAAGTGACACTAAAAAATGTAACAAAACAGGTGACACAAATTTTAAAAAAGTAACAGAAAAAACTTTGCATTTGTGCTTTGATCAGTCCATTGAAGCATTATGTCATTGCCACCATAGGAACTCCCAAACTCAATGGCAGCAATTTTTATTTCCCACGAGTAAAATTCACTTATTTTACTCTTGTTAAAAATGAATTCTATAATTCACTAACTTCATCATTATTTCTCAAATTTACCTATCCATGCCTTGTGAGTAAAGTGAAAAAAATTGGTCCTAAACTTCAAAGTTCAACATGTAAATTGACTCACAACAAAGCATATAGTATTAAAATTGAAGCTTCAAAATCAACTCCAATTTCATCAACTCAAAATTTCTACACTCCCATTGTCTTTCCCAAGGCAAAGCAGATTTGTTGGCTACCCCAATTAATCACCCAACCGACTAAAACCCAATTTACCACCAGCTACTCCAATTAATCACCATACCAAGGCGACTTGAGCAAAGTAATCTCTATTTTTCTGAATAAGCTTAATAATCTCCTCCTTTGTTTGCTTTCCTTCATACTGCTTCAAGTCATCACTGCAGATCTAAAGCGAAGGGGTATTGGAATTCCAACCACTCAATTCAACATCTATTTCATTCATCGAAATGCTCTTCACATCTTCGATTAATCATGACAGGAGATATTCATTTTTAATTCTCTGCAGCCATTTTCTCCTCCCTTTGCTCTATGCAATGGGCAGCCCCTTTATTTGCTGTTTGGAAATATGTTTTCGCATACGCCACCACTAACGTCGATGGTGGCTATGGAAGGAGGAATTTTGCTGTGGAGATGCAAGAACTAAGGTGTGATTGTTGCATTGGTATTTGGAAGATTAGCTATTACTTGTGGTTGTATCTATACATAACTGTGGAGACAAAGGTGAAAATGAACACGAAGGAGAGGAAGATGGGTTATAGATCTAGGATGTATTAATAACCGTTGATTGGTTTAATTAGTTTTAAACGGGTATGATTCAAATTAGTTAGTTTAGGAGGGTATTGAGCCTAATTTTCCCTCGTCTATTCTATATTGCACACGGTTTAAACCCTTTGCTTTCAGCTCCTTTTTGCGAGATCCATTACCTCTTCCTTTGTTAGCACTTTGGCCAACATTCTAGCTGCTGTTTTACCTTCCCTACTGTCGTTTCCTCTCTGTCTTGTTGCTGTCTAAATCCATGTTGTTTCTACGTGATCCATTGGCTGCTTCCTTTGAGGCCTTGAGAGTGATTCTTGGTTCGTTCTAGTAGTGATACCTTGTGTGATTTTGGGTAACAAATCTAATCCTTGTTTAATTCACTTTTGATGTAAAACTTCATGAAATCGATAGGGAAATGTTTGATTTCATTCACAGCTTATTATTCCAATTGTTATTAATTGATTAGGAACTAATTTTGTGTTTGTTTGATCAATTGAAGGTTTTATTTACTCCACAAGAAATGTATGACTACCATGTAGAGAAGAGCTTTAATATACAATTAGGATATAAGCAAATAAATTGATAGTTTTTAATCAATATACAAATAAAACATATCTTTTTGTTTCGTAAAACGGATAAATCTTAAATTAGTGGTATTAATAAATTTATATCAAGTTTAAAAGTTTCACGTAAGTCCATCTCTTTTACAAAATAATTTTCACAATTTTTATCAAGTTTGAAATAGAGGTAAATAGACACTATGGAAATTAATTGTAAAGAGAGATTAAAGAAGATTGACTGCATAGTATTGATTCATTCAATATAATACTAATAGCGGTTTTCTACCTATCACGAGCTACAATATTAACAGAATACTGTACATATAAGAAAAAGTATTTACATAATTATTTACATGTAGATGAGGTGTTAAAAAAATGTGGTGAAGTTTTTTTGATTAAGTTGAAGAAATTCCTACCCTATCATATCTAATCACATCGTGTGTATGTAAACCATTATGCAAACTATTATGTACATATAGCACAACCACTAAATGTATTTATTTATATCAAATATTTGATAATATCTATTTGTGATTAACTTACAAATAAGTAATAAGATTTATAAGATAAAAACATTTAGTTATTTATAATCTCTAACATGCATTGCTAGATGATGGTGCCATTGGAGAAACACCAATCTTGAATCACTGTTGATAAAGTATGACTCTGGATAACGGTTTGATAATAGCATCAATAAATTGATCTGTACTGGAGAAATGAGAGATACAAAGAACACTAGCTTGTACACAGTTTCGCATAAAACGAAAGTCAATAACTAAAGGGTCATTCTCTTTGTATTTCAGTTTTGTAGTTTTGAGTTTTAAATTCATTTTAGGTTTTGTGTTTTGAGTGCCTGTTTTGACATTGTTAAAAATACGTTCTTTTTGTGATTTTGTAAAACTGTTTCTCAAAACATAAAAATGGAAAACGCGATTTCTTTGAAATTTTGAGAATAATTTTTAACAATTGCTGAAAATCACCTCTAGTCACCACTGCCACCACCATCAAAAGTCACCATTGTTAACAATTTTTAACAATGCCACCACCAGTCACCACTGCCAACCAAAATCAATGCAACCGCCACTACCATTGCTGAAAATCACCATCGTCAACCGCCACCACCACCACCACCACCATCAACACCATAAACCATCGTCAAAATCAACACAACCACCATCATCAACCATCAACCAAAATCAATACAACCACCATCACCATGAACCATCAACCAATGCCACCGTACCATCACTATCAACCACTGGAAAAGGAAAGAAATGCAGAAGACAAAGAAGAAATGGGAGAAACACCGAAATGAAAATAAACAAAAATCAACATCACCACCACCACAATCAAACATACCACCACCAAATCAACCAAAATCAATAACGAAATTTGCCTCCCCCAAACTTCAGTTGACACCGAAGAGAGAGGAGATGGAGACAAGCCTAAACAAATGGGTCGAGATGTTGCGCTCATAGCAGTGTCGCCTCCCCACGCCAGCGTCAACATCGACGCATCACCTTCGTCGCCTCACCACACTGAAGTAGGCATCAAGAAGAGAGGAGAAAGAGAGTTGAATGAAGAAAGAAAGGAACAGAAGAAAGAAGGGAGACAGCTCAATGGTTTCTCTCTCCTATTTTCCGCATTTTCAACATTTTTAGGTTTTTTTTACAGAAAACACCCAAAACGTTTTGCGTTTTCTTTACAATTTTTTTTTTTGTTTTTGAAAAGTTTTCGAAAATGGAAAAGGGACCAAGTTTTTTAGTATTTTCAAAAATCGAAAATAGAAAACGGGTTGAAAATAGCAAAGAGAAAGGGCCTAAGTCCTTCATTTTTCGAAATTGGGGTAGTAGGAGCTTGCCACAATAAATAATTGGTGATGGATACTAATAAATGTAAGTGTTATGTCCCAAGTTAATCGATTTTGAATATAAATACTTTTAATATGATTAATGTAATTTTATTCATGGCAAATCTACAATTTAATTGAATCATTATTCTAACAAATTAATTAATAAAGCTGTAGGTTCAAGTCTTAGTAACTTGTTAATCACGAGAGATTGTGATCATGAGAAACAAATTACATATGACAGAATCTCAAATTATTCATGATTGTAAGTAATAATGAGATACAACTATTGTTATTATAGAAAGATGAGCACGTCATTTTTCACTTATGAAGTGAGCTAATTTCACAAGTTAAAATTCATTGACATTTAAATGGACACATCAAGGTTTTATTAAAAGAACTAAACATTGAAGACTTGCTAGAGAGATTTTACATGGATAAATATTTGAGGGTCAATGATTATTATCTAACGTTCAATTGTGAAATTGGTCTTCTGACTTTAGGTGATCATACTGTCTAATATGAGGATAATCATACTTCGGCAATGTCAGATATTGTTCTAGCAAAAATTGCTAATACTACGTCGTTCGCGGTGTGTCAAAAGTCATATGAAGGCTGTGAATGATCAATAGAGGATTCGTCACTCTTAGATAGTAAAAATTTATGACGTATGTTTTCATTCAGTTAAGTTGATATTGAAATCATTGACCAAGTTGAGTTCACAAGTCCAAAAGAGTTTTGACTATTGTTATCATACAAGTGGGATGAAAGATAGGGTCGATAATCCAGTTTGACACACTTTCATATCTCGTAAGTGATTGGATCATATTGATGAAGGTTGTACAGCGAATGAACAAGTTTTATTTTATAACACCATGTGACATTTCCTATCACATGTATTGTTGTAACACATTGCTAAATTTCAATATGGGACGACGAATGTGAATAATTAATCTAGGTAAACTAATGAAAAATTAAAAGGAGTTTTGATTTATCTTATTTTGATTATACCAAAATAGTAATTCGCATCGTTTGATATTGCGATCAAGAACATAATAGATCACAAACAAAAGATAGAACTAAAAGAATGATACTATGAGTTAGTTAATTGAAAAGTGTTGGACATTTGTAGGATCAATTAATTAAATTATTTATTAATGGAGTTAAGTTAAATGAATGAATTAATTAACTTATGGGCCAAGTCTAATTAATTAAATATTGGGCTGATTTTGTGTAGTAAGTGGATCCAAGTCCACTTTATTGATTTATTTATTTATTTATTTATAATAAAGACATCCACGCATCCTTGGTGAATTTAATGGGTTCATCGAGGAAGGTTGATGCGGGTTAAGGATTCCCCAACTATGTGTGTGTGTGTGTGTGTCGATACACACACACACACACACACAAAATCACAAGGAATGAGGGGGACATAAACCTTACCTCCGAAAAAGAAACAATGCAACCAGTGAATAAAAAAGAAATTAAGGCAATAAATAGGGAAGTACTCCCTATACAATGGAATTAATGTAAAAAAAAAATGGAGCTTAAGCTACATACATCTAAAGCTGGGCAATCCATGTTTGTCGATCTGCACCAGTATCCTAATCTATCATGGTAGGTCAGATAGTCTGTATTCTTGATAGCTTCGGTGATCCCAACCCTCTGAAGCAAGGAAGTCTGCAACCTAGTACCCCTCTCTGTAGATGTGGAAAATTGTGCCTCTGTCAAAAGAGATGAGGTCTCTGATCTGTCTAAGAATGCCCTAAATTTTCCATGGTCCTTCCCCCTAATGATGAATGAATAGCCATGGTCAAATCTGTCTCAACCCAAATAGTTGGTAACCAATTCCTCTGCCAAATAATCCCATCCAGTATAGCTTTGATCTTGACTTTAAGAATCAAACATGGGCCATACGATGCTGAAAATGCCCTGATATAATGATGTCCTTACTGCTTGCAAAACGATCCTTGACGCATCCATTGGTGTTGATCTTGTAAGATACCATGGGTGGAGTTCGCTAAACAACCATAATAGACATTGGTAGAGAAGAGAAAGTAATGGTGCAAGTGTTATGTCCTCTCACCAATGTACAGCTCTAAGAAGTCCTCCCACATGAAGGAAGGAGACCATGTGGTATATTCTCCAAATATTTCGTCTGGTAACCATATGAATCTTTCTATGCTTTGCATCATTTCTCTTGGTCCATAAAAAACATAATATCAGTAAATAAATGACAATGTGAATGTGTGTCCATAGCAAACATATTGTCCATTAGTTATATTTTCATTGGCAATAACATCTCCGATCAGGTATGGCAGCACTTTAGTGACATCTTTTAGATACTATCATATTAGGAGAAGGGATGAGTTAGAGGTTCCAGAGATGGAGGTATTCTAGATAGTACATTCGCTATGGACACATTCGCACTATAATTCCTTTATTGATATTCTAGTTTTTATGGACCGAGAGGAATGATGCGACTCATAGAAAGATCCACATAGTGGCCAGATGGATTATTTGGAGGGTATATCATATGGTCTCTTTCCTTTGTATGGGTGGACTTCTTAGAGCTGTGCACTGGCGAGGAGACTTAACACTTGCACCACTCTTTGGTATTTCTATGATTGTTCATCCTCAACCGCCACTTATTATGGTTGTTTAGCGTACCCCACCATGGGATCTTAGAAGGTCAACACTAATAGATGTGTCAAGATAGATTTACGAGTAGTGGAGGCATCATTAAGGACTACACAAGACAGTGCATCAAGGCATTCTCAGCATTGTATGGCCCATGTTTGATTCTAGAAGTCGAGCTTAGAGTTATACTAGATGGGATTTTGTTAGCCAAAAGAGTTGGGTTATAAGCTATTTTGGTTTAGGCAAATTCAACTCTGGCTATTCACTACATCACCAAGGGTAAAAGGACTATGGAAGATTCAGGGTACGCTTTTTCAACATCTTCGGAGGGATGGGATCATCAGTGCTATCAGGAGTATGAACCATCTGACTTACTATGACAAATTAGGATACTAGTGCAGATCAATAGACATGGATTGCCCAGCTTTAGAGATTTGCAATTTAGGCTTCATTTTTTGCGTTAATTCCATTATACAAGGCATTAGTACTACCCTATTTATTGCCTTAATTTATTTTTTATTCACTTGTTACATTGTTGCTTTTTCGTAGGTAACGTTTATGTCTCCTTCCGTCCATGTATTCTTGATTTTTATTACATATATATGGTTGGAGAATCCTTAACCCCCATCAACCTTCCTCGGTGTATACTAAAAAATCATTGTCGTTATTAAAAAAAATCACTACAACTACTCTACATAGATCTTTTTGGACCTTCTAGAATCACTAGCTTGGGTGGAAAACATTATGCTTTCATCATTGTCGATAGCTTTTCTAGAGTCACTTAGGTTATACTCTTAAATAGTAAAGATGAAGCTTTGAATGTATTTAAATAGTTTTACAAAAAGGTTCAAAATGAAAAGGATATTCCATTACAACTATTATGGGCGATTATGGTGGAGGATTTGATAACATCACTTTTGATAATTTTTGTAACGAAAATGGATATGAACATAATTTCTCGATTCCTAGAACTCCTCAACAAAATGGTGTAGTAGAAAGGAAAAATCACACATTTTAAGAAATGGGTAGGTACAATACTTAATGAAAATAGCATGCCAAAATACTTTTGAGCCGAAGCGGTTAACACCACTTGCTATATTGTTATTAGAGTTTTAGTGAGTCAAAAGGAAACGATAAGCCCCTATGAGCTTTGAAAAAATAGAATTCCTAATATTAGTTATTTCAAAATTTTTGGTTACAAATGCTTTATTCTGAACACATAAGAAAATTCCAAAATTTTGATTCAAAATCCTATATTGGAATCTTCTAAGGTATTTATTAACTAGCAAATCTTATAGAGACTTTAACAAAAGAGCTCTGGTCATTGAAAAATCTATACATGCACTTTCGATGAACCTAATCCTATTGATCATGAGAAAGGTATTGCAAGTAAAGTAGGATTATAAATTCTTTTTGATGAAATAATTACTCAAGACCAAAACAAGGAAGATCCAAAAGATGAACACAAGGAAGAACCTAACGTTCAACAAAGTGAAATAGAACCTATAGAAGTGCAAAATGATCTCTCTCTACCAAAAGAATGATGGTTTTTTCCTTTTCACCTAAAAGAACTAATTATCGGTGATCCATCCAAAGGAATTACTGCTAGAGTTTCCACTAACAATCATCTTAATAGTGTACTTTCATTTCGTAAATTGAACTAAAAAATTTCAAGGAAGCGTAATATGATGAGTTGTGGATTCTACCTATGCAAAAATCAATTTGAAATAAAATATGTTTATGTTAGTTGTTAGACCAAATGATCAAACACTCATTGCTAAAAATGGTTTTTTAGAAATAAATGAGATGAAAATGGGATAAATGTGCATAATAAAGCTAGATTAGTGGCCCAAGATTTCAATCAAGAAGAATGTATCGATTTTGAGGAAATCTTCACAGCAGTTGCTAGATTAGAATCTATTCGCATACTTATATCATTTTCCCGTCATAAAGGATTAATTCTTTATCAAATGGATTTAAAAATACATTTCTAAATGGTTTTATTCAAGAAGAAGTTTTCGTTGAGCAATCCCTTGATTTTAAAAATCACAAGTATACAAACTATTTTTTTTAATTTTAGAAAGGCTCTTTACAATTTAACATAAGCTTCTAGAGCGTGGTATGAAAAATTGAGCAAATTTCTACTTTTAAATGATTTTTCAATAGGCAAAGCTGATACTACTCTTTTCATCAAAACTCAAAAGAATGATATGATTGTTGTTCAAATTTATGTTGAAGATATTATATTTGTTGTTCAAATTTATGTTGAAGAATTTTCAAAATGCATGAGCTTGAAATTTGAAATGAACATGATGAGAAAACTTAAATTCTTCCTTGGATTCCAATTAAACAAACTAGTGATGGAATTTTCGTCAATCAAAATAAGCCCCTATCTAGTTTCCATTCTTTCTTCATCAAAATGAAAAATATGACCGTTATTCATCAAATCAAGCCACTAATTTTGAATTTCTATCTCTTGTGTGGAGCCCGTAACGGTTATATTTTTCATTCTCATTCTTCGAAAAATGAGAAACAAACGGGGGTTAAGTATATATTGGACATGCTCAGAAGGTTTGAAATGGATGACTTGAAGCTAATGAACACTCCTACAAGTACATCCATAAAATCAGACAAAGATGATCAAGGTACTCCCTGTTGACGTAACTAAATATCGAGGTATAATCAGATCCCTTTCTTTACTTAACCATAAGTAGAACTGATATTATGTTTAGTGTGTGTTTATGTGCTATATTTCAATCAAATCCAAAAGAATCACACGATAGAGCTGTAAAAAAATTAATTTGTAGATATCTTAGTGGCATTGGAACCTTGGGCTTTGGTTTTCATAGGAGACACACATTGATCTACATAGTTATTCGGATGCCGATTGAGCTGGTTACACAATTGATCGCAAAAGCACTAGCGAAACATGTCATTTTCTAGGCTTTGTACTTGTGTCATGGTTTAGTAAGAAACAAAATTTCGTTGCATTGTCTATTGTTGAAGCCGAATATATCTTGGCCTCTAGTTGTTGTGCACAAGTGTTATAGATGAAACAAACTCTTAGTGATTATCACTTGTTATTTGATCATATGCCTATCATGTGTGATAACACTAATGCCATAAATTTGTCAAAAAAAATCCCATTTTGCGCTCTCGAATGAAGCATACTGAGATTAGACATCACTTTCTAAAAGATCATACACAAAAGGGAGATATTGTGCTAGAATTTGTGAAAGCGAAAAATCAATTGGCTGATATCTTCACTAAACCTTTAGCACTTGATTGATTCTCACATATTCGAAGAGGTTTACAAATTATTGATAAATTAGAAGTGTGTAGCTAAGTTAGAGTCATACTATTTGTTCATACATGCTTTTATATGTGGCACTATTTATTTTATACTTGACTTAGAACGAAAAAATGGGGGATGAAATTGGACGAGTCAAACGGACTATCCAAGCACCTTGTCTGGTTTGATAGAAACCTCAACTCTAAACCAGTTTTGTCAATCTGGACGTCCGTTCAAGGGGATTTCAAATTTTAAAATCCCCAAACACATTATTTATCTCTCATTTTCTTCCATTTCTCTCGCGTCTCTCTCCATCAATCACCTCCACATTCTTCATTTTTCCACTTCAAATCATTAATTACTTCTCTAATTCAAATACCACCACTTCTACACTCCATATTCATGAAAAATTTAAACATTTATCCACTAAAAACTTAAAATCCCCCAAATCACAAACCCTAGTGTGATTTTTTGTATTCTCTCCTTTCAAATTTTTTTTGTACAACAATGGGGTCTAAATGGGTGAGACAATGACTCAAGAGTATCGTGAGAAAATCCCCTCAGATCTCCTACGATGAAGAGTTTGAACTAGAACCCCAAGTGCCGCCAACCCTTTTGAAAAATCTCTAATTCTATTTGGTAAAAATGTTGATTTTGCTTATTTTATCATTGAAGCACCCTCATTTCACATAGAAGAATATTTTGAATATATGGGTTATGTGTCAATTGCTACATTGGAGGAACATACATATCCACATCTCATGAAATAATTTTATAAAAACATGGTCATTACTCCTCGTTCGGATGAAACTTCTTGTTTACTTAAAAACATCTGCATTAACATCAACAAAAGCTCTCATCTGAGATATTCTAGAGCTTGAAATGTGTGAAACTCAAATTGTTCTTCATTAAACTCATCCCACTTTGGAGGGATATAATCTTACTCAAGCATGTCGTAGAGTCACTAGGAAGAAAATAGAAAAAATCACCGAACTTAGTGCAAATCAACTCATTCTTCCATGCAAGGTTTTACAAAAACATTATTGTACATGAATATACTCAAAGAGTTTGAAATGACGGAGTTGAAGCCTATGAATACTCCAATAAGTTCTTCAAAACAAATCGGAAAAGACGATCAACGTACTTACGTCGACATAGTAAAATATCGAGATATGATCAGATCTATTCTTTACTTAACCGGTAGTAGACTTGATATTATGTTTAGTGTATGTTTATGTACGAGATTTCAATCTAATCCTAAAAATGGACACATTAGTGTCGTTAAACGACTTTTTAGATATCTTAATGGCACTAGAACATTAGGTCTTTGGTATGCTAAGGGCACTAATATTGATTTAACTAGTATTCGGATGGCGATTGAACTGTTGCACAATTGACGATAAGAGCACTGGCGAAGCTTCTCACTCCTTAGACTACTGACTTGTATCATGGTTTAGTAAGAAACAAAATTATGTTGCATTGTCTACCGTCAAAGTCGAATATATTTAAACCACTAGTTGTGCTCAAGTTTTATAGATGAAACAAATACTAAGTAATTATCATTTACCTTTTGATCATATACCTATCATAGTTGATAATAGTAGTGTCATAAACTTGTCAAAAATATTCAATCTGACATTCTCGAACCAAGAGATTGAGATTAGACACCACTTGTTAAGAAATCATGCACAAAAGGTGATATTACACTAAAATTTGATAATATGAAAAATAATTGGTCGACATTTTCACTAAACCTCTAGCACTTGATAGATTTTCACATATTCGAAGAGATTTGGAATTATTAATGAATTTGAAGTATGTGGCTAAATTGTATGCTTACATGATTGATTTTATATGCACCATTGGTTGAGATTTATATGTTAATTTTTTTTTATAAACTTTACCCAATTGATTATGTTTTGACATTTCATCACTTGTGCTTTGATATATATTTTGCTATGAATGTGATGATCATTCTCTTGTTTAGACTTGCATATATTTGATCTTTGGGCTTAATTGACATGGAATATTACTCTTTACCATGGTTGTGTTAAAGTTTTTATCGTATATGTCGTACTCTTACCTCATATGCATGATCTTTTTGCTTATGTCAAAAAGGGAAAAAATGAGTGAGGTAGATTTGATGTGCATTGAATGATTAAATGATATGCTATAAAACCATCTATTATTTGATATGCTTTAAATGGATGACAATTGGTTTATAAAAGAAAGGGGGAATAGATGTTAAATATGAGATTTTTATCCTTTAGCAATTATTGATATTACGTTGCAAATCGTCTTGTTTGTCATAATCAAAAAGGGAAAAATTGTTGATCTATGATTAATTATAATCTTACAATTTTTATTATAATGAAAAAGTTAATCTTTCATACTAATAATTCAACTTAAGTGATTATAATCTTCAACACATCCAATGACAAATCAATCAATCATCGGAAAAGATTATGATCAAAGCTATCATTACAAATCAAACTCACAATGAAGGTCAAGATTAACTTGAATCCTTCAAGACAAGAGCTTTAAGAGCCAAACATCTAAGAAAGATTAAGACAAAAACTTAAACACTAAACGTCCATGGCTTTTAGTTCAAATATAAAAGTACTAATACTTTGATTTTTAGAAAAAAATGATTAAAGCTCATAAACCATTTTATGCACTAAAAGTTGTTTTGATTTTTATTTGCATAAAATGTTTTGATCAAATGTAAGATTGATTTTCAAAAAGTTACTTGAACTTAGATAATATTTTTAAAACATCACTTACTTTAAAAAAAAAAAAAAAAAAAAAAAAACTAGCTAAAAATACTTTCTAAAAGTTCAAATTTTTCAAAACATTCGATTTAGATCAAATAGAGCCAAAACGAGAAAAATCACCTAGAAGCTGTCAATCGGTTGCAATCGATCGATCAAAACTATTAATCTACCGAAAAACTAAATAGACTAAAATCTGATCATTATGACCTCTGACGTCTTTGTTCAACAACTATATTTTTGTCATTTGAATTTTTGGTGATCACAAGACCCTTATCCAAACTCCCAAAGAGTTTTGCAAATTTTTCTCTATAAATTGGTTCTCTTTTTATATTCAATACGAGGTCGTCAAGTACATTAAAAGAGATAAATATTTTAAGAAAATCCTTAAGCTTACATTGCATTTATTTCTTCTATTTATTCATATTGAAAAACTTTAATTAATTGAATTAAACTCTTAAATCATCATATTCATCAAAGTTTTTCATCTCTCTCTTGGTACTTAACTTACTATTATCATTCATAAATGAAATATATCTTTTGAGTAAATCTTTGAGCTTATATTGCATCTATTTCTTACTTTTTTGTATCAAAAACTTTAATTGATTGAATAAACTTTTAAATCATCACATTCATCAAAGTTTTTCATCTAGTACTTAAGCTATTATTCATAGTTATTCATTAAAGTGTTAGTCTCTCTATAGTACTCATTCATTTATACATTTATTAAGTGAGAAATTCCATTGCAAAATCATTACTTTAAACTTGTGGGTCATATTGAAGTCCTTTAAAAGCCCAATATTGTATAAGGATCAATGCTTTTTGTTTGTAGGTCATCAAAAGCATTGTAAAGTTTCGGATTACACCATAAGTCAATTAATATAGCAAAAAGGCCTTACTTATGATGGAGAGTTTGGTAACGGTGATGTAGATCATTAATTTGGATCGAACATCCACAATTATACCGTTTGCATCATTTCTACTGTTTTACGGTCTTTCTTTTTTGCCAAAGATTATTACTTAATTGATCATCGTGTTCAAAAAAATTTCAGAAACCAATTCACCCCCTTCTTAATTTGTCATTCTTGGGCTACGAGTATGGATTATTGTAAGATTGCATTGTAGTTAGACAAAAGGTTAACTATCATGAAGTCAGTGATCACTCTTTGATAGCATAGTGGTTTTCCCAGCTCTACCATGAGGAATATTTGTCCTCTTGCTGAAACCATTTAGTAGCTTGAAGAATAGCCTGGGATATCATTTTGTGAATCCCATTTGTTCTATGGCGAAAAGAACTCTTATTATCTAAGAGATTTTATGAATGTCGAACTTTTTATTAGTATGGTGATTGAGGGCGGAGCCCCATTAGGCCCAGTGCGGGCCCCATTAGGCCCAGTGCGGGCAGATGCCCGCACTGAACTTTTGGGCTGGCCCAAATTTTTTTTTTAAGCCTAGTTAACAGCAGCCCAAGTGAAGTAACCACAGCCCATAACCCGTTTACCGACCCAGACCCATGACCCATCAATTAAATAACCCGTTTGAAATCAACATCTAACCAAACCCGTTTGAAATCAAAAATCTAATCAAAACCTAATCAAAATCGCGTCTCTCTCCCCATCTCTCGCCTCAGGGTCGCTTGCTTCTCTCGAAGCTCCGCCGGACTCTCGCCGGCTACTTCTACTTCCAGTTCTCCACCGGTGGCCACATCTCCTGGATTAGTTTATCAAATATCCCCAAAGTCGAAACTCGAAACCCCAATTTTCCCCCACCCAAGTCCGCAGGCCGCCGCAACTGAACTGCCATTTTGCATCGATGAAGGTAATATTTCATGAATTGTTCGACTACTAGTGTAAAAAAAGGTGTCCTTTATGTCTATGAAGCTTGTATTTATTGTCATTTATTTCCTGGACTGGCTGGAGCCGCTGGAGTCGGCTGGACAGAATTGTTTCCAGATGAAACGAATGAAATGGAACACGTTTATTTGTATAATAATTTGGCCGTGTTTGAGTGTTTCGATTTGTAATTTAAAATTATTTCCACTGCATTGTAGTATTCTAAGTGTTTTTCCCAATTTTGCAAAATCTTTTCTCAAGAAGATTGTTCAATTCTTGTTCATTGAATTCACTGTTTTTGGCTTAAAAAATGAAGCTCGACCTTCATGTTTATTTGATTGTCGAAAATTTTATGCAGTTGATCTGGATGGAGCATTATTTTCACTGTTTATGCAGTTGATCCGGATGGAGCATGTACTGCTATCCAATTCATGACATTTTACAACATAAACTCCTTTTTAACAGAGGTATTTTATTTGTCAGCCTACTGTCTTGTGTGTTTCATCATTTGTCAACTGGTTTGATGTCTTTAATTGTTTGACCCAAATAAAAGCTTGATTTCAAGTCATCAATTTTACTCCAAAATGAATACTTCCCTTTAACATTGTTGATATTTTAATGGAAATTTTAAATGTGCAGATTTTTTTCCTTCACATTTTTTATTCGTATTCCGAATTCAACTTGTATTAATATTGGTTATAACAACTTGAGATGTGAATTGCACTGCGAATTGAGATTGTGAAATTGTGAATTTATGATTCTTTTGTCATTATGAATTATTCTCACTCACTCCCAGTAATAATTGGATATCAAATGTTTAAATTCAGATATGAAATGAATAGATACTTTCAACGAAAAAGGAACGTAGATAATATTGATGAGGGGGTATCGAATGATGTGGAATTTGATGTCACAAAACTTCCAACTGATCCTGGTCTAAGGATACCTATTTTGGATTACAATGCTAACATCTGAGATGAAGTTCGAAGAGCATATATGTTAAAGGGTCCTTGTCAGCCTGGAGATCATGACTTTCCAAAACGACAATTTGGAGTAACAATTAGACGATTCAATCCTTCGTGGTTTAAAGAGTTCAGTAGTTGGTTGGAGTACAGTATAGAGAAGGACGCTGCTTATTGTTTGTATTGTTATCTTTTCAAAACAAGTTCTGAAAAACAAGGTGGCGGTGAGTCTTTTGTTGGCGAAGGTTTTACATATTGGAAAGATAAAAAAAGACTTCATACTCATGTTGGACTTCATGATAGCGCACATAATCAAGCTCGCATTAAGTGTGAAGTGTTGATGAATCAAGAGCAACACATTCAATTAGTTTTCTACACAATCAGAACAAGCAAGAAGTGCATATGTTACACGTCTTAATGCATCCATTGATTGTGTTCGAGTTCTTTTGCGACAAGGGCTCTCATTTCGAGGTCATGATGAATCTGAGGATTCTCTCAATCCAGGTAAATTCTTAGTGCAATTGCAATTTTTGGTTGCTCATAATGAAGCTATTAATGCCGTTACATTGGGAAATGCTCCTCACAATTGCAAATTGACATCACCTGATGTTCAAAAGGATATAGTAAATGCTTGTGCCATTGAAACGATCAATGTTATTATCAAAGATGTTGGGGACTCATTATTTTCTATTCTAGTTGATGAATCTCGTGATGTGTCAATGAAAGAGAAAATGTCTATTGTTTTACGTTATGTAGACAATAGTGGGTATGTCAATGAACGCTTCATAGGGATTGAACATGTTACAAGTACCACGGCTCTATCACTTAAGACTGCAATTGATAAGGTATTTTCTAGATATAACTTGAGCATGTCTAGACTGAGAGGACAAGGTTATGATGGAGCAAGTAATATGCAAGGTAAGTTTAATGGTCTGAAGACACTAATTTTGAAGGAGAGTCCATGTGCCTTTTACATTCACTGTTTTGCTCATCAACTCCAACTTGCACTTGTGGCTGTGCCAAAGAAGAACATCCCTATTACTAACTTCTTTCGTGTGGTTGGGGACGTGATAAATACTGTTGGAGCATCTTCCAAACGTTGTGATCTTCTTCGAGAAAAACAGTTAGACTTTATTGTTGAGGCATTGGAAAAGGTGAGATTTTAAGTGGACGGGGACTTAATCAAGAAACGACCCTTCAGCGCTCTGGTGATACACGATGGAGTTCACATTATAATTCTTTGGTCAGCTTGCTTGCCATGTTCTCTTCTGTTTTAGATGTACTTGCAACGATTGTTGAAGATGAATCTTGTTCTTATGATTAAAGATCTGATGCAATAAATTTATTGGAGTTGATACAAAAATTTGATTTTGCATTTAATCTACAGTTGATGAGAAGTATCTTGGGGATGTCAAATGAACTGTCAAAGGCATTGCAAAGGAAAGATCAAGATATTGTGAATGCAATGCAATTGGTGAGATTGTGCAAACGACGACTCCAAATAATGAGAGACGAAGGGTGGGACTCTTTTTTGGAAGATGTTCTTTTTGTCAACAACATTACATTCATATACCCAACATGGATGATATGTCTGTACGCCCTGCACTTCGTGGTCGCCCTCAGCGTAATTCTCCAGAAATTACAAATTTACATCATTACCGAGTAGATTTGTTCTATTCTGTCATCGATTTACAATTTCAAGAATTGAATGATCGTTTCTCGGAGGTAAATACAAAGTTACTCCTTTTTGTAGCTTGTTTATGTCCACAAGATTTATTTTCTTCTTTTGACAAGAAAAGCTTGATTAGACTTGCTGAGTTTTATCCATTAGATTTCTCTTCAGTGAATGTAATTGTACTGAACGATTAGCTTGAGACTTATATTTTTGACATGCTTTCTAACAAAGAGTTTGAAGGGTTGAATGATCTTGGTGATCTTGCGAAGAAATTAGTTCCGAAAAAGAAAGATAGGGTTTATCCTTTGGTTTACAGACTTTTGACTTTGGCATTGATTTTACCGGTTGCTACCGCTACTGTGGAGAGAGTCTTTTCTGCAATGAGTATTGTAAAGGATAGATTGCGCAATCGGATGGGTAATCAGTGAATGAATGATAGCACAATTGTTTATGTAGAGAAAGATATATTTTTGAAGCTTGATAATGAAGTTATTGTACGACGATATCAAAATATGAAAACTCGCAAAGAACAAATTTAATATATAAATTATGTCTTTTTAGTATTGTTCTAATATTGCTTTATTTTTTTATCATCATTAAATTTATGACCAAAATCTCGAAATTCGGCGTCGAAAAATGATGCCCGCACTGAACATAAATCCTAGCTCCGCCCCTGATGGTGATGACCAATTGATACTACCTTCATGGTACTACTGATTCTGTGCTTTCCTCACGTGTCTACTCCACTCTCTTCTAAAAACCTTTAGCTTATTAATTTTTTCCTTCTAGCATTTAGTTCTCTGCCCTTGGCTGATTTTCTCTTGCAGGAAGAAAAGATGAAGAAAGAACATTAGCTTTGTTATGTTGCGAAGTTCCTACTATGTCACCTAACTTACGAATTTACACAACCGACCTTTCCTAATTAACGCTCTACTTCCTCTCTTATGTCTCAACATTTCTATATCATGACATATTAACCTATGGTATGAGCAGTATTTCCTTTGAGTGAGATTTGTAGAGTTCGTTCTTAACGATGGGAGCCTGTAGAGGATTTCTTTATGGGATAACCTTCTCTTCACGGCCAATGAATTGAGACATTCTAATTTCTTTATTGTTGGCTCTGAATGTATATATTCAATAAAAATGGAATGTCGACTGGTGAAGTACTCCTTAGCCATACCTTTTTGTTTGACTTGTAAGTCTGCTACGTGCTTTCATAATCGATCCAGCACCTGTTATTCCCTTTGTTCTGTAGCAGGCCTGTGTTGGTTAGTCAACCTTCTCTTTGGGGGATGAATCATGATATCCCAAGTGATAATGGTTCATGTCCATTTAATATTCAGAGCTCCTTATAGGGACGTCTAAGTTATGTTAGTTATTTTCTTGCAGAACGCTTTCGTTAGGATCTACAGGTTCCTTCGAACAGGTGGCTGGATGCCCCTGTTTTAGTTAGGATATTCTGCCTTAGCTTCGACAATGCATATAGCGGTCATTTAATTTTACTTAATGCATCGTATGGCATTGGTAAGGTACTCTGTGGCCTCATGTAAGGTAGTCAGTTGTGGATTTTCTATCTTTATATAAAATCACTTTCAACATATTACTCTGGATGCTTATATCATTGTAGTTTCAGAATGGCTGCTCGATCCTAGATTGTGGCTCATTTTTCATAGAGGATCTTGAGAATTAAGAAAAATGAGTGTGTTAAGATTTGGTTTTGATTGGAGATGAAGACTTGTTATATGATCCTAGAGTTGAGCCCAACAAAGATGAGCCGAGACGAGACTCGTTGATAATTGAAGATGGACCGATGACGAGATCGAGGGCAAAGCAGGTAAAACAAGCAATTGAATTACTTGTTCAATCCATAATCAATGAAATATCACTCATGGCACAAAATGGGACAACTTCTATGTTGGGGTCGAGAATCGAAACAAATTGGAGCAATTTGATTCAAGCCTTTGATTAAAATGGGCGTAACTTTCAGCTCGAGAATCAGATTTTTGTCCATGAGTACAATCCGAAATCGTCATGAAATTCTGCACATGAAAAGTTGGTGTTGAAATTTAATACTATATGACCACATAGTATAAAAGGCATGTGATCGCATAGAACATTCCCGAGACCAAATTGAAAGATTTCAAATGAACTATACGACTACATTGGATTATATTATGCGACCGCATAGTGTAATTTCGGGCGAAAATTTTCCCTTCTTCGTGAGTTTCCATATTTTAGTAGAATTCTAATTTTAGTCAAATTACTGTAATCTTGGACGATTATTTTTCGTTTCCTTAAAGATTTTTTAGGGTTTTTGGAGTCTAGTATAAATTTGTTATTTCCTTTTATTGTAAAACACATTACATTACATTATTATTTAGAGAGAATTCAATAGCAAGGTTATTTGCATTCAACTCTTGTTCTTCATTGAACACTTTGAACTTATCAAGAATTACATTCTTGTGGCATTCCCAAATCTGGGTACGGGTCTTTGATTGTGTAATCAAGGAATCTTTAAATCACCGCTAATGTTGGGTTCTTTGGTTCACTTTTCTTGGGTTCAAACTCACAAACCAGTTAATTGGCTTTTCTGGGTTTCCTATCAATCTTCTGTGGGTTCTGTAGCCATCGTTGCTACATGGGTTCACATCAGTTGGAATCAGAGCACAAGCTCCAAATTATCAGGTTATATCCTTTTAATTTTTCTTTGTTGAGTCTTTGTTCTTTGTTTCCATGTTTTATCTTATATTTCCTCGTGCTCTTTGTGTCTCATTAAAGTTTGAGTATTTTAATTCGTATTTTCTTCGTCCTTCGTCGTGTCATCGTTGTTCTTTGTTATTTAAGTCTTTTGATCCAATTAAATTATCATCAAATTGTTCAAAGGTTGTTTTGGGGCTATTCTAGCATCCAAAACAACTTTATTGGTTTGTTGGTAGTTTGATCTTTTGTTTTTCAAAAAAAAAAAAAAAAAAAAGAAAAAAAAATAAAAAAGAAAAAAAAAAAAAAAAAAAAAAAAAAAAAAAAAAAAAAAAAAAAAAAAAATATAAAAAAAAAAAAAAAAAAAAAAACAATTGAAAAGGCAAAAAAAGAAAAAAGAAAAGAGCAAAAAAAATATTATTATTATTTTCTTAGTGTTCAATTTACAACCAACAAATTTTATTTTAACTTTCAAGTCTCATTATTCCTTTTCCATCAATATAAATTTCATGTCAATTAATTCTTGAATTTCAATAGTCTTCTACTTGAGTTTCTATCATCGAATTCCTTTTCTTGAGTCATTTTCTTTGTTCACATCCGGTTGAGAATCCACGGATTTGAGTTTCTTTAAGTTCACCTTATTCTTTGAAACACTTGGAGAAAGCACTCGGTGGTAAAAGATAGAGTGGTGAGATTAATAGAGGGTAAAAGCCATATTGTGTGTTTCCGAGTGAATACCAGTGAGGCCAAAAAAAGCTAGATTTAGGATGTCTGAAAGAGAAGATTCCAATTCCAGCTGAAATGGCAATCACAACAACACGTCGGACGACTTCATACTGCAATTTGAAACGGCTCTTAGGGATGGGAGAGATATGATGGATAGACAGGAAGTTCGGATGGGTAAGTAGGAAGCTTGGATTCAAAGGTCTCCCTGCTCTTTTTTTTTTTCAAATGTAGAGTCAAGTTCGTTACGATTAGACAATGGACGATGTTCATTCCGTTTGTTCATTTCACTAAAGAGAGATAGGCTCAAGTATCCTTCTGGCAAGGGTTTGAAAAGGGGCTTGGTAGCTAGGAAAGTCAGGGGGAAAAGACTGAATAGATGATACATTGCCCCTTTCTTTGTTTCAGGGCACCGCTACTTGAAGTTCGTACATGCCAAGTCATCACTGTCAGCGCCGAGGTTTTAACCAAACCAAAGGAAAGAGAGTTGAGGCAGAAGATTTTCCAGACATTTGTAATTCATGTTCTAATTAGACAACATCTTGCTTCGAACATAAGAGTTACTAAGAGTAAAATTTGCAAACACCCAGCCCCACAACAGCTAAGGCTTCAACATCAGGAATTGGCAAACCTCTTGTTATCCCAGTAGACAAATTCTCCATCAGATTTATTCGCCTTACCGAAAGTTTAGATTTAAAAAGACTGCAGATGATCTACCCTCCTAGATAGCACTCGCGGGGGCTTATGGCCTTGACAAGGCCGTTAAGGTCGGTCGAAGCTCAACTTCTCCACAAGTTTCCACCTAAAGTACGAGCTTCGTCCTCAACCTAAAACTCGTTCAACACATCAGAAAGTACGGGCCCTTTCTAATGGAAAAATCAAATTTAATGAGGATTTGGTTCATCCGACATGTACACATCATAGACTAATCCTAGTAGGGGATAGCGGGTTCAAAGTCTAATGCTAGAGGACCGGGTAGACGGGAGCCTAGGAGAGAAAGGTATGAAGAATGTGAATATGGTAGTGATATGGATGAGGATGGGTTCAATGGAGTTGATATGGGACGAATGAGGAATAGAGGTGACAGGTTTGAAAGACGGGGCAGGAATAATCGTGGAGATGAGATAGATGGAAATATGGGAAACATTAAAATGGCGATTCCACAATTTAAAGAGAGAAGTGACTAGGAGGCATATTTAGAGTGGGAGAGAAAAGTTGAATTAATCTTTGAATGTCATACTACTTGGAGGAGAAGAAGGTGAAAATAGCGGTTCTTGAGTTCATTGACTACACAATAACTCGGTAGATCAAGTGGTTACATCATGACGTAGGAATCGGGAAAGACCAATTAGTATTTAGGATGAGCTAAAGGCATTAATGAGAAAACGGTTCGTTCCTAGTCACTATTATGGGGAGATCCATCAAAAATTATAGAGCATGTATCGGGGATCAAAAAGTGTGGAAGATTACCATAAGGAGATAGAGATACTCATGATTAGGGCAAATGTGGAGGAGGATCAAGAAGCTACTATGGCACAATTCTTAAATAGGCTAAATCAAGATATTGATAATGTAGTCGAATTGCAACATTATGTGGAATTAGAAGACGTGTTGCATATGGCCATGTCGGTGGAGAGACAAATGAAGAGGAAGGGAACAACTAGGCAATCGATAGGTTCTTTGGAATGTAATACATCTTGGAAGTCAAAGTGGGATAACAACAATAAAGGCAATGGGTTGTACCTAAAGGTAAGAATGAATAGAAAAAAGGAAAAGACGAAGGTGCTAGCAAAATCCTATCCAAAATGGAGTCACAACCATCAAGAAGTCAGGACATCAAGTATTTTAGGTGCTTGGGGTCGGGGGCACATCGTTTCTCAATGCCCAAACAAAAGAGCAATGGTATTGTGGGATAATGGAGATGTGGTGAGCGAAAGTGAGGTGAATATAATGACATGCTGCGGTGGAAGAGGTTAGTGATGGAGAAAATTTTGAAGGAGTCATTGGGAAACTACTAGTCACAAGGCGAGCTCTTAGACTCACATCAAAGGGGATGACTTGGAGTTGCAACGGGAGAACATATTCCATACTCGATGCCATGTTAACAATACGGTATTTAGTGTAATTATTGATGGTTGCAGTTGCACAAATGTCGCTAGCATAGCACTTTTAGAGAAGTTAGGATTAACATTGTTGAGACACTCTAGGCCATACAAATTACAATTGTTAAATGAAGATGAAAAAGTTAAGGTTAATAGAGGGGTCTTGATAAATCTTTCAAATGGGAGTTACCGAGACGAAGTAGTGTGTGATGTGGTACCGATGCAAGCGGGACATATTTTGTTGGAAAGACCATGACAATATGATAGGAGAGCTATTCACAATGGGTACAAGAATCGCTACCGTTTCGTCAAGAACGGGAGAACCATTACTCTTATGCCATTAACACCAACGCAAGTATATGATGACCAAATCAAGTTGAGCAATGAGGAACAGAGAAGAGTCAGAGAGTTAGAGAAAAGGAAAGAAAACTGTGAGTTAAAAAAAAAGAGGGAAAATCATTAGTTAGAGGAAAAGAGAGAGAAAAAAATGAGATGAGTAAGAGAGAAAATAGTGAAATGATTACTAGAGAGAAAAAGAGAGAGGAGCTACAAGAAAGAAAAAAAGAGAGTCTTCCGAGAGAAAGGAAAAATAACGAGTGGATTTCTTTGCAAAAGGGAGTGAGTTAAGAAAGGCGGTAAATGAGAGAAAAGAAATGATTTTATTGTTGTATAAAGAAACACTCCTCAGTTTTGAAAAAACTAACATATCCTTCCCTATTTTGGCTAAATCTTTGTTGCACGAATTCGAAGATATATTCCCGGAAGACATACCTAGTGGATTACCGTCCATTCGAGGCATTGAGAACCAGATTGACTTCATATCTGGAGCTGTCATTCCAAATTGACCAGCTTACCAAAGTAATCCCGAGGAGACAAAAGAACTTCAGAGGCAAGTAGAAGAGTTGATGAGCAAAGGTTATGTAAGGGAGAGATGAGTCTATGCGCCGTACCATTGCTTCTTGTGCCAAAGAAATACGGATCATGGAGAATGTACGTGGACTGCAGAGCCATCAATAACATAACGATAAAGTATCATCACCCTATCCTTAGGTTAGATGACATGTTGAATGAATTGCATGGTACCTGAATCTTTAGCAAAATTGATCTTAAAAGTGGTTATCATCAAATTCGCATTAGGAAACGTGATGAGTGGAAAACTGCATTCAAAACTAAATATAGATTATATGAATGATTAGTTATGCCATTTGGACTCACTAATGCTCCAAACACTTTTATGCGCTTAATGAATTATGTTTTGCTTGCTTTTATAGGAAAAATTGTTGTGGTTTATTTTGATAACATTTTAATCTATAGCAAAAACCTAATTGAGCATGTGGAACATTTAAGATGTGTGCTTGTAGTATTAAGGAAGGAACAATTATATGCTAATTTTAAGAAATGTACATTGTGCATGAAAAAAGTTGTCTTCCTAGGTTTTGTTGTTAGTGCTAACAGGGTAGAAGTAAATGAGGAGAAAATTAAAGTTATTAAGGATTGGCCAACACCTAAAAGTATAACCAAAGTTAGGAGTTTTCAAGGTTGGCTAGCTTTTATAGGCGATTTGTAAAAAACTGTAGCACAATCACTACACCACTCATAGAAGTAATAAAGAATAGTGTAGATTTTCATTAGGGTGATGAACAGGAAAATGCATTTAACCCTATTAAAGATAAATTGTGTAAAGCACCTGTTTTAGCATTACCTAACTTTGACAAACATTCGAGATTGAGTGTGATGTATCAGGAATAGGTATTGGAGCAGTGTTAAAGCAGGAACGGAGGCCTATTGCATATTTCAATAAAAATTTGAGTGGAGCTGCACTAAATTACCCAATATACGATAATGAGTTGTATTCACAATGAGCTATATTCACTTTTTCGGGCATTGGAGACTTGGCAGCATTACTTATGGCCTAAGGAGTTTGTGATACACACTAACGATGAATCATTAAAGCACTTGCGAGGTCAAAGGAAGCTGAACAAGAGGCATGCCAGATGGATGGAGTTCATTGAGACATTTTCCTACGTCATTTGGTACAAGCAAGGTAAAGAAAACATAGTAGGAGATGCTTTATCTCAAAAGTATGCATTGTTAAATTCACTAAGTTCTAAATTGCTTGGCTTTGAATACGTTAAAGATATGTATGAAATGACTTGAACTTTTCCGAAATTTACAATTCATGTGATAAAGGGGCTATAGATAAGTACTATAAGCATGAAGGATATTTGTATCGGGAAAATAGGTTATGTATTCCTAACTGTTCGATGCGAGAGTTACTAGTAAGAGAAGCACATAGTGATGGATTGATTAGGCACTTTGGGGTACAAAAGACTTTAAAGATGTTAGGGGAGCATTTCTATTGGCCTAATATGAAAAGTGATGATGAGAGAATTTGTAGTTGATGCATAACTTGTAAGAGGGCTAAGTCTAGAGTTTTATCCCAAGGACTATATACACCATTACCTGCACCTAGTGAACCATGGGTTGACATTTCAATGAATTTTGTTTTGGGTTTACCTAGGACCAAGAAAGGACACGATTCAATCTTTGTGGCGGTAGATAGATTTAGTAAGATGGTGCATTTCATATTGTGTCATAAAACTGATGACGCCACTTACATAGCAGATTTGTTCTTTAAGAAGATAGTGTGTCTGCGTGTGGTCCCTAAGAGCATAGTGTCAGATAGAGATGTCAAGTTTTTAAGTCATTTTTGGTGGGTTTTGTGTAGGTAAGTTAAGCACGAAATTATTATTTTTCACAACTTGTCACCTACAAACCGATGGACAAATCAAGGTAGTCAATAGAACTATAACTCAACTGTTGCGCACGATGATACAAAAAGAATTTGAAAAGTTGGGAAAAATGTTTACCATTTGTTGAATTTGCTTATAATCGAGATATTCATTCTACTACTTCATTTTCTCCTTTTGAAATTGTTATGGTTTTAATCCACTAACCCAATTAGATTTAATACCGTTACCTATTAATGAATGTGATAGTTTAGATGATAAAAGAAAAATAAAATTGGTAAAATCACTCCATGAAATTGTTAAGTTACAGATTGAGAACAAGAATAAGCTCGTTGCATCACAGGCAAACAAAGGCAGGAAAAGCTTCACATTTGAACCAGGTGATTGGGTTTAGGTGCATTTCATAAATGAGCGCTTTTCAGAGCAAAGGAAGTCAAAGTTGTAACTACGAAGAGACGGTCAATTTCAAGTCATTGAGAAGATCAACGACAATGCTTACAAGCTGGACCTTCCAGGTGAGTACAATGTTGCAGCAATATTTAATGTGTCTGATCTCTCTCTCTCTCTCTTTGATGCAGGTGCATATTCGAGGATAAATCATTTTGAAGAGGAAGGGGATGATGTGATCCTAGAGTCGAGCCCAACAAAGACGAGCCCGGGACGAGACCCATTGATAATCAAAGACGGACCGATGACAAGATCAAGGGCAAAGTGTATGAAACAAGCGATGGTATTACTTGTTCAATCCATAATCGATGAAAAATTGCTCGTGGTACAAAATCGAACAACTTCTATGTTGGGGTCGAGAGTCTAAACAAATTGGAACAACTTGATTCAAGTCTTGGATTAAAATGAGCATAACTTTCAGTTCGGGTGTCGGATTTTCATCCATGAGTACAATCTGGAATCGTCACGAAATTCTACACACGAAAAAGTCGGTGTTGAAATTTAATGCTATACGACCACATAGTATAAAAGGCATGCAACCTCATAGACTATTCCCAAGACCAAATTAAAGGATTTCAAATGAACTATGCGACTACATTGGATTATACTATGCAATTGCATAGCGTAATTTCAAGCAAAAATTTTCCTTTTTTCGTGAGTTTCTATGTTTTAGTAAAATTCTATTTTTAGTCAAATTATTATAATCTCGGACGATTGTTTTTTGATTCCTTATAGATTTTTAGGGTTTTTCGAGTTTAGTATAAATATGTTATTTCCTGTATTGTAAAACACATTACATTATATTATTACTTTGAAAGAATTCAATAGCAAAGTTATTTGCTTTCAACTCTTGTTCTTCATCGAACACTTTTAACTTATCAAGAATTACATTCTTGTGGTGTTCTCAAATTTGTGTGCGGGTCTTTGATCATATAATCAAGGGGTCCTTCAATCACCATTATTGTTGGATTCTTTGGATCACTTTTCTTGTGTTCAAACTCACAAATTAGTTAATTGACATTTCTGGGTTTCTCATCAATCTCCTATGGGTTCTATTTTTACAATTATATGGAGAAAATCTCAATTCGGACCATTCTTTTTCACTCACTGCTAGCCTTTTTTTTTTTTTTATATAGGCGGTAGGCTGAAACTAGCCTCCTTGTCTTGTCAAGCTACAGTATTCCCGACCTAGGGTTGTGAGCCTCTACCCTTTTTGAGGAAATTTAATTGATTTGTGAGGTCGTTTGTGGAGGAGTCGTGCTAATGCTTAGACCTTTCTTGTACTAAACTATAATTGTCATCCTCTTGATTGTTGACCTAAATAGCACTACCTTCAGGGGAGAGCACTTACTCTATCATATTATGATAAAGTTTCCGTATGATATCTCATGTAGTCTGATTTCGACATCCATCAATTAAATACTAACCCCAGGTACATAACTGACATGTCTAAATCCCAAAATAGGCACGCTTCTTTGACCAAGTAAAAAGGAGTTCCCAACTAGCCGATTTGATATCTGCAATAACAGTAGTTATAAATAGTTGTATTCAAACAAGTGATGTAGAGTGAATTTGAATTGATATCATAGTGAGCAGAAAACCCTTATAGCATTTTCTTTTATGAAGTTTGACAAATGATAAGGTAGATTGTAATACATAATAAAAACGATGTCATTGAAGGATGACATTTAGTGCATTGCCCAAAGGCTCAATTGCATACACTAAGAACAACGTAAGTTAAATGAAAGAGAAATTCTAGAAAGTCTATAAATTACACCACAAACTTCTAAAGATAAAATCTACCTAACGCAAATAGCCCTCCAAGCCAATTGCCCGAAAGTAAACTAGAAATAGCATTCCTAGTCAATTCACCCTCAACAATTTCTATCTAGTGTCGCTGTTGCCCGTGGGAATGCGTACAAAGTTCAAGTCAAAATCAATCTATACTTTTGATAAGCGTCCATGTCTAGACTCGGACAAGTTTGCGTAGTAAAGGTCACCAAATTCTTTAAGCGTTTGCTTTTTCTTTCCACGTGATGTAATGCATGATGCTAGATATAATTAATCAAATTTAATATGATCTTCTAAACTTTTGAATTTAATATGATCTTCTATACTTGAAATATATCGCGACATTTGTCTTAGCCTAAAAAAAAAAATTAAAAAATCAGTACAAGAGATTAATTCATGAATTTATTTTTATTTATTTTAAACATTTTGATGAAATAAAGAAAGAAAAGTAAAAAGGTAAGGCAAGAGGAGTATTATTATAAGGAAGTGTCTATTCAAACTAGTCTTTAGCAAGGAATACGAGTTGTCGAAATTATGTCATCTATGGTTTGCTTTATCTTTCATTCAAGGCCTTTCGGTTGGTCCAAAATTTCCAAAAGGGACCTCCCATTCCCACTTTTACCAGTTTTGTCTGCTGCGGGTTGGTCTGTGGGCCCAATAATCTTCCAATTTACCCTGCCCGGTTTATTGCTACTGGACCGTTCTAGCCTTCTCTGTTTCCATCTTCTACAAAACCAGTTATGGTCAACTAGTCAACATAGTTAAATCATTAATTTAGTTCATCGTATTGGAGATTGTCATCCACAAAAACCCAAATAGATCTTAACGGGTAATAAAAGGGTTTCGACTAGTGAGTCAAATTTAATTCAAGTGTCATTCTTTCGTACCTTTGCCGAATAATTTCTACTCAAAGAACGATTTTTATTAACCAATTCTTTGCAATTGAAATCGAAAAATTTGAAATAATTTGATTGAATCATAACATTTTGATGTACTATCTTTTATTTTTATTTAATTCACTGTGCAATTATTTAACTTATCATTATATGACCAAAAAGGATGCCACATTTGTCCTAAAAATAGTTTAAAGGAAGCAAGATTAACCAACAATACACAAAGGGAGTTATAGGAGATATGTTAACTAACTTCTATCCCGTTTTCTAAAATAAATAAATGGAAAATTATCAAGAGAGGTTTGTAATCTTTTATATTATAATTTATAATGAGAGAAAAATAATAGCACCAAAAGTTAATAAATTAATATGTATATTCTAATAGTTCATAAAAATAGATTTATAATTGTTAAAATTATAAAAGTAGCTTTTACTTACATTTTGTCGAATAAAGTAGGATTGAATGCACTAGTACGGGTTGCTTAACTTTGAACAAGGGTACATGTGCTCACACCCTTTTTTTTTTTTTTTGGTATCCAAGTATCCCAACTTACACTAGACTAAATCCTGGACCCCCAAGACCCTTGTCCCTAGAACATTGGAGGGGGTAAATCGCAGTTACACCTCAACTGGATCATAGATTCCCCTCACTGTCTATACACTTCTGCGCACAAGAGATCATCTTTCAAAGTGATTGCTCCATATCAAATAAATCTGGTCGCAGGTTCCCACCAGGATTCGAACCTCCACCCTGCCGCTGGAAGCAAGACAATGTTAATTGATCAACCAATTGTGCTCACTCATATTTCATTTGACATCAAGTCATCCAACTTCAATTTGCTTGTAAATCTGATTCTCTGTCCTCTTTCAATTTTAACTAATGTGATATAATACGTTGAAGATTAAAACTAATGGATAACTCACATTTAAACTTGCTTTTAGTTTATACATCATTAAAAAAGTGTTTTAAAAGATAGGTGATGTATATTGTTATACGATGGCATACAAGCCAGTCATGTTAGTTTTAATGTCTATACCACGTAAGTTAAATTAACTAGCAATGAACATAATAAACAAACTTGCAAAAAAAATAATAATAATAATAAATAAATAAATAAAATAAAAAAAGTTAACTGAATTGATTACACTATACTGTAGATAATTAGCCATATGTACAAATAAATTGAAATTGCATGATCTAACTACTTCGAGTTGAATATGAGTAACAATATATACTATTAATTTGAAATCATGTGATCTAATTGTAGGGATGTCAATGGGCCGAGCTAAGCTCGGCTCGTCCAAAAATGGGCGAGCTCAACTCGCGAGCACACGTCGTTTTTTTTCTTTTTTTTTTCTTTTTTGGCGGAAACAAATAGGTAAATTGGAAAATAAAAAAGTAATTTTAATTTTTAAATCGTGAATTTTTTATATAAAAATTTTTATAAATAAAAAAACTAGGTAAAAAATTTAAACACTCCTCCTTTATCCGGGCTTGGGACCGGTTACTTAAATTTAGAGTATGCGGAGTTAAAAATTGTGCTGTTTGTTTGTTTGTTCGTGTACAATTTTTTTAAAAAAATTTAAAACAGTATTAAAAATTATTTTTTCAAACAACGCTGCGCGTCCCCTTGTATATAATTTTCGAAGTAAATCCCTTCTAAAAATTGAAAGAGTAATCGAATGCCCTTTTAATTATCAGAAGTCTTCACTTCGAAAATTATATAGAAGTCTTTCACTTCGAAAATTATATATAATCTTCGAAGTGAAAGACTTCTGACAATTGAAAGGGCAATCATTCGATTACCTTTTCAATTTTCAAAAGGAATTTACTTTGAAAATTACATGCTAAGGTACGCACTGCGTTGTTCGAGAAAAAAATTTAAAATGTAGACATATAGTAGTAATAGTACTAAGTACTAATAAAAAAAATTTGAAATAATTTGATTGAATCATAACATTTTGATGTACTATCTTTTATTTTTATTTAATTCACTGTGCAATTATTTAACTTATCATTATATGACCAAAAAGGATGCCACATTTGTCCTAAAAATAGTTTAAAGGAAGCAAGATTAACCAACAATACACAAAGGGAGTTATAGGAGATATGTTAACTAACTTCTATCCCGTTTTCTAAAATAAATAAATGGAAAATTATCAAGAGAGGTTTGTAATCTTTTATATTATAATTTATAATGAGAGAAAAATAATAGCACCAAAAGTTAATAAATTAATATGTATATTCTAATAGTTCATAAAAATAGATTTATAATTGTTAAAATTATAAAAGTAGCTTTTACTTACATTTTGTCGAATAAAGTAGGATTGAATGCACTAGTACGGGTTGCTTAACTTTGAACAAGGGCACATGTGCTCACACCTTTTTTTTTTTTTTTTTTTTTTTTTTTTTTTTTTTTTTTTCCCTTTTTATTTTTATATCCAGGTATCCCAACTTACACTAGACTAAATCCTGGACCCCCAAGACCCTTGTCCCTAGAACATTGGAGGGGGTAAATCGCAGTTACACCTCAACTGGATCATAGATTCCCCTCACTGTCTATACACTTCTGCGCACAAGAGATCATCTTTCAAAGTGATTGCTCCATATCAAATAAATCTGGTCGCAGGTTCCCACCAGGATTCGAACCTCCACCCTGCCGCTGGAAGCAAGACAATGTTAATTGATCAACCAATTGTGCTCACTCATATTTCATTTGACATCAAGTCATCCAACTTCAATTTGCTTGTAAATCTGATTCTCTGTCCTCTTTCAATTTTAACTAATGTGATATAATACGTTGAAGATTAAAACTAATGGATAACTCACATTTAAACTTGCTTTTAGTTTATACATCATTAAAAAAGTGTTTTAAAAGATAGGTGATGTATATTGTTATACGATGGCATACAAGCCAGTCATGTTAGTTTTAATGTCTATACCACGTAAGTTAAATTAACTAGCAATGAACATAATAAACAAACTTGCAAAAAAAATAATAATAATAATAAATAAATAAATAAAATAAAAAAAGTTAACTGAATTGATTACACTATACTGTAGATAATTAGCCATATGTACAAATAAATTGAAATTGCATGATCTAACTACTTCGAGTTGAATATGAGTAACAATATATACTATTAATTTGAAATCGTGTGATCTAATTGTAGGGATGTCAATGGGCCGAGCTAAGCTCGGCTCGTCCAAAAATGGGCGAGCTCAACTCGCGAGCACACGTCGTTTTTTTTCTTTTTTTTTTCTTTTTTGGCGGAAACAAATAGGTAAATTGGAAAATAAAAAAGTAATTTTAATTTTTAAATCGTGAATTTTTTATATAAAAATTTTTATAAATAAAAAAACTAGGTAAAAAATTTAAACACTCCTCCTTTATCCGGGCTTGGGACCGGTTACTTAAATTTAGAGTATGCGGAGTTAAAAATTGTGCTGTTTGTTTGTTTGTTCGTGTACAATTTTTTTAAAAAAATTTAAAACAGTATTAAAAATTATTTTTTCAAACAACGTTGCGCGTCCCCTTGTATATAATTTTCGAAGTAAATCCCTTCTAAAAATTGAAAGAGTAATCGAATGCCCTTTTAATTATCAGAAGTCTTCACTTCGAAAATTATATAGAAGTCTTTCACTTCGAAAATTATATATAATCTTCGAAGTGAAAGACTTCTGACAATTGAAAGGGCAATCATTCGATTACCTTTTCAATTTTCAAAAGGAATTTACTTTGAAAATTTTATGCAAAGGTACGCACTGCGTTGTTCGAGAAAAAATTTAAAATGTAGACATATAGTAGTAATAGTACTAAGTACTAACAAAAATTTAACTAAATTGGTGGAAAGAATTTTTTTTCTTTTTTTTTTTTAACTAAAAAAGATAGAAAAAAATAAACATGAAATCTTTATTTTTTTTATTTTTATTTTTAAAATAGATAAAATATAAATCCTCCTTCTTTGTCCAAGTTTGGGATCGACTACTTAAATTTTCAGTAGGTGGAGTTAAAAATTATACACGAACAATTTATTGTAACGTGTATAATTTTTTAAAGAAAATTAAAAGTAGCGATAAGAAAAAAAAAGTTTCATCAATATAATTAAATTAATTATCACTTACTTGACGACATGCAATTTCGGCATATTTATCTTGTAGTCGAAAATGAGCGTTTTGCCAACCTTAACGCACATTAACGCATCTAAAATATCTTCTTTCAGTCGGCTCCTGACCTCACTCAAAACTCTTTTACCTGCACTAAAAGCAGACTCCGAAACAACAGTGTTAACCGAAGGTGTCAGCAGATATTTTGCAATCGCAGATATAATTGGCCAACGTCGTTCATACCTTTGCCAGAAGTCAATTACTTCATCTAAACTTTTTTTAATTGTTTATCTGTTGACATATTCTGGTTGAAATAATCGATTAATTCAACATGCAATGCATTATGACTCGAGCTCGGAGATGTTTGATGAGAATGAGATACAGATGTAGACGACATGGCAGGGGCAGTAAATGAACACATTGCAGATGAATCATATCTATACGAATTAATGCCTTAAAATAAATTAAATATTTCCGCATTTTTTTCTTCAATTTCAGCGGAAGGAATAGGTGCAGATGGTACCCGACTAATATTGGTACCCATTCGGTTCGTATATAATTCATACATTTCACATAATGTTTGCTCTAAACTTCTATATGTGATAGGTGTATCAAATGTTAAGGCGTTTGAAATTTGATCAATTATAGATTTAGTTCCCGATAAATTATATCGAGGGTCCATCACGCATGCTAAAAGAAATAACATAGGCAAGTCTTCCCAATATTTTATAAATTTTAATTCCATAGCAATTATAATTTTACTAAAATCGGGGTCATTTTTGTATTTATGAAATGTTCTTACAATTATATAAAGACGTTCACGCACCATACAGTTGGTGGGATAGTAAACGCCCGATTAAATTTTAGTGGTTTCATAAAAATATGTCTAAAATCTTTTAACTTTCAAAACTATTTGCCAATCACGTTCAGTCAACATACCCTCGTCATCACTTCTAACATGTCTATTGTTATAAAAGTTAGTTATTAAAAGTTCAAAACATTCACATGACTTTAATAACAAGTATGTAAAGTTCCACCTATAACCTACGTCGTTAACAAATGTTTTAGCATTTTGCACTCCTCTTTCGGCACAATAATCCTCAAATGCTTGTTTTCTACTTGGGGAGATTGTGATATATATTAGTGCGTTCCTAATATTTTGAAATTCATCATTTATATATTTTAAACCATCTTGGACAATCAAATTCAAAATATGACATACACAACAAATATGAAATAAATACCCACCAAAATCAGGTTGCAGTAACCCATGCAATTTACCGGCAACTACTTTATTAATACTAGCATTATCAAAAGTAAATGAATGGATTTTACTTTCACAATGATATTCTCTAACAATACTAATAATAACATTAAATATATTATTAGCGTTGTGAGGAAATTCAATAATTCTAAAAGCAATAATTTTTTTATGCATGCACCAAAGTGGGTCTATATAATGTGCAGTTGCAGTTATATATACTCTTTTACTAATCCATTCCCATATATCCGAAGTTAAAGATATAACACCCTCATATTTTTGCAAATCCATAATTAATTGTTGTTTTGTTTCAGTAAAATATTGTACTGTATCGAAACGAAGAGTGTTTCGACTTACCCCAACGTACCTTGGTTGCAGATATTCTTTCACATACGAGACTTAGTGTTGGTTGTCAGTTAATGCCAAAGACAACTCAGCACCAGCAACAAGTTTCATCATTCCGGTTCGAGTTCTCTCCTCTGAATACACCCATGTGGACAGGGGTGCAGCAGAACCACCGGCGTCTAGACTGTCAAATTGCAATTGTGTTTAACAGCTTGGAATAAGTCCGTATTTGGCCGCACATACTTTGTAATGGCAGTTGAGATGAGTGGTACCAATTTCTCTTTGCCATGCCAATCTTTGTTGGCAGTATTTATATACTGCTTTGAATTCTGGGACTCCATTGACGATTTTTCCCGTTGAAATCAACTTAAAGTGATCCCAACATTTTGCTTGTTTTTTCCCTTTTCGATTTCTCCTCACATCAGGAATATTTAAGTCAGTCTCTTCTTCCTGATCGTGTTACGCTTCGGGAACGTCAACATCATCCAAATTAATTGGATAATTTGGATTGCCGCTTACATGATGATGAAAATCCAAATCTGGAATATCTTCAGGCAGGGGTACGTCCTTTAAACCTTCAAATTGATTTCGAAATTAACTTTGCGGTGTCATAGGCGAATCGTTTCCTCCATCACCGAACAAGTTTTTGACAAATGTGCGTGAATCCATTTGTTTAATTGTAATAAGTAATAACTAGTAAAAAAATAATTGTATAAATGTAATGAGAAATGAAAATTGGATGAAATTTCAATAAATATAGAGAGAACTGAGAAATGAGAATTGAATATTGTATAAATTGTATATAAAAATTGCACAACTATCAACACAACACAAGAGAGTTGAGAGAAAGAGAATTGAGAGTTGAAAGTGTATTGTAGAAAATTTTGTGACTAAATGCCACTATTTATAGAAGAAGAAGAGGAAAAAATAAATAAATAAATAAATAATTAATTAATTAAAGGATCGAAACGATCAATGAAAAAATTCAGTGACCGTTAACGGTCATAAATTTTTAAAAAAAATAAAATAAAATAAAATAAATTTTCAGGGATCGAAACGGTCATAAACGAGCCCACGAGCCCGACTCGTTTAATTTGCTAGCCGAGCGGCTCGCCCGTCGAACCGGTCCGCTTGGCTCGCGCTCGGGCTCGTGTTTTTACGAGCCCGAGCTGCTCACGAGCTCCGTTTTCTCGAGTCGACGAGTCACTCGGCCCATTTGCCACCCCTATCTAATTGTATCAAATTGAAGTTGAGTGACTCAGATGCAACTACTCCTAAAGTTGGGTGACCTGTGTTGCAATTAACCCTACAAAATATGCAAATATTGGGAATAATCACAATTGGCTAAAGCCTCAATTTGGTAAAATTTATAAGTTGGTTTGTAAATTTTTTTAAAGTAAAACATTAATATCAAACACATAATCATTACTCTTTTATATTCACCATATATTTGCGGGATACACTACTATTCATCTTTTTAAATTTGCCAAATGGAGGGTTCTCTACGAAGTATCAGATGTTCGAATTCCCATGACAACTGGAAGGCAACATTTATGTTGAAAAACAGATATCCTGTGGAGGCAAAGTTATGGTGCTCTTTATCGCCTTTCTGGAGATTCAGTCCGCACGTCGTAAAGGGAGGAGAACTGCATTCTCAGTGTCCGACCCAAGTGCGTATAAGCTATGATCACATCCAAATTTACCTGGGTGGCGACCAGAAGAGAAGGCCATCACTCTTCATGATTAGTCGAATGAAGTTTGGACCCAAAAAAAAAATTGCCAAATGGAAGCTAAATATATTCAAACAACATATTGTAATAATTGAATCACATTTTAATTGTATAAGTGGTCCATAGTCTTTACTCAATTCATAGTTTAATATTTTTCAACTTTTAATTGCACTTTTATTTTCAAATTAACACATGCTATCTCTGATAACAGTTTTTGTCCCAAAATTTCATTAAAATAGAGTAAAAAGACTCATTTCTCAACACGTTTTTAAATAATCAAAATAAAAATAAGGACTAATTAGTTTTTCCTCGTTTTAAAGCACACCGACAAAAATTTTGGACAAAAATCATTAGAAAGGTCAAGATTTGCTTAGTTAATTAAAATTTCAAGATAATTTTTGATTAAAAAAGAGTTAAAGATATATATGTGACAATGATAAATATTTAGTCCATGTTTGAACCTCATTTTTCAAATCTTATTTTTCTCTATAATCGTTTTTAATAATACATTCTCAATTTTTTTTTTCCGAAATCCATTCTGAAAAATTGGTTCAAAACATGGACTTACTGTATTTATAAAAGATGTGATGTATGATTACCCTTCTGAATTTTGTGGAATATTTTTTTATTGTGAATTTTCTTTTTTTTATCCTAATGTGACCAAGCCTAACCAAAGAAAGTCTCTATTTTGTCCCCATTTTTTGAAATTTATTTCTTCTCAAACTTATTGTTAATTACGCATAATGTGATCAATAACTACGTTTTAATCATATGTTTTACCAAATTGTATCAAAATTTACCAAAAATATAATATTTAGCCAAATCATTCAGGGACTAGGTAAAAATAATGATAAGGATCCATAAAAAATCACTTTGCTAAGCGTACGTGTGTATAAATATCACCCCAAGTAAAAAATAAATAAATAAAAAAATCCCACTGTCATTTCCAAACGTACGACTAGATTAGTTTTTCTCGATTCTCAAAAGATGAAAAAAGCAATGATGTCATTAGAGGGCAATTGTTGATGCCAATCAGCATACACAAACAAACTCGAGACAAAGATTAAAAATAGGTAGACATGTAGAGCAACATCATGGACACTTTAAAAAATTAAAATTAAAATAAAATAAAAAATTAGCCTCATAGGTGCTACCAAGCCAAGACAATCCCTGTTTAAATAGCATTATTCATGTTGATGCGCTATATATATAACAATAAAGCTATTTGTACCCGTTTCTTTACTTGTGGGTTGACACGCAGAGGTAGAAAGCAGCTGAATTCAAAAATCTTCAAACACACCTTTGTCTACACTTTTGGGCCGGGTATAAAAATCAACCGGGTCATTCTAATTTAAGCCAAAATAACTCAAAAGCATTCATGTTGCCCACATTCTACTGCAGGAAAAAGTCTCTCAGTTGCGCCTACTTGCTACTGTACACGGTCAGCTTCTCTCGAACGGCATCTTCATTCCAAAGACGGGTTCATTGTGAGTTCGGACAAAGGTACTTCTCTTCCTCGTTTTTCCAATACTGATTCAAAGAAATATTGTCTGATTCTCTTCTGATTCAGAGTGCTTAGCATGCAATTGCATTTTGTTCAACAAGATGGCCACCTTAAATGTGATTCTTGCATACTAGTTTAAAATATTTTATTTCGTATGGGCGTTTAAAGGGAAAGTTAAAGATAAAAATAAATATAAGTAATGTGACATGTTTATTCACAAACAATTGATTATGTGACAATAAAGATTAGCGCATAGATTCATGGACATTCATCCATCCAAGTAGAAACTGAGTCTACCATGGAGGCAAACAAGTTCTCACCTTCCAGATTATATTCTTAATATACACTCTCTTAGTGCTCACACTGGTCAAAATCGTAAACCACTTATTTTGAAGCTAGCACGCTACAAAATTGAAACAACCGAATCAGGTGACCTTTATTTCAATCACGAAAAATGAGAATATATGTTATTTTTAAATTTACTGCTCACGGAATATTCATGTTGTAGATTTACAGAATATTTTTGTCGAAAGCCTATCGACCAATTTTAGAATTCACATTTTACAGAATATTTTTGTTCATTTAATTAGATTTGAGATGAATTAACAATGAGGTTCATATATGTAGAAGGGAAAAATTATATGCAGATAATTTTTTTCCCTCATATTATTATTATTATTATTATTATTATTATTATTATTAAATTTGTACCCTTGATTTGTTATCTCAGGGAAAGGAATTTCGGAAGAGGTGGATGATGATAAGTTATTAGAAGCAGATAACGACAACATTTTGGAAAGTGTCGACTTAGTGGATAGGAAAATCCATGAACTCTATTTGATTATTCTTTCTTGCTAAGAATATGAACCATGAATTGTCGAGGTAATTCATTCATTAAATTTACAGGCGAAAGATTTATCATCCCTATGGGATTAAATGAAAGGATTGATCAAATTCTATTGAGTCTGACTCAAAGTCAGAGTTACTTCGAAAACAAAAAAAAGTAAAGTCAAATTTATTTGGGGTACTCTCTCAATTCTAATAAAATGCAGGAACTGTTCAAGATATTTTAAAGAAGACAGAAGTTTTGAAGGAGGCCGACGGTAGGCCAAAGTAAACTGGGAGAAGTTGAACCGCTTGTACAGAAATCGGTCACATTTTCAAAACTTCTGCTGGTTTGTCTAATTAAATTAATAACTTTGCACGATTTACATGTTGTTACATTATGATATGGTGTAGGGTTGTGGTGACGATCATGTATTTTGCACAATAAGTAATGTCTCCCACTTTCATCCCAGTGGTTTCAACAAGTGATTTATTGTATGTTCAAGGTAATTATATGGTTGAACATATGTACTTTATTTGAAGTAGTGGTCGCTTGTGTAATAATTTTTTTCAATCGACAATTGGACAAGCAATGCCTTACCACTATCCAAATGTAGCTCACCCATCACCACCGTGGAGAAAACTTGTGATGACGAGTTGAGCAGGTTTTGAAGGTATACAAATGTCGTCATGCTTTGAATTTTTGCCATAATATTAACATTATTTTGCCATAATATTACCGTTGTTCTTGTTGTGTATGACTATTTCCTTAAATATATAAACCATGTTGTACTTCTCTCCATTTATGTTGGTGTTTTATACATAAAGCAAGTTGGGTTTTTAATGGAGATAATGGATGTGATAGGTGATACTGTAACAAATGTAACTCTTTGTTCTAGGTGCAAATCAAGGTGGCAACAATATGAAATTGAAAGGATGGCCACTAACTGTACGTATATTATGGTTCAGATGCTGTTTTTCTCTCCTCAATATAGTGTAATTATAAATTGGTTTTTGTGAAGTACCTTCTCAAATACTTGTTTTATGATCCAATATTTGGTTATATAGACTTCTAGGAGCCGTTCTACCATTTCCCAACTAAACATGGATATTTTCTCCTGGTCTTTCTTTCTTTTTCTTTTTTTTTCAAATGGATCAATGGATTTCACCCCTCCCCCATTCCTGATATATTAAGATTAGAGAGATGTGGCATAAACTTTGGAAATATTTATTCATTAGGTAATGGTCACTTAGCTCACACTATAGTGGGAGTGTCGTCCAGGAAGGGTTTTTTTGAAGTTTTTCCTTTATTTTTTTAATTAATCTTCCTACTACAACCTGCCTTGGATGTTTCATTTCATTTTTATCAACAATGTTGTCTGCCAAATCTTTATCTGGGGTCAAAAAGGAACAAATCTTGGTAGCTTTATGGATTTTGAACACGTTGGGATTTGATTTCACTGTTTATCAACAATCTTGTCTGCCAAACGAACTATGGTATACATTGCAATCTATTTATCACTATTTTTACATGTTGGGTGCAAGTTTTTTGCTTACATTGTTAAACTACCATTTCACAGACTCCAACTGCATACCCTCCTCAAGATTGGAGATGTTGAGTTTGGGCATTTTCAATTGATTTTGGCGGTAAGCGAAAGGCTGGTAAAGTTGTGTTGGTAAAAGGAAATGTGTAGTAGTTAGACAAGGAGAAGAAGAAGAGATCCTAATGTTATTTTGGCGGGACAATATTTTGTATCTATGTTCTTATGACATGATGTTGCTGTATACAATTCTACTATATTTATTGAATATGTTGATCATCAATTCTACTATATGTTTGCAGGCTTCGAATATTGAAGTTTTGTTAAAGAAAAATTGCTGGTACATAATTGAAATTTCATATTCAATTCCAGTAACATAATGAAGAAAACAAACTACAATCCACTAAAATTCACACCAACATCATTCACATAACTGTTGAAACATGAAATGTGAGTACATTACAATGATTTGTTCACACAACATAACAGATATTTCACATCAACTCCACATAACACAACACATATTGCACATCAAAGGTGGTAGCGATGCATCCTAAGAAAAAGATCGTGTTCTTGCCGGCCCTTCCCTTTCTTATCCACTCCCGCACTTCCATTGGCCTTCCTTATTGTCACGTTCAAAGAAATTTCAATATTTTGTTCTTCGGTTACCCAACAAAGGGACTGGAACATGATAGAGAATTGCTGGACTTCTTCAAGTGCCACCTGATTATTCGAGTTAACAACAATAGTACTCAATCCGCTACTCGATTCTCCCACGTCAACCCATTCCCAGTATTTACAGTCAGCAGTTCAGCAATTGAACAATTTTCTCTTATTCTTCATTTCCCTCTCAACCTCAAAGCACTTCACATATCCAATTTTACACCATGAGCATTGTCGTTTCTTTGGGCAATTAGCGAAGAAGTGCACCTTCTCTCTACAGCTATGATAACATCCAAAATTCTTTCCTACCATCCTACATACAAGCGAAAGACCGGTTGTGCTACATTAGACAACAACCACTCACCAATGTAAAATCCACAAATTATCATTTCTCATAATCCATTCATTTTTTCCTTCCAACAGCGTTTGACAAAAATTTCTACTACTTGAAAACATTATTTACTCGTTCATTAAAAAGGGAAGGAGACCGAATTGAAACAATAAGGAAACTTCCAAAACGGAAAAAATCGCCTTCCTTACTAATTAAATCAAAATGATAAATCACCAAATTCAACACTCATGGATTCCCAAAAATAACTCATAAATCAAAGCAACTCATCAAATTAAAAGTTGCAGTATATAAGTATGGAAGAAACAAAGAATTCCAAACAAAACAAAAGTAAATAAATAAATAAATAAAAATCAATCTTCCGTTTCAAACATGGAACTGAGAAAAAATAAAAGATTTACCCACCGTTCGACTGATCGACGGATGATCACAACATCAACCACGAGCTTCTTAATAAGGTCAAGACGGAGGAGTGCAGCTTCGTTGTCCTCGAACTATTGTTTCGCCTATGAGGGGTTTCTCTGTGTTTGGGGGTGGGAGAATGAAAGGGAAAAAGAGGCAACGGTTTGCTTTTGTTTTGGGCCTGTTCAAACAATTGACCTGTTTCCTTATTTTTATTTTTTCTTCTTTTGCCAGGTCATAGTGCCAACCAACAGGAAAAGAAACGGGTACATAGAGCGGGATTGTAATACAATTGTGAGAGTTACTACATGTTTACACCTTTGTTTGCATAATACGGAGTTCTTGTTTGATTCCGATTATTTTTAAAATACACTTTTTCCGTTCTTTTTGTCAGTACACATTTTTCAATAAAATAATATTACGTGTAAATTAAATTTTATTTTATTTTTTAACCACACATTCTTCGTCAATATATTATTTAAAAATGCATTATTGAATAAAAATGAGCCTCAAACACGATTCGAGTCAGCAATTTTCATTGAATAATGCTACAGTGACATAATTATTGATATATTTATTAATATAATGTCACATGTCACTACATCAATGAACTATTTTAAACACAATCAACTTTTCATCAAATTACATTTTGTCCACTAACACTATGTCACTCTATTTATTAACCACTTTAATGGTATAACTCTTTTTCATTGTTGTTGCACAAAAATAAAAATAAAACTGTCACTGTTTCGAGCGGATAGTCGCTAACAATTAAAAAGGAATCAGACGATTATGTAAGGAACAGACCTCTTGAGACAAAGTCCCAAAAAGAGGTGCTTTATTGGTGATGATTTACAATTGAAAATAAACAGAATGCCTTCAAGGGGCGTAAGCATACTAATACTAAAAGAAGTGTTTAAGTTTAAACTAAGAAATCGAAATTACATATTCTCTATTTGAGAGTGTTTGATTCGTCCGTTTTTTTCTATGTCTTCTCTTCTTTTTATATTCTCTTGATGATTTTTTCGTGACAAACCGTTTGGAAACTACTTGATTGCTGTATAACTACCCACTTTCTTTATGGTGGCTAACTTGTCGTGGAACTGCCGTCTCTAACTGTTGCCATTACTCTTTGTCGTTCAACCGCTTTCAACTGGGCTCCTTGAATCGTGGAATGTGATAAGATCACTCAATAACTACTTCAATAACTGCTATTCTGGATAACCATAATATTTTATGCTTGCTAAGATCCTGGGCGATTTGAAGGTTTGGGCGAGAACGGGGTCATCCCTCTGGGCGACCGTAAGGTACTCCATTTGCTCAGATTCTGGGCGTCTTGCAAGTTTGGGTGATGATGTTACCGTGTTCGTGGGCTTCCGCCGTATTCATCAATAATCCTGTTTGGACCTTTATCCTAGATTCCCCCATTGGATTTCACTCTTTAGGATATTTGATTTATGCTGCACTTTTAGTGTGTCAACAATTATCCCCCAATATGGCAGAATTAATATCAATTATTAATCTTTGCCATATTCACTTTGTATTTTCCAGCAATATTTGAAACTCCCAAGAATTTCAATCATTATTTCCTTCTACAGCCTGAAAAAGTGCAACGTTACAAACCCTTATAAACTAAAAAGACACGCCATCTCATTGCACCACGTCTCTATATTTCATGCTTCCTCCTTGCTATTTTACTGTTCATCTTCTTGCTTCTCTGCTACGTTTCTCGGGCAAACCTTAACGAAACTGTATTTTGTTCTCAATGGCGACTTCACAAACTCAATCTGATGATTCTTTTAGTTTCGAAGATTTCCAAGAAATCCTTACTAGGCCATATGTAAATCCTAACTTCCTTGCATAAGCTAATGCTGACTTCAATGAATTCTATCTGGGTCCATCGTTCAATAACCCCGAAGCCATTGGACAAGTGGCGGTGGGCCAGCTGTTCCCTTGCACTCAAGATCCTCCATTCCTGAACTCTCTGCCATTGAGGTCGATTCGCGAAAAAGGTATTCGCACTTGGCCCAAAGCTGATGTTATTTTTCGTAGATGGAATGCACGTCTTGTGAATCATGACCCTACCAAGGCGATTTTTAATCGTCCTAGGATTTCAGACTTATTAGAAATCATTCTTCAACCCCCAATTTTCGACCCAGTGTTTTTTCCTATTGCTTTGAGTTTTTGGTATTCTGAATATAACACCTTCGTTGTCCCTCATGGTCCCATGTCTATTACTTTATGGGACTTTGGAGCCCTAATAAATCTTCCGCCTTTGGGCGATACCATCTTTCCCGGTATTTTGATTTCTAGTGTTGCCCCGAAATTTGACAAGAAACTTATTGAGTCCTATTCAAGCCTGGAAGGCTTTTATAATCACTCAAGCGCTGAGCCTTCCCATGCTGAGCGTGTGGTCTTTCTTCAGATTTGGCTCTGTAAATATATTCTATGTGTGCCAAGTATGAAACTTTTTATGAGCTACTTACCCAAAGCGCATGAATTGAAGCATGGTAGACCTTTGAACTTATGTTCCTTCTTTTTAGCTGCCCTTTATAGAGGCATGGCTTCTCTTCAGTTTCAACTGAAGAATGGTGCATCTTCCACTGACAGTGGGCCCCTTTGGTTCACTCAACTATGGTTGAGAGTATACTTTCCACCACTTGGGCTCCATCCATTTCCCTTCGTTCTGCTAGCTGCTATGGGCTAGCCATTGATCCATTGAACCCTGTAAATATGCCTAGTAGGGACATTTTTTCATTCTTTTATACTTTAAATTCGATTCCTTCTTTCCTTTTCCTGCTCACTTGACTCCAGATTATGTGCAATCCCTATCTACCCTAGATAGTGCAAGTGCCTCTCTACTTGTTTGGGTTCAATTTTTGATTAGAAATGAATTGTTCCATAATATTTTAACTGGAACCAATGCTAAAGTTGGGGTTGAAATATACGCTACCCAATTTTTTGCTCGCCAACTTGGTTTTGGCCAAACTTGGACTGTTCCTCCTTGCTACTCCAAAAATTTGACAGACCGCTTTCATACTATTAATAAGGTAGAGGCACAAGTTATAGATGCTCGCAACATTCTTTTGACGAGCAAATTTTCATTAGCCCCTTTCAATTCTAGCTGTGCCGTCCATCCTCTTTTTGAATAGCTTTGACCATCAGTAAAATGCCGACTGTTTGCAACTGATGCTAATCGTGCCTTTCATTTACTGGGCCAGTCAGGCACTCCTTCTACTTCTCCTATTTTGGTCACCCCTATGTCCATTAGGAATCCTTCCACCCCTGCTCGCGCTAAACATTCTATCCATCCATCTGCTTCTCTACCTGCCAAGGCTACTGCAGCTAAAGGTGCCTTAAGCTGCAAACGGTCAGCTTCAGCATCTCCTATTTTGCAGGATGATAATGATAATGATGATGACGCTCCTTTCATCCTTAGGAGAAAGGTAATTGAATTTGTTTATTCACAAACATACTTTTCTATGTACTAATGGTTTACCTGACTTTCTCATAAAAGTTCAGCCTCTCCTTCGAAGGCTTTGGTTTTGGCAGCTCCTGCTCCATCATCTTCTGCTGAAGCTGCTTCATCCAAATCAGCTAATGAGGGGATTACACTTAAAGAGAAACCCTTAGTCCTGGAACCTTCATCACAACTAGTAGAAGGGCCACTTTCTTCCCAGGGCGTCGACCCCCCAAACTTCGATTCAGAAGGTAATACATATTTTGATGTTTTACCTTTACTTGTGCTACTGGTTCTGATTCGTTACTTCTTGAATTATGCAGAGGCTCCCATGGGCCTACCCGTTGTGGCAGAGTCTTCTTGCCCAGATAAGGGGAAGTCCCCACAGGTGGTAGAGCCAACTGGTGATATGCCTGAACTTTCCAAGATTGCTGATGAGGTAACATTTTGCTTCACTTTCATTTTCACTTCGTTTATTGTAGTGAAAGTCCTCAGTGTTGGCATTTTTCTTTGCAGGGTGTTGATGACATTGTGCGTTCCATCCAGGACTTGTTTACTTCCTGGGGGCAAGTCAAGACGTCTCGCCCTACTTCAACCAGTCATCCTTTTGCTTTTTCAGAGGAAAATATGAAGTTTCTCAAGCAGTCGGTATTTGAGTATGTGTCTTTTATGGACATGGATATCGGTCAGGCTAGTGCTACTAAACATAAGGATAAGCTTGAGCTATTGAGTGCGAAATTGGCGCAAGGACTTACACTTTCGTCGCTCAATGTTTCTGCTAACTTTAAAGCGATGTTGAAGGTTGTTCACTCTGACATCCTCTCTTTACTAGAAAATGTTGAACTGAAGGCCAGGAGTACTCAATACCTTCGTGCTAAATCTGAAAGAGAGTCTTTGCTTCTAGAGATTAACAAAGCCGAGGACGAATTAAAAGAAATTATGATCGAAAACTCTTTGATGACAAGTTTGGCTACAGAGATGAAGGAGCTTCAAGCAAAGATGGATGACTGTAGGGCGAGAATGGCTGCTAAAAAGCGTAATGCTTCCCAAGGAATTGAACGAACCAAGTCTTTGGTTGAGCAGTACAAAAAGTTGGAGGTTGATGACGATTTTATAGCTGAATTAAATGTCGATTCTTCTCAACAGAGCAAATATTAGGCGAGACTTAGGGAAAGAATTCGTTCGGCTTGGGGTGAATTGTAATTAAGACATCCAATGCCTTAACTTTCCTTTCGTAACTTCGTACTAACTTTCCTTTTGTAACTTCACACTAATTGCCATTGCTAATTTTGAATGTAACAGTAGTTATCATCATTAATGAACGACTAATTTGTCTACTTGCATATTAATTGACGTTGTCCTTAATCGTCAACCTCCCAAGCATTCAATTGCTTTATGGTAAGATTCATGAACATTCTTCCTTGGTATTTCCGTCTCTTTTCCCAAAACTTTGGGCCATTTGATTTCAGTTATTAGGCACGAATGTGGCCATTTATATTCTGTCTTTTCACCTTCACGCCTCTATAAATGCCTGTGCATTTCGCACTCATTATTTTCATTTCCATTCTTTTCTTCAAAAACTAATTTGCTGCCTTCATTTGGCATCTCAACAATTGATCTAAAATTTTCGTCTTCCATAGAAATGGATCATTTGATCCGTTCATTTTGCTATCTGTTTTGATGTCACCTTTGGTATGGGAGATATATGAAATATTCTTTGGCCAGCGAAGTTCTTCCCATCGTCTCCATATTCTTTATAAGAAGTTCAATGATGGAAGGCAATTTTTGAGGATGCTTTTCAAGCCATTTTGCTTGCTGAGAATGCTTCTCAGTCTCCTTGCCCGTTATTGTAGCAATGCGATTAGGCAGGCGATTTGAGGGTGCTTTTCTTACTTTTTGCTTGTTGAAAGTGCTTCTCGACCTCTCTGCCTGCCCTTGCAGCCATGCGATCAAGACAGCGACCAAGGTCGGTTCACCCTCTTGCTTGGAAATCGACCGAGAAATTAGTTTGCTCTCAATTGTAACTTATAGAGCATTTAGTATTTTGTATCTCACAATTTGTAATGAATATTTGATAATAAAGGAATTTATTTGAACGTATTTTGTTCTGGCCCTATTTATCTACGATCGTTCAATGTAATTTGATTACGCTTTTATTTGTTCACTCTTCCATAAGGAACGAAACATATTTTTTAAAATATTTGTCATTAATGAACTTCATGTACTTGGTGCCATCTAAATCTTCTAAATTGTAGGCTCCATTAGGCAACACATTATTTACTTTATATGGCCCTTCCCAATTGGGCGACCGCTTGCCATACTTTGGATCCTTGCTATCCAAAAGGAGTATTGTTTTCCAAACCAATTCGCCCATGCTAAATGACTTGGCTATAACTTTTTTATTATAAAACTTAGCCATCCTTCGTTTTTGAACTTGCAATCTATCTAGGACGTCCAACTTTAATTCATCCAACTCCAATAAGTTTTGAACTAGTGATTCGGTATACTCACCATCACTTAACTTATGTTGCAAGTATACTCTGATTGATCGCACATTGATTTCTATAGACAAAACGGCGTCCTATCCATAAGTAAGTTGGAAATGAGTAACTTTGGTACTTGACCGAGGCGACGTCCTATAAGCCCATAAGGCTTTGTTTAGACATTCGTGCCAATTTTTGGCATTTTTATCTATCATTTTCCTTACGATATTTTTTAGAATCTTATTAGAAGATTCTGCCTGTCTGTTAGATTGAGCGTAATATGGTGTGGATTTCACTAATTTAACTCCAAGCTCGCTCAAAAATTTATTCACTTGATCTCCATTTAAAGAAGTTCCGTGATCTACCATCAAAGTTTGTGGAATCCCAAATCTATAAATAATATGATCACGGATAAATTTTATGACACTCTTTTGGGTGATCTCCTTTAAAGGTATCGTTTCTACCCACTTAATAAAAAAATTAGTTGCAACTATAACAAAGGTATGTTGGTTGGACGATGGGGGATAAATATTCCCTATTAAGTCTATCGCCCAACCCTTGAACGGTCGGGGTTTGATAATGGGTGTCATCTCTCTTGCTAGCGCCCTTTGTATTGGATCATGCTTTTGACATGTTAGACAACTCTTCGCATATTGAACACGTGATTCTCCCATCTTGGGCCAAAAATATTCATTCCTAATAATTAACCATTTCATCTTTTGGTCGGTTTGATGAGCTCCACATATCCCTTCATGCACTTCAGCCATAATTGTTCTGGCTTCTTGCAAACTTACACATTTTAGTAATATACCATCAGAGCGTTTCTTAAACAACACTTCATCTATCAATGTATAGTTTAGCAAACGCAACTTTATTTTTCTTCTACCTCCTTTATTAGGTTCTTTAAGGAACCTTTTAATCTCTGCCCTCCAATCTATTGCATCTCCATCTTTTATGCAATGAATTTCAATCTTTCTCGCCCTTCTTTGGACTATGGGCAATATTACTCCATATTCATAAGTAGATTTCTAATTTAAAGCCTTTGAATACCTTGAGACCATCTGGGCCAACTCATTTGCTATGTCATTATATATCCTATTAATACATTGAAGATCTACTTGGTCGAATTCTTCCAACGGTTCTTGAGCGATTTCATATTGACTTATAATGGAATCACTTTGGCACTTAAAATCACCGATAAATTGGTGAATTACCAATTGAGAATCGCCTCTAACGATCACATTATTTACCTCCATACCTATAATTAATTCTAAACCCACGATTAAGGCTTTATATTCGGATTGATTGTTGGTGCACATCCTATCCAAAGTGAATGCGAACTTGTAACAAATTCCGAAAGGATTTATCAATGCTACTCCTACTCCCGCACCTTTAGAGGTTTTCGACCCGTCGAAATATAAAACCCAAGATTTTAATTTGAATGAATTGATTTCTAATTCAATTTCCTCAGACATGTTAAAGCATGGATGATCGGCCAAAAAGTCAGCCAAAGCCTAATTTCTGATTACCTTTTGGGGTATGTATTGTATTTCGAATTCTGACAATGCTAACATCCAAATGCCTACCATCTGGTGTAAAATAGGGTGAGAGAACATATACTTAACCAAACTTACTCTAGAAATCAAATAAACGGCTGCGGATCGTAAATAAACCCTTAATTTTGTACACGTGAAATACAGTGCAAGACATAACTTTTCAATGGCAAAATAATTACATTCATATTTTGTTAACCGTCTACTCAAATAATAAATCGCCCTTTCTTCACCAAATTAGTCTTCTTGTGCGACCATTCCAGCTATTGATTCTTGTTCGGCTGATATATACACTTTCATTGGTCGTCCTTAGATTGGTAACACCAACACTGATGGACTTGATAAATATGTCTTTAGACTTTCAAAAGCCTTTTGATGCTCTTCTTTCCAAACGAATTCGTCCTGATTTTTCAGTTTTAAAAGTGACGAAAAAGCTTTAGTTTGCCCTGCACAGTTAGAAATAAAGCGTCTTAAAAAATTTATTTCGCCCTACACAGTTAGAAATAAAGCGTCTTAAAAAATTTACTTGGCTTAAGAACATTTGCAATTCTTTTTTATTGCTAGGTGGTTTGACCTCTAAAATGGCCTTCGGTTTATTTTTATCAAGTTCAATCCCCCTCTTGTGTACTAAAAAACCAAGGAAGTTTCCTGCATTAACGCTAAATGCACATTTCAAGGGATTCAATTTTAGTTTATATTGTTTCATTCGCTCAAATGAACATCTCAATTGTTCAAAATGTTCCTCTTCTTTAATGGATTTGACCACTATATCATCTACATACACCTCAACAAACTTGCCTATCATATCATGAAAAATCAAGTTCATTGCTCTTTGATAAGTCGCTCCTGCATTTTTCAGATCGAAAGGCATAACTACCCATTCAAAACATCCTAGAGATCCAGGGGACCTAAAGGCAATTTTGTGTATATCTTCCTCAACTATATAAATTTGATTGTATTCTGAATACCCATCCATGAAGGAATATATTACGTGTCCGGCAGTTGAGTCTACTAAAGAATCTACCGTAAGCATTGGATATTCATCTTTAGGTGTAGCTATGTTTAAATTCCTAAAATCTATGCACACCCTTAATTTACCATTCTTTTTTAGGACTGGCATGATATTGGACAACCACTCTACATATTTGGCTGTTCTAATAAAGCATGCTTTTAATAATCGCTCTATTTCTTTCTTAATCTCAGAAAGTACATTAGGAGCGAAACGTCTAGGAGGTTGATTATGAGGTTTAAAATTTGGCTTGGTTGGCAATCTATGTTTCACCAAATCTCTATCTAAACCAGGCATATGTTAATATTCCCAAGCAAAACAATCTTTATATTCCTTTAATAAAGCGATTATTTTATCACTAACCTCTTGATCGAGCATCTGGCTGACGAATATTGGGCGATCTTCCCCTTCATTGCCAATATTCACTTTAATCAGAGGATCTTGTGCTTGAGCGTATCCAGGCTTGGTGATCCTCATTACTTCGTCGTCCATTTCCCTTATAGGCACTTCTTCTTCTAAACAATCCACATTGTTGACTTCGGCCAATACTTTGTTCCAACTCGAACACTGTCAATTTGTCTCCCAATGCTTTCAAGGCTGCTTCTTCTTTCGTCTTGTCTTTACATTCTATATTGAAAGCCATTAATTTGGTTTTGAAGGCCTGAATATCGGCCATTTGTCTTTGTTGCTTACAACTCATTTAAAACTCATTGATTACTTTTTTGCCAATTACTGGCTCTTCCAAGGCCACTATGTTTGGCCTCATTCGACTGAACATTTCAGTGAGTGCATCTATTAAAAACGGCTCTTCGTTCTGTGCAACAATTTGAGTTTCTTCTTCATCTTGGACCACTCTAACAGGTCCGTAATTTCCTTCGTACATGAACCTTTCTACTGAGTTTGCTTCTGCGACAAAAGGTCTATGATCTGCTTGCACCACTTCTGCTTCACCCTTGTCATTTCAGAAAATCAGGCATTGATGGAGCGATGAAGGTATGCAGCAACTTCCGTGTATCGAATCTCTTCCTAATAAGACATTGTAACTGGTAGGACTATCTATTACGAAGAAGACTGTGGTCCTAATAGTTATCCCTACAGTTATGTCCAATGGCATAACCCCTTTCGCTAAAGTTGCTCCTCCATTGAAACTTGTAAGGATGACTTCTGTTGGAATCACATCACTTTTTGTCTTTAGAAGTTTCCTCATCATCCTAGATGGAATGGTGTTTATAGCTATTCCATTATCGATAAGTACTTTCGCCACAGGTATACAGTTAACGAAAGCCTTAACGTACAATGGTCTTAAGTGTTTAGTTAACTTCATGGCTGGTCTCTTAAAAATAACCTTTTCGACAATATCTATTTCCACTTCCTGCTTATTCTCTGTTGAATTATCCTTTTGTGATAAGTCAACGTGCAGTATGTCGCACAGAACTTCCGCTTCCTGAATTTCCTTTTTATTGTTTTCTAATGCTTCTACTTCGGTTACCCAACCTATGGGAGGAGGCATTATTCTTGGAGGTGATCCATACTTTTCAGAGCGAGGTACTCTCTTTTTCCTCTTGGACGTCCCATACAGCACGTAATAATCGAAAGAACGCCCAGATGGTTCCCCCAACAAGTCCACTTCAAGAACTCCCTCTCGATGTAGTTGATTCAACAGAGTATTGTGCGATACTCCTCACTTTCTTCTTTCTGCTTCCAGATCAATTTCCTCTTCGATGTCCGTCATACCATCATCCTCTTCACCATTGTAGGCCCCTCTAGAAGTTTGGCCTTCTTCACATTCCAGCACACATGTTTCTTCCTCGTTATCCTTCCTCTCTTCTTCTTCTTCTTTCTCTTTGTTCTTGAACTCATTGGCTAGTAAATAGTTATGAGCCATGACAGGAGGTAACGTACCGAATTGAATAGTAAGGAGCGGATCTGGATCTTCTCCATCCCTTCTGCCTCGCTCAAACTTCGATCTCCCAGAAGAACTCTCTGGTAATTCTTCCATCGATTCACTTGTACCAGTCTCCTCACTGTCTTCGAGAGTATTTTAATTGGCCACCTCAAGTAGTTTAGGTGCCTTAGAACGTGGCACTCCCTGTTGTTGCCTCATCATTCGTCTATAATTTCGTTGAAAACGCCTTTGTTGGATTCTAGTCATCTCGTTGAAGGGTATCACCCTTCTTGCATTATACTGGAACGAATGTCATACATTTGGTTGGCGAGGTTGTGGCCTGAATGTTCTCCCATTATTCATTGACCTGAACTGCCTCTCAAAAGACAGTTCCCTATAGAATGATGTATCTCGCCCTCTACCAGGCTGAGCGTTTGGGAAAAAACTAGAGCGATGGTGATGCTGTCATATCCTTGGTTTCTCTGTATTTGCACTCACTTCTTTTTTATATCTTGCACACAGGATGTCTTTATCCTTTTTAGGCTCCTTCCCTTTGATACGTTCAAAGAAACTGGGGTGTGGCACAGGGTCCTCTTCTCCGTCATCTATAACCAACTTGAATTTTGGCAACTTGTTTTTGAAACCAGTCATCACCATGTTCACCCCAAGTGGCTGTGGAAAAGGGTTTTCATCCACTACCATCTTCTTCTTATCCTCGAACGTAATTCGTCCTGATTCAATGGCGTCCTGTAACACATGGCGAAAAGTCAAACAGTTGTTAGTCAAATGCGACCATGCATTATGCCAGTTATAATATTTTTATCCTTGACTTGTTCAGGGTTTGGCAACTTATGTTTATCGCTTAACTTTATCTACTTATCCTTATATAGTTTACAAATATAAGGTCAGCTTCGGTTAAATCGAACGAGAACGTTCTAACCTTTTTGTTTTCATCTTTTATAGGCTCATCCTTGCCTGACGATCTAGGCTTAGCCATTATAGGACAAGTATACGCATCTCCTTTGATTAATTCGGCTAAACACATTTCGGTTTGATCGTTATACTCGTCATTAATGGTATGAACATCAAAATTTGGGTCTCTATAATAAGTCCCCTTACTAGAATTTTTCATTTGCTCTTCTTCTCTTATTAATCGTTCATACCTAATCACGTTTGCGCTCAATTGGAAAAGATCATGAAATTCCCTGTCTTGAAATTTCTTTTTCAGATCAAAGTTTAGACAATTTTGAGCAATTTTGACAAGCTCCTTTTCGGGCAAAGGTACAAAACATTTACTTCTTACTGTCTTGAACCTTTGAAGGAAACCTTCTGCCCATTCGTTTGGCATTTGATGTAAATTCGCCAAATCGGCTAAAGTAACTTCAGACTCAGTCTTATAAAACTGAACATGAAACAATTGCTCCAATTGTTGCCATGTTTGAACAGAGTTCGCTGGCAAATTGATGAACCAAGAGAAAGCTACTCTTGTTAATGAATTAGGGAGCAACCTCATTTTATGGTAGTCGGTTGCTTCACCACTTTGCAGTGTGAAACGCCCTATGTGTTTTAGAGTAGACACCTCTCCTAAACCGATAAATAATGAGAATTCTGGCACTTTATACCCTCTAGGCCATGGATATGTTTGGTCTACCCAATCAGGGTATGACTTTGTGTAAGTCGGCCTAATGACAGGACGTACTCCAAAAGCTATTTGATCCCGTACTATTTCCATAATTTGATTTCTCAACATGACGTTGAGGTCATATGGAATTCCTACAGGTTGGTTGGTCGATTGATTTGCCTGAGGCCTGATGTTTGATCCTTGGTTGGCAACAAAGTTGCCATGATTTGGGACATTGTTACCATTAGCCTGAATATTTATTCCATCATTGACACGTGGGGTATTCTGTCCATTATTTAGGACATTGTCTCTTATATTTAGGTTACCCCCTAGTTAGATGTACCATTATCACTATTCTGATTTGACATTACACTATCCCCCTGATTTGAAGTAGGTAGACCAAAAGGTAGTTCTATCCCCTGATTTGGATTTAGGACTGGGGAATTATGTCCCACGATTGTCCTAGTTTGAAAGTGATTTGCAATAGGCACAACTGGCTGACAAATTTGGCCTACTAACTTATTCATTATTTCATTTAATGTATTCAGTTGTTTGGCCATGTTGTCATAATGTGCATTCCCATTCTGGATAAATCTTTCCATATTATAAACATTTCGTAGATTTACCTGTTCATCGACATCCTGTATAAGTTCTCCAAGCAATGCACGCATGGTTCGAGGACTCAACTCTATCATTGATTCATAACGACTGTGATGCTCTGACTCTGTCCCTCTGTTCGTGGAAAGCTTTGCTGCTCTTCATATCGCTCGATCACAGACTGGACTCCTCCTGACTTACTGCTTCCTTATCAGATTTATGAGGCATATTATTTCACCTGTTGTATCTTCAACACCAAACACCAAGGTCCCACTAAGCGTGCCAAATTGTTTCGCACGGGTAGTCGCTAACAATTAAAAATGGACCAGACGATTGTGTAAGAAACAGATCTCTTAAGACAAAATCCCAAGAAGGGGTACTTTATTGGTGATGGTTTACAATTGGAAATAAACAGAATGCCTCCAAGAGGCGCAAGCACACGAGTACTAAAAGAAGTGTTTAAGTTTAAACTAAGAAATCAAAATTACATATTCTCTGTTTGATAGTCTTTGATTCGTCCCTTTTTCTCTATGTATTCTCTTCCTTTTATATTCCCTTGATGATTTCTTTGTGACAAACCGCTTGGAAACTGTTTGATTGCTGTATAACTACCTACTTTCTTTATGGTGGCTAACTTATCGTGGAACTGCCGTCTTTAACTGTTGCCATTACTCTTTGTTGTTCAACCGCCTTCAACTAGGCTCCTTAAATCGTGGAATGTGATAAGATCACTCAATAACTGCTATTCTGGATAATCATAATGTTTTATGCTTGCTAAGACCCTGGGCGATTTGAAAGTTTGGGCGAAAATGGGGTCATTGCTCTGGCGACCGTAAGGTACTCCATTCGCTCAGATTCTGGGTCTCTTGCAAGGTTGGGCGATGATGTTACCGTGTTCGTGGGCTTCCGCCGCATTCATCAATAATTCTGTTTGGACTTTTATCCTGAATTCTCCGATTGGACTTCACTTTGGGCTATTTAATTTGGATTGTACTTTTAGTGTGTCAACGATCACCAACAAATGAGAAATTGCCAACTCAACTTCTGAACACTCGCCCCTGCGAGAGCGGGATGCTGATTCTCAAAGTGTCATTTGCGTCCCATCAGTAAATGGTTGACACGTCGTAATGCGTCACTTAAGACGCAGACCACACTGCATGTGATGTAGACTATTGTAGGAGAACTACTGTAGGCGGAAACAACGTTGCTATCACTGTTGTTTTTGCTATTTTCACGTAACAAGCGTGGGTGAGTCAAGCGTAGGTAGTCCCCACGGGTTAAAAATAATTTACTACAAATAACTTCACATATTTATATTAATTATTACGTTAAAAATAAGTAAATTTTTGCTTAGTAATAATTTTTTTACTGACTTTTAAACTTTGTCAAACATGCTTTAGTATATTAAAATTTATTGTATTTGTGTGTTTGTTTGGATTTTTTTGAATTTAATAAATTATTTAGTCCATCGTTAACTTTTTGACATTTGTTTTAGGTTTAAATAAGGAGATTTGCCTTCTTGTTTGTTATTGCCTCTCAAATTGAATTCTCATTCGGAAAAGCGTCTATGCGAAAAAGACTACCAATTTTGAGATATTCTCCCTTTTCCTTTTATGAGCGTGCTCGAATTGATTTCAAGTTATGAATCATATGAAATTCGCAAATATTAAATAAACATTAATTGTCGGTATTATCAAGGGCAGAGTCACATGGGGTCAAATGATCCCACAAAATTTTGGTGTTTTTTTCCAGAAAATAGTTATTTTAACTATTTTACGTCCTACTTTAATACATGTTAAATAAAGTCGAAACATTGCATTCTTAATATCATTTTAAAATGTTCATAACCTAGTTTTTCATTTTTTAATGGTTTGCGAAATGATCAACCACAGCAAAAATTATGATGTATCACAGTAGGCTATTCCAAATTAGTATCTTAGATTTTTTGATAATATACTAACTTTTAAAATTTGCCAATGATCATATGCTATCCGAATCCACAAATCGACTGCATCATCTAGAAGCTCGTTTCGAGAACTACATAGTAGTTATATCGAATGATTCAAACAGATATTGAAAATAATTAAACATGAGTCAAACGAACGTAAGTATTAAAAAATGTGTTTAACTCCTTTTTTCTTTTAAAAAAACTCAATTAGTCCATTAACGTTTATCATTTTTACACTATAAAATTTTCAATATAATTTACATCATTTTATTAGAAAATTTTATATCAAAAATGATGTCAAAAATTCTAAAATCGTTTGAACTACTTTCAAATTATTTTTTTTTCTTTAAACTAAATTTCATTTACTTCATAAATTAAATGTGAATTTTATTTCAATTCATTTACTTTCTACATTCAATTTGATTATTTGTTGTTACCTCAACATCTATAAATAACATGGTAAACAAAACTATACATGTAGCAAAATTCATTTAACAATATTGATAATAATAATATAATTATAAGACATTTTCAAGGTATCAATATGCGTATTAACTTATTTTCATTAATATTATATTATTTTAAAATTTACACATTAATTTTTGACTCCACAATCCAAAAACGTTGGATCCGACCCTGTGTATTACGAAATTTATAGATGAAAATTATATTTAACTAATTTAAATTATAATTTAAACTTTATCAATCAGACACTATGTATAACCTGATGTAAACTACACATGAACCTGACGTAAACTACACGTGAACATGAAATCACTTTCCATTCTTGAAAACTTTTACTAAATTTATTCTGATAAGACTAGACTAAATTGACGCGAGAGTCGAATCCACTATCACCTATTTTCTGTGGATAAGACTATTTGGTATCCATCTTCTAGCATTTTTAGCAGTTGAAAAGGAATATACCGAATATCTTTAGAGACATTTTTCGTATCTATTTTTTAGACCTAATCTTGGATTGCGCATTTCTTTCATTTAAAGATAAAAGTATTTATACATTTATAACTTTAACCATTAGCAAGTCTGGATCAAAATTAGATATGTTTGGTGAATCGAGTGTGTTAGTACAATACATGCACGTAGTAAACGATCAATTTCTTTATACGAGGAGTGAAAGCACTACCAATTAATTGACTACCAAAAGAGAATTCTGCCGTTCAGTCAAAGTACGAACAATAAAGGATCTCTTTTAAGACCGACGGACTAAACTAACATGTTGATTCAATGAGTCCTATTACGGATCGGAACCTGCCTTTTCTGACCCAATCACTTTCATTCCCCTCGAGGAGGAGGTTGAGTTGAGATCAAGAATGTTGGGTTGGATTGGAGAAATCTCTAGAAGATCTTTAAAAATCATATTATATTATTTATATAACTTTGATTTTGCTGAAAATCTTTCCAATCGTGCTCGCAAAAGGTCATTTGATTTTTTAAGTGATGATAAAAAAAAAAAAAAAAAAGGAAAAGTGCTACGTGTACATCATGATTGCACATCCTGGTGCCAAGTGCTAATTGATGGTTGTGAAGGGGCTATATATCACTAGTGTACAAAAAGCAAAATTCTAAAATAAGTCCTTCCTCATAGAATAGTAGCGGCAGATGGTGAAGGTACCAACAAAAAGTGACGACAATTTGTCCTTGTTGACGCTAGTGTGAGCGTCAAAGATTAAAGAGAATTGATAGATATATTCAAATTGTAAAAAAATTAAGCCCATGTTTATCATCCTTTAATTTTTAAATTGTTTGTCACAAGAGCATTTTTTATCTTACATTCATACAATAAAATATTCTACACACAAATCAATAAAGTTTCTTTACTTTTTAATCATACATTTTTCAAAAAATATTGTTCAAAACTCTTTAATTTCTCAAATAATGGGTGACAAACAAACTCTAAGTCAGTGTTCAACCACAGAAGGATAACTCATTTGAGTTCCAGAAGGATAGCTCATTTGAATTCAAACCTTTTTGATAGGATAGCTAATTTGAATTTAAACCTCTTTGATATATGTAGACTTCTAATTTAATTTTTTTGTTAACAAAATATATATCTAGACGTCAAATGTCTAGCAGTCTCTATTGGCAAAGTTTTGATATCTCATCACATTGTATTTAACAAGTCTCTATAGTATAAAGTCCTCAATCCCATCTGTCATCCCAAATCAATTAAACTACTTTGCTAGAACTTTTTTGATATAACGGTTGACATCCTCTCACTGTAAGTGGGCTCCGATTAAATAAAAAAGTCCAAAAAAGAAGTGGGCCCGCAAATGTTAGAGTCGGACATCCATTATGTCAAAAAAATTCTGTCACCATAGCATTGATGCACCTCAAATACTCTTATTCCTCCTACGTTAGGGTGTTCTAGCTAGGGGAAGTATGTGTTGGGTGATGGAATGTGTGTAACTGTTTTTCAACTTGCTAACTAATGGGAAGTACTCCATATGTACAATTTGATCATAGTTATAACACGCATTGACATTAAAAATGGAGTATAGTTTTTTTAATTAAGCAAAGCCAAATGGGGACATTTTTGAAAAATATGTGTCATATTTTTACAAATTTTATTTATTGACTTGCTTAATCCCTATTTGGTACGGGTTAAAATAAGATTTTTAATAGATATTGATAAAAATTAATGAAATATGTGCTTAAAAAATTGTGGGATCATTAAAATATGTGTTTAAAATTTATTGTTGATTTTAATTTGGATTAAAATCTGAATTTTAATTCCTATACCACACGGGTTTAATGTGCTCTTGAATTTTTGGGTGTCAAAACTTTGGGAAATCAATTGTCAAATCGCGAGAAAAAGGTACATATTTTGTCAGTAGCTAGTATTCACTGATTTGATATTATGTGGTTGGACCAAAATATTTAATTTTCAATTTTTAGAGTTTTCCTCAAATAATATGGCATAGCCCCGTTTAAACCACATTATTTTAAAAATGAAAATAAAAAATATAGTTGATATGTACTCCACACAAGAGATAAAAAATCAAATATAGTGATTTGATATGATGAATAACGATTATATTTTTCATTTTAATAAGAAAATAATGGAGCTCAAATAGAGTCATATAGTTTCTTGTTATAATAATTACCGCTAGAATAGAATATATTCTACACCATCTAGGTATTTTCAGATTTGTTTAATAGATGACTATAAGTATAGGTTGAAATGTGATTCTTAAAGGTTGAACACCAACTTTGAGGGCTCCCACCGTCCCGCCCCTAGAGTATCGTGAGGAAGGTAAATCGCGGGTTATGTCCCAACAAGTTAGGGAACAAAAGTTTGTTCGCACACTGGTGTTCACAAAGAATCCAATTCCATATCTCAAGAATCGAACATTCACACTACGATTGCCAGCAAGGCTGAAACTACCTCACTCCTGTCCTTTACAACATTGAGTTATGCTCCGGGGGCGGTTGAATTGTGATTCTTAATCCAAGTTATGGTTGCATCCAAGTATAATAGGGAAGTGGTGATAAATTCAAGATCAATGAGTTTAATTCTACTTCATAAACAAGAAGATACAAAGGGAGTTGTTTTTAATTATTTTGATTGTTCTTTTTGTTAATTTTCCGAAATTACAAAAATTGAATACTATTGCATTTTTAATTAATTAATTATTGGATTGTTTGGCCCGTGGCATGGGCCCATAAATATTTCTCTTTGGGGTTTGCCACCTTAATATTTGGTCTTCGTGTACTAACTACTTTTCAATCAAACTATAATCACGAACAACAACAATGTGCACATACCAATTAGAATCATTAGAAATTGATTATAGGAAGTTCTGACAGCTAATTGTCGAGATAGATAAAAGTTAAATTCAAATTAATTTTTTATTTGCCTAGGTTTTATAACTTACAATGTGAGTTTAATTCGAATGAGTAATATCAAAGATGTTTAAATTCTAATTGTTGGGAAATTATTATTTGTCATGTGAGCCTACATACGTAATTAATTTTGTAGAAAGGCTATCTTAAAGTCAAGCACAAAATTAAAATGATCTAATAAATAATTAAGTAATTGGCCTTAGTATGTCTAAATAAAATGTGGAGCGAATTATATGTGAAGAGACTAGATTCTTTTAGATTTGTATTTCAAGATGGATGAAATACATATGGAAACTATTCATATGATTATAGTACCCAATCCATATGTAAATTATCATTCTTTGTGTCATCTCATCATCACAAGAATTCAAAGAGAAAACATGTTGAAGAGAAAGGTCAAAACTGACAATCAAGAACAAGGATTGAAGAATTCAAGAATCCATAATCAGTAATCGAATTGAAGAACTAGACAATCAATATTATGGAGCAAGAAGTCAAAATCAAGATCAACAGCTCAAGAACTAATAGAGTCAATAATCAAGATTCAAGATTCGAAATCAAGATCCAGTATTAAATAAGCATTCCCAATGAATTAAGGTATGTTCCACATTTTATAATTCTCTTGGTGACTTGACATGAAGGATATTGACGATAAATTAATTAGCTTATCAAGTTTTTTGAGATTTAGAGTTTTATTATTATTAAAAAAAAAAAAAAAGAATTCTAAGGCTAATAAGCTATTCTATCAAAAATGTGTAAATTAAAATGAGTTATCGTTCCAACATTAAACGGTCAAGTTGACATGTTCCTCTACATGGCACTCAATCAAGGGGTTAAGGATTGTACCCTGAGATTGTACGTAGGATTTGAAATCGACGAGATGGCAACGGTTAGGTAAGTTCTTTAGCATACTAATCATTGGTAGAGACAAATTTTAGAGACAAATTTTACATGAAGTTGGCCACAGAGAACTTGATCACGTACATAATGAAAATATATTTCTATATGTTTGGCGCATGCATGGAATAGTGGATTATAGGAAGATAAGTGGCCTTAATGTTATCACACCATAGGATCGAAAAGCTCATGGTCGGGACATATAAATTTGATTGAACATATTTTGTCCGTTGAATTTTTGCAGTTGTAGTGGCAATAGTTATAAGTGTTATACCCTAAATCCAATCAACCTTGGAAATAAATGCTTTTAATATATAATTGATGCAATTTTATGGCAGATCTATTATTTAATTAATATTCAATTATATTAAATAATAGACTCCGTAGATTCAAGTTTCAATAAATTGTTAATCACAAGAAGTTGTGCATGTAAGATACAAATTATGTGTGATTGAATCTTAAATAATCTATGATCGTAAGTAATAACGAAATACGAATATCGTTATTACAGATAGATCATCATATGTGGCATTTCTTACCTTTGAAGTAAGTAGCTGATCTCAAAGTTAAAGTATGGTGACACTTAAATGAACACATGAATGTTATTATAGAACGAAACATTAAAGACCTGTTGGGAGATTCCACATGGATAATCATCTGAGCGTCAGTAATCTCTAACATTTGGTAGTGAAATTGGTTCTTTGACTTGAGGTCATCATAATACCTTATATGAGGATAGTCATACTTTGACGATATTGGATGTTACTCTGTCAAAGGCCGTTATTACGGCATCGTTTGAGTATGTCAAGAATCACATGAATGTTGTGAATGACCAAAGAAGATTCGTTACTTATAGATAGTAAAAGATTATGATATGCATTTCATTCAATTAAATCAATAACGAAATCCTTGGCCAGAGTGTAATATAAGTCGAAAATGAGTTTTCGACTTATATTGACTTAATAGTAGAATGAAAAATATAATCGATAATAGAGATTGACACACTTTCATATCTCGTAATTGATCAGATTATATTGACGAAGGGATTATATTTTCACTGTAAATGAACAAGTTTGATTTTGTTATACTACATAACATTTGCCGTCACATATATAGCCTTGACACATTGCTAGATATCAATCTCGGACGACGAATATAAGTAGGTGATAAATTAAAAGGGTGTTTAATTTATCGATTTTGATTAGATCAAAATAAGAATTCACAAAATGAGAACTAGAAGATTGTGTTTTACCAATTAATTAATTTAACAAACGCTGGAAAATTAATTAATTGAGTTACTTATTTATTGGCCTGAATTAATTAATTGGATTAATTAATTTATGGACAAAATTTAATTAAATGGGTTAATTAAATCTTGGACCAGGTTAGAACATGGGCCAACCGCGTTTGGGTTTGTATAAATAGGTAGCTATGATTTTGGATTTGAAGAGAAAATTCATTATTTAGCACAAGAAAAGTCCTAGTTGTCACAATCTGTTTCTCTGTGTGGATTGCCATTGGAGGCTGTAAAATTGAACAACTGTGGGTGACAGATCGATGTTACTAAAAAAGGAAAAGCAAAAAATTTGCAGATCTCTTCAAAGGTACATTTTCTAGCACAATTTCTACTTAAACACGAAGAGATCCTTGGTAAGAATTAAAATATGTTCTATTTTCCAGTGCGCATGTTTAAATAAATTCCCAACAGTGGTATCAGAGTCTACTTTGTGTTTGTTAGAAATTATTTTGCATCCTGAAATAATTAGAAGTTGATTGTTCTTGTCTTTCTTGTTTTTAGCAATTAAGAAATTTTTTTTATTCAAAATTTGATTTTGAGAAACAAAGAAAGAAAAACGAAGTGATCGGACTGGTGGCGGACATGCAATGCCGATTGCCAGTGACGGCTTCGCAACCGCTGCTACAGTAGCATGAAGACGCTGCTGCACTTGTCGCCTGAGCGCTAGTAGGGCCTTGTCGCTTGAGCACGAACAGCCCTTGTCACAAGGGTATTGGCAGCATCGATCGGCGCCGCCATGGGAGATAATAAAAGAAAATATTTTTTAGGGTTCTAGGTTTTCAGATGGGGTGATGGTTCGAGGTGGGGGCTCGGTATGCAATTTAAGAAATTGCAGACCCCTGCTTGCAATTTGATTTAAGGGGTCAAGTTTGCAATTATTGAAAAAAGACTTGTTCCGAAATTTATGAAATGAAGGGTCTCTGTCAATTTGCAATTTTCAAGAGGGAGTTTTGAATTTAAATTCAAAAATGAATTTAAATGAGTTTGATCTAAAATTTCAATTTTGACCCGTTTAAAATTTTAATTAAAATTGACAACTTTTTATATTTTTGTTAAAATTGGATTTTAACTTAAATATTAAACTTAGACCCTAAATTGAATTTTATTTTATTTAGGAATGTTATCCTAGATTAAAATATTAATTCAATTCAAATTAGAGTTGGACTCAAATTTAGTACTTAATTAAAATTTGATTTTAATTAATTATTCACACAAATATATTGTTAAAGTTAGAACTTGATTCTAATTTGACATTTAATTAAGACTTGATTTTAATTAAATTGTCATGTCCTTTTTTTTTTTTTTTTTTAAATACCTCCTCCTTTTTTATTATCATCCCCATGCGCGGCGTAGCTTGGTTTCCATCTCCCGTTTACAAAATGTAATTCCCATTTGAGAGTATTCCTATAAATCAAAAACAAAACAAAAAGGAAAAGTTACGACTCCGGCCTAGACTCTTAACAGCGCAGAAAGTTAAAACAAAAATGAAGAAATAGATAAAGGAAAGAAAAGAAAAAAGCTTGGGTTGCCTCCCAAGAAGTGCTTCTTTAGAGTCATTAGCTGGATTTGGTACAGCGAGGTCAAGGCTTTCCTTGGCGGTGGGGAAATCTTCCACGTAGTGCTTGATGCGCTGGTCTTTTAATTTGAAATTTTCCTTTGTTGGATGGTGTAGTTCAACTGTGCTGTAGGGAAACACCTAAAAGATAGTAAAAGGGTCAGGGTGAAACGACTTGTCTAGAACTTTATCTGAAGTTGACTTTCTTGTCTGTCCTTCTCCTTTTTATTCGTTGGGTCCATTCCACTTTCGCTTTACTGAAGGCTTGGCACCATGCTGAGAAATTTGGTCAATCTCTAACCTATTTGAGATTGCTTGAGCAGTTTGTAATACCCGACTATAGGTGCTGAATTGGTGAGATGCCATTATTCCATCAATTTCAAGACGCAATCCCAATTCGAACCTCCTCATTTTATTTGCTTCCTTGTCTACTAAATATGGTGCATACATAGAAAGTTGTTCAAACTTTCTCTCATAATCCTCAAGCTTCATCTTTCACTATTTTAAGTCGAAGAAACTCTGTCTCTTTTTAATCTCTTGGAGCTTATGGAAAGTATTTCCCATCACTTCGTCCTTGAATTGGGTCCAAGTCAGAGCATGTTGTTGTGCTTCCATTCTAGTACGCGATGCTGACTCCCACTAGTGTACAAATAGCAAAGTTCTTAACATATATACTTAAGGTTCTGATGAGCTTCTACGGCTATCAGTTTATATGTGTTTAAAACCAACCTTTCTTCAAAATTTAAGGGAAACCTCTAAAGGCATTTTATATACTTCATGCAAATATAACAAATAACATGCTTATTTGAAAATTTAAATTCATGTAATGACAACGTCACGTAGGGATCTTACCTTAGTTTGAAGTGATAAGATAGTGTTGACGTCGAATGGATTTCCTCTCCAAATCTCAAACGTGAAACTGTTTTCCCCTTCTTCTTCCCCCCGCCTTTTTTTTTTTAATGGTTCTGCAGTACATGCTTGTATATGTATCTAAAAGGTTTGGTATCCTAATGTAATTGAAATTCCTACAAAAACAAGAGCCTAAAAGGGTAGACTTTTATTTCCAAGCAACAACATCCGGATATGTGTTAGTTATATCCCCCCTTTTTTGTCAACTAGTGTAACATTTCACGGAAGTCCTAGCTGACAAACGGTCATTTGAGGTTATTTGGACTCTTAAGTAATATAAATGGATAATTGATAAAACCAATTCAACTTATATTCCATTAAAATTCAAAAGTCAAAATCCAATTACCTAAGTAGTTCACGTGGCCAAAAATTTTAATTGCTTAATTAACAATGATTAAAATATAACTTCCTTTGCACTACAATAATGTGGGCCTAGCTTATCCAAAATAACTTTTTCTCGAGCACAAAATTTGTCATTTATTATGAGCTTCGAAACAAGCCCAATATCGATATGAACTTTCTCTTTTGAAGGATACTTGATTATTTGACGGAAAGTTAAAATTTTGACACAAAGACTTATTTTTAAATTTGTCCCTTGGTATCTCAACTGACGAAACATGTCAACATGAAATAGATGAAAATTTAATTTAGGTTGCTAACCAACATAAATTCTACACATAACACTTTCTGAGCATAGTGCAACAATGATGTTTGACGATTCACTCCATTCCTCTTATCCATTCTTCAGCTGCCATGGATCTGCCTTGCCATCGAAAGTTAGAGATTTGTAATAGTGGAACTATTCCACAATTGAGCTGGTGTTGTTAGTATTTGTATTCTGGGAACTAGCCTGTGCTTGTTGTCTACCCAGATCTTATACAACCCTCAACAAATCCCTGATAATCGTGGCTTGATTTTGTTGTTATATGGCCATTTTCTTAACACAAACAAAATTTTAATTTAGAAATATTTGACGATGATGAAAATAATAATAATAATAATAATAATAATAATAATAATAATAATAATAATAATAATAATAATAATGGCGAAAAACTTAAAAAAAATTCCTTTGTTTTCAAAAAATTACCAATAAATAAATAAAATTCTCCTAAATAAGTAAATAACATCTATTTCCAATCTCTGTGAGTCCTAAAAATCTTTCTTTGTAGAGTCTTATCATCCGAAGTAATGCATGAGTCGGTCTCAAAATATACAACCGAATCGATGAAATTTTGTAGCTCGAAATCTTGCTTAGGGTCCTCTGGTTCTAGTCCAATTTGCTCCTTCAGATCCTCCTCAAGCTCCTCCTCTGAGTCCTCATCAAGTTCTTTCTCTAGCTCTAGTTCGAGTTCGAGCTCGAGCTCGGCCTCGAGTACTGGCTCTTGTTGTCTGTAGTTCCATAAGATTATAATATCCTCACAGTATACTTTATAATCAATCATATCCCAATCTTTCTACAAATATAACCCATAATCTATATCTCTCACCAAGTAAGACACATCTTCCCATTGAGGCTTCACATTGCTTATAAGATGATATATCGAGAGGATTGTCCTCTCAGTATATCCGAACAATCTTCCTTGCTCCCATTTAAAAAGGAAATCTTCAACATGCTCAACAAAGGTTTGCTCTCATCTCAATTCATAATTTATATAGTTCTCAACGACTATTTGAGCACGATAAAGGTATGTTGGGCTATTCCTAGTTATCCTAGTTGTTTTGCCAAGTCCTAATCATGTGACAAGTATAACTTCAATTACGCCAAATCTTTTAGTGATAATATTATTTTATTCCATGCTCGCATAAACAATATTCATGTAACATGAGAAAGGAAATTTTATTTTTTTATTGTTTTTTACTAATAAATTATGCCAGGTAAATAAACTTGTACAGTTCATAACACAAAGCAAGATAACTCATAATATTGCTAAAGGTATAACATTACATTTCATACCTACAATTGGAGAGTGGTCAAGTGTGAGTGCTGCGTGCCAAGGATTCTTCAGCTCATTACATGTTTGAGACTTTAACAATTTTTCATTGTCCTAATGTTATACATTTTTCTTGTTAGAATTTTCCCAAAATAGAATTTTCTCAAAACAGAAGTTTCTAAAAATAAAATTTTCTTAAATCTATTTTGGCTGGAAATATATATTTTTTGTCTTGTTGATTTGAATGACATGCAACCAAAGGGCTTCCAAATGAGGAGAGGGGTTACAAGTGGATCGTTTAAATCTCAAGCTCTTCTTAGACAATTTAGATCATTTTGATAAAGCCTTTCATGTTGACCTATGGTTGATTATAACCTTAAAGTTTTTATTATAACAAACAAGTTAATCTTATTTACTAAAAAGTTGAATTTAAGTGATCATACTATGAAAAGTTGATCGATGATCATCAAAAGATTAAATGCTATCATTACAAATCAGACTCATGAAGGAGATCAATATCGAAGAATTTAAGAGCCAAATTTTGGAGGAAGATCAAAGACTTGATTTCTTAGACAAAATGTAAAAGTACTAACACTTTAATATTTGACAATGAATGTTTAAACTCAAAATCTTTCGATTCATTAAAGATAATTTATTGTGCATTAAAAGGTATTCAAATGCAACGTTTTGAACAAATATAAAAATGACTTTAAAAAATTGATATTTTGACTTGAAAAATATATTTTTATCTTGAAAAATCAGTTAAAAATACGTTCCAAAAGTCCTTGCCTTTCAAAACCTTCAAATTTGGTCAAACAGGGCCAAAATGCAAAAAGACCGAAAACTGCCGGGGGTCAACCAGCCAAAGGGGTAGTCGATCGGAGGTAGTCTACCGAACAAAGGTGGCAATCGGCCAAAATCCAAAATTTTACCATTCCGACTTCTGATTTTTACTCTACAAACTGCTATATTCATCATCCGGACAAGAGGAGGTTGACCGAATAAGTCATCCGCACTTATAAATTTTTTTGACGTTTTAAACTCTATAGACATCCTTAACCTTTCCATTCTTCATAAGAGATTTAAGAACATCAAAGTGAGATATTTTTTTTTGAGAATTCTTTGAGTTTTCATTTGTATTCATTTAATTTGTTTCTTCTTATCAAAAATATCGATTGATTCAAACTCTTTAATCATTATCACCACCAAAGATTTTCATCTTTCTTTTTTATTTAAATTATTACTACAATTCTTAGGAGAGAGATATATTTTGAAGAAAAGTCCATGAACTTTCATCATATCATTTCTTCTACTTCTCTATATCAAAACTTTAATTTATAAAATCAAACTTGTAAAATCAGAATACATATCAAAGTTCCAAATCTCTCTTTTGGTACTAATTTATTATCATTGTTCATTAAAAAGAGAGATATTTTGAGAACATTGTATTTATTTCTTCTTCATCTTTTCATTGAAAAATTTTGATTGATTGAATTAAACTTTGAAATTATCATATTCATCAAAAAAATTTCACGTAACACTTTAACTATCATTTATTGCTATTCATTGAAGAATTAATCTATTTTGGTACTTAATTCATTTGTATCATTTATTAAGAGAGAAATTTCATTGTAAAATTATTTCTCTAAATTTGTGAGTCATATTAAGATCCCCAAAAAGCTTAATAGTATAAGGATTGATGTTCCTTGTTATAGATCACCGTGTGGATCATATTGAGGTCCCTTAAAGGTCAATATTGTATAATGATCGTTGCTCCTTGTTTTAAATTGTTAGAAACGTTGTAAAGGGTTGGATTGCACCACAAATAAATCAATATAGTGAAAAGACCGTGTTCGTGCCAAAGAGCTTGATAACAAAGGATGTAGATCATTTTTTTAGATCGAACCTATTATATCTTTTATATCCTCTCTACACTTTTACTTATCGTTATCTTATTTATATTTGTTATTTGATTGATCTACATCTTTTATTTGCTTATGATTATTAGTTGATCAACATATTATTTGCTTCCTTGATATAAGTTTATTTTTTGAAAAGTTTTAAAAACTAATTCCCCCCCCCCCCCTCTTGATTAGTTATTCTTGGGCTTTCATTTCAATCTTTTTAGCACGCAAGTCAAGCAAACTCAAACAATCAATGGAACGTGAAATCTCTTAAAATATAAATTTTCTAATTGGTAAATTTTTAAAACATCACTAAAAAGCTCAAATTAAACACATAAATATTTATGATATGAAATATGTAAAACATGAGCATATAACAACTTAAATTAACTAGTATAATTCAAAATAAATTTAAAATAAACATTTAAGGCCCACCCCCCCTTTTTAAATAAAGCGAAATCCAATTTTTTTTTTCTTAAACAATGTGCGTACTGTTCATGTGAACATTACGTAGTGTTCACTTTTTTTTTTTTTTTTTTTTAAAATGTCCACATGAAGATAAGACTGTACTCTGATATCAAACTGTAACACTCCAAATTTTCATAAATCTTGAGGTGTTACCAAAAATTTTCTTTTCCGTGTATTAAAGGCGGAAAAATAATAATAAATTTCTTTAAATGTGCATACTGTTCATGTGAACAATACGTAGTGTTCATTTTTTTTATTTGTTTTAAATGTCCACATGAAGATAAGACTGTACTCTGATATCAAACTGTAACACTCCAAATTTTCATAAATCTTGAGGTGTTACCAAAAATTTTCTTTTCCGTGTATTAAAGGCAGAAAAATAATAATAAATTTCTTTAAATGTGCGTACTGTTCATGTGAACAATACGTATTTTTCATTTTTTTTTATTTGTTTTAAATGTCCACATGAAGATAAGACTGTACTCTGATATCAAACTGTAACACTCCAAATTTTCATAAATCTTGAGGTGTTACCAAAAGTTTTCTTTTCCGTGTATTAAAGGTGGAAAAATAATAATAAATTTCTTTAAAATGAAAAATTGAAATATCCATAAACTTGAACTAAACATGGAAATTGCATCAAAAAATAATAATAAACATATTCAACTAACTAATTAAATGACATGTTTTTGAATAAATTACACTAACTAACAAATTTAAAGGCCCAAAAAACTTAATGAGTATTTTTCTTTTTCTTCGATCCGTTTAGCAGCCCGCATCACCATTCTGCTACAGATTCAATCGATCTGCACTAACTTGTAACACTATTGTAAGAGTGAATATTTAATAATACTCACTAAGATGTGTGCAGTTTCATACACAATTATATAACAATAAATAAACACTTCATACTACTCTTCTTTTATTGAGTATATTGGTGACCAAACAACATATCAATCTTAGATCCTCTTAAATTCCTAAAGAATTTCATCTCTCTTTATCAAGAACCCGAAGATCTATTGACAATTTACTCATATTTAATTGAATATATAAATGTATACGGAAACAAAACACTAGCATAAAAGTATCTTACCTCGTTTATTAGAAGGTTGTAAAAAAAAAAAAAAAAAGGTAAAAATAATACTTGTGAAACTCTTCTTTATGCTTCTTTCTCTGTGCTTGAACTCTCTCTGTTACCGTGTATGCATATAATAAATTTTGGGTGCAAAAGTTCTACCATCATGTCCTATAATAAATTTTGGCTATGCCTCTATTTGGCCCCCATTACATGGAAAAATTAATGAGTGGAATAGTTTTTTTTTTTTAAAAATGAGTGGTTGAAAAAGAAGGAAAAATTGTCGATTTACGTATAATATTATTTTATAGAAGATTGTGAAGTTAAAAATAGAAGAGAGAAAAATGAAATGTAATGTAATGATAATTAAAGGGGCTGAAACGGGGGCTAGATAACCATTGCTTAGCCTATATAGAGTTGTGTGTAGTAGGGAACCATGCATGGCTAGAAATTGAATTAAAATTGGTATCAAAGTAGACTTTAGGTAAGAATAGGTTGTACTTTATAGAATAAAAATTGGATAAAATGAGTTTTCTATTGAAAGTGGGCAATGATTTGGCTTTGTACGTGTCCTATCCTGCTACAAAACTAACTAATTTTACAGTATCTACCTAATGATATTGGGATTGTATCTATTTTCTAGTTATAAAAGAATTTTGATTGTACCAATCCAAAACACACGTGGCCATCTCCAATTGAGTAAATATTATCAGATAACAATTTTTTTAAACGTCAATATCTTAGGTTTAACATATTTGAAACAGTATTTTCTCAAGTCAAAGACTTCTAA
>NC_036254.1:16062838-16193166 GCF_002742605.1 Olea europaea var. sylvestris | reverse complement strand
GACGAAGGCAAGTGCGAGACGAGACCCGTTGATAGTCGATGGCGGACTAATGACGCGATCAAGGGCAAAGCAAGTGAAACAAGAGATGAGATTGCTCGTTCAAGAAACCATTGATGGAACCATGCTCGGGACTCAAAATGGAGCAACTCTCATGTTCGGGTCGAAGATCGAATCAATTTGGATCAATTTGTTATCAAGCGACGAAATCGGAGGCTGAAAACAAGCCTGTGCGGCCGCACAGGCAAAACACCATGCGGTCACATGGTGGCATACCGAAAATAAAAATTGCATTTCTTGTTGAACCATGCGATCGCATGGAAATACACCATGCGGCCGCACAAGCCAAAAAAATTGGCGAAGTTTCCAATTTTGGCCGAATTTTCTAGTTTCGATAGAATTCTTATAAAATCAAATTATTACCATAATTTGATAGATTTTGGACGTTTTACTCATTAGTATAAATAGGATAATACTTTTCATTGTAAAGACTTTTGACCTTTTGCTTGAATAATATTATAGAGAGAGAATTTGTTCTTTCAATTTCTTATTCTTCTTGAACAATTTTGGAACTTATTAAGATTCAATTTCTTGTGGCGTTCTAAACAATCGGATTGTGGGTTCTTTTAATTGTAATCAAGGGGTTTTAGGTTCTTCGCTAATTTAGGGTTTCTTGGTTCAATTCTTGGGGTTCAAGATCTAAAACCGGGTTAGTATTGGCGTTCTTGGGTTCCGCATCAATCTTGTTGTGGGTTTTGTAGTTTTCATTGCTGCGGGGTTCGCATCAGTTTACTTGATGGATTATTTTGAATCAAGGTTTTGGAGTTGGTTAGAACCTACTTATGTAAGTTAGATTCTGCTACAACTTTGCGTCAATAGTTTTGTCTAACTCATTAGCTGCAACTTGTAATATTCTATCAAAAATCTAACTTGTCAAGCTACCACATAGGTAGTTTTGACAAACTTTAACTGATTAGATTCATTTTTCTTTCGTTTTTTCCTTCATAGCCTACCTCTCTTTGATACTCGATGTTTTTCCATAGCTAAGGACTTCACATAGGTGAGTGGATCCGATGATAGTTGGTTAACTATTTCCTTGGTGTGATTTAGTTCAATAAGGAGCCCGATGACTTGATTATCCTTCTCTTTTAAGAGTTTGGTTAGAGTTTCCTTTTTAACACCAACTGCAACCCTCTCTTCTTTAATGAACTCCATCATTGCATGATGAGTGATATTCTTTTCTTGTTCAATACTGATTTTCTTTCAGGCCAGTGCACTCTGAACATGTGCTACTTGGTCCTGCTATGTCTCTAACCAATGAGTCTGTACCTATAGGCGACATTTATAAAGAGTCAAAATCAGACTGTAGGTTGACGGTAAAAGGGGTTACCCAATTATTATCAGTTCTGTCCTCATCTGAATTTGATTCTCTTTCATCGTCTTCACTCCATATGATGTTGTTGACACACTAAAGGTGCAGCCCAAATCGAATAGTCCAGGGAATGAAGCCCAATTGAGGAATCCCCAAATCAAATAGCCCAAAAAATGAAACCCAACTGGACAATTCAGGATAAAGGCCCAAATAGGGTTATTAATGAATGTAGTGGAAGCCCACGAATACAGTAATATCATCACCCAAGCTTGCAAGACGCCCAAAATCTGAGTGAATGAAGTGCCTTACAGTCGCCCAGAGCTATGACCCTATTCTCACCCAAGCCTTCGAATCGCCCAGAATCTTAGCAAACATAAGATGTTATGGTTATCCAGAAGTGCAGTTATTAAAGCAGTTATCGAGCAACCTTATCACGTTCCACGATTCAAGGAGTTCAGTTGAAGACAGTTGAACGACAAAGAGTAGTGGCAACAGTTAGAGTCGAGAGTTCCACGACAAGTTAGCCACCATAAAGAAAGTGGGTAGTTATAAAGCAATCAAGCAGTTTCTAAGTGGTTAATCATGAAGAAATCATCAAGGGAATATAAAAGAAAGAGAAGACATAGAACAAAAAACCCCGAATCAAACACTCTCAAACAGAGAATATGTAATTTCAATTTCTTAGTTTAGACTTAAATATTTCTTTTCAGTACTCATATGCTTGTGCCCCTTAGAGGCATTCTGTTTAGTTCCAATTGTAATGTCATCGCTAATAAAATACCCCTTTTGGGACTTTATCTCAAGAGGTTTGTTCCTTACACAATCGTCTGATCCCTTTTTAATTGTTAGCGACTACCCGCGCGAAACAATTTAGCACGCCCAGTGGGACCTTGGTGTTTGGTGTTGGAGATACAAAAGGTGAAACAATATGCCTCAGAAATTTGATAAGGAAGCAAGTCAGGGAGGAATCCAGTCTGTGATCAAACGATATGAGGTGTAGCATAGCTCTCCACGAACAGATGGACAGAATCAGAGCAGTCATAGTCATTATGAACCAATGACAGAGTTGAGTTCTCGAACTATGCGTGCATTACTTTGAGAACTCACACAGGATGTCGTTGAACAGGTTCATCTATGAAATATTCATAATATGGAAAGACTTACTCAGAATGGGAATGCACATTATGATAACATGGCCAAACAACTGAATACTTTGAATGATATAATGAATAAGTTAGTAGGCCAAATTTGTCAACCAGTCGTGCCTCTTACAAATCACTTCCAAACTAGGACAATTGTGGGACATAATTCCCCAATCCTAAGTCCAAATCAAGGGGTAGAATCACCTTTTGGTCCCTCTACTTCAAATCAGGGGGATGGTGTAATGCCAAATCAGAATGGTGGCAATGGTACATCTAACTTGGGGGGTAACTTAAACGTAAGAGACAATATCCTAAATAATGGACAGAATGTCCCACGTATTAATGATAGAGTAAATATTCATGCTAATAGTAACAATGGCCCAAATCATGGCAACTTTGTTGCCAACCAAGGACCAAATATCAGGCCTCAAGGAAATCAACCGGTTAACCAACCTGTAGGAATTCCACGACCCCAACGTTATGTTGAGGAATCAAATTATGGAAATAGTACAAGATCAGATGGCTTTTGGGGTACGTCCTGTCATTAGGCCGACTTACACAAAGCCATACCCTGATTGGGTAGACCAAGTATATCCATGGCGTAGAGGGTATAAAGTGCCAGAATTCTCACTATTTACTGATTTAGGAGAGGTGTCTACTCTAGAACACATAGGGGGATTCACACTGCAAAGTGGTGACGTAACTGATTACCATAAAATGAGGTTGTTCCCTAGTTCATTAACAGGAGTAGCTTTCTTCTGGTTCATCAATTTGCCAGCGAACTCTGTTCAAACATGACAACAATTGGAGCAATTGTTCCATGCTCAGTTTTGTAAGACTGAGTCAGAAGTTACTTTGGTCGATTTGATGAATCTACATCAAATGCCAAACGAATGGGCAGAAGGTTTCCTTCAAAGGTTCAAGACAGCGATAAGTAAATGTTTTGTACCTTTGCCCGAAAAGGAGTTTGTCAAAATCGCTCAAAATTGTCCAAGCTTTGATTTGAAAAAGAAGTTCCAAGACAAGGAATTTCTTGATCTTTTCCAATTGAGCGCGAACATGATTAGGTATGAACGATTAATAAGAGAAGAAGAGCAAATGAAAAATTCTAGTAAAGGGACTTATTATAGAGACCCAAATTTTGATGTTCATACCATTAATGACGAGTATTACGATCAAACCGAAATGTGTTTGGCCGAACTAATCAAAGGAGACACGTATACTTGTCCTATAATGGCTAAGCCTAGACCGTCGGGCAAGGATGAGCCTTTAAAAGATGAAAATAAAAAGGTTAGAACGTTCTCGTTCGATGTAACCAAAGCTGACCTTATATTTGATAAACTATATAAGGATAAGCAGATAAAGTTGAGCGATAATAAATTGTCAAGCCCTGAACAAGTTAAGGGTAAAAAATATTGTATGTGGCATAATGCATGGTTACATTTGACTAATAACTGTTTGGTTTTTGGCCATGTGTTACAGGATGCCATTGAATCAGGACGAATTACGTTCGAGGATAAGAGGAAGATGACAGTGAATGAAAATCCTTTTCCACAGCCACTTGGGGTGAACATGGTGACGACTGATTTTAAAAATAAGTTGCCAAAATTCAAGTTAGTTATAGATGACGGAGAAGAGGACCCTGGACCACATCCCAGTGTCTTTGAATGTATCAAAGGGAAAGAGCCTGAAAAGGATGAAGACGTCCTGCGTGCAAGATGTAAAAGAAAAGTGAGTGGGAATACAGAGAAACCAGGGATATGGCAGCATCACCGTCGCCCTAATTTTTTTCCACACGCTCAGCCCGGTAAAGGGTGAGGTACGTCGTTCTATAGGGGACCGCCTTTTGAGAGGCAGTTCAGGCCAGTGAATAATGGGAGAACATTCAGGCTGTAGCCTCATCAACCAAATGTATGGCATTCATTCCAGTATAATGCAAGAAGGGCGATATCCTTCAACGAGATGACTAGAACCCAGCAAAGACGTTTTCAATGGAACTATGGACGAATGATGAGGCAACAACAGGGAATGCCACGTCCTAAGGCGCCTAAGCTGCTCGAGGTGGCCAATCAAAATATTCTCGAAGACAGTGTGGAGACCGATACAGATGAATCGATGAAAGAATTGCCAGAAAGTTCTTCTGGGAGGTCGAAGTTTGAGTGAGACAGAAGAGATGGAGAAGATTCAAATCAGTCCATTACTATTCAGTTCGGTACGTTACCTCCTGTCATGGCTAATAATTATTTGCTAGCCAATGAGTTCAAGAATAAAGAGAAAGAAGAAGATGAGAGAGAGGATAATGAAGAAGAAGCATGCGTGCTGGAATATGAAGAAGGCCAAACTTCTAGAGGGGCCTACGATGATGAAGAAGATGATGGTATGACGGATATCGAAAAGGAAATTGATTTGGAAGCAGAAAGAAGAAAAAGAGGAGTATCGTACAATATTTTGTTGAAGCAACTACATTGAGAGGGGGTTCGTGAAGTGGACTTGTTGAGGGAGCCGTTTGGGCGTTCTTTCGATTATTACGTGCTGTACGGGACGCCCAAAAGGAAAAAGAGAGTTCCTCGCTCTGAAAAATATGGATCACCTCCAAGAATAATGCCTCCTCCCACAGGTTGGGTAACTGAAGAAGAAGCATTAGAAAACAGTAAAAGGAAACGAAAGCTCAGTACGACATGCTACACATTGACTTATCACAAAAGGATAATTCGACAGAGGACAAGCAGGAAGTAGAAATAGATATTGTCGAAAAGGTTATTTTAAGCAGCCAGCCATGAAGTTAACTAAACACTTGAGGCCATTGTACGTTAAAGCTCTAGTTAACGGCATACCTGTGGCAAAAGTGCTTGTCGACAATGGAACAGCTATAGACACCATTTCATCTAAGATGATGAGGAAATTTGCAAAGACAGAAAACAATAAGATCCCAACAAAAGTCGTCCTTACAAGTTTCAATGGAGGAACAACTTCAGCTAAAGGGGTTATGCCATTGGACATAACTATAGGGACAACTACTAGGACCACAGTCTTCTTTGTAATAGATGGTCCTACTAGTTACAATGTGTTATTAGGAAGGGATTGGATACACGGAAGTCACTGTATACCCTCATCGCTCCATCAATGCCTGGTTTTTCGGAATGACAAAGGCGAAGCAGAAGTGGTGCAGGTCGATCATAGACCTTTTGTCGCAGAAGCAAACTCAGTAGAAAGGTTCATGTACGAAGGAAATTATGGACCTGTCAGAGTAGTCCAAGATGGAGAAGAAACTCAAATTGTCGCGAAGAGTGAAGAGCCGTTTTCGGTGGATGCACTCACTAAAATGTTCAGTCAGATGAGGCCAAACATAGTGGCCCTAGAAGAGCTAGTAATTGGCAAAAGAGTAATCAAGGAATTTTAAATGTTGTAAGCAACAAAGGCAAATGGCCGATATTCAGGCCTTCAAAACCAAATTAATGGCTTTCAATAAAGAATGCAAGGACAAGACGAAAGAAGAAGCAGCCTTGAAAGCAATGAGAGATAAATTGGCAGTGTTCGAGTTGGAACAAAGTATTGGCCGAGAAGTCAACAAGGTGGATTGTTTAGAAGAAGAAGTGCCTACAAAGGAATTGGACGATGAAATGATAAGGATCGCCAAGCCTGGATACACTCAAACATAAGACCCTCTGATTAAAGTGAATATTGGCAATGAAAGAGAAGATCGCCCAATATTCATCAACCAAATGCTCGATCAAGAGGTTAGTGATAAATTAATCGCTTTATTATAGGAATATAAAGATTGTTTTGCTTGGGAATATGAACATATGCCTGGTTTAGATAGAGATTTGGTGGAACATAGGTTGCCAACCAAGCTAAATTTTAAGCCTCATAAGCAAACTCCTAGGCGTTTTGCTCCTAATGTACTTCCTAAGATTAAAAAAGAAATAGAGCGATTATTAAAAGCAGGCTTTATTAGAACAGCCAGATATGTGAATTGGTTGTCCAATATCGTGTCAGTGCTAAAAAAGAATGGTGGATTAAGGGTGTGTATAGATTTTAGGAATTTAAACATAGCCACACCCAAAGATGAACATCCAATGCCCACAGTAGACTCTTTAGTAGACTCAACTGTCGGACACGTAATGTATTCCTTCATGGATGGGTATTCAGGATACAATCAAATTTATATAGCTGAGGAAGATATACACAAAACTGCCTTTAGATGCCCTGGGTCTCTAGGATGTTTTGAATGGGTAGTTATGCCTTTCCTACAGGAGCAACTTATCAAAGGGCGATGAACCTGATTTTTCATGATATGATAGGCAAGTTTGTTGAAGTGTATGTAGATGATATAGTGGTCAAATCCATTAAAGAAGATGAGCATTTTGAACAATTGAGATGTTCATTTGAACGAATAAAGTAATATAAACTAAAATTGAATCCCTTGAAATGTGCATTTGGTGTTAATGCAGGAAACTTCCTTGGTTTCTTAGTACACAAAAGGGGAATTGAACTTGATAAAAATAAAGTGAAGGCCATTTTAGAGGCCAAACCACCTAGCAACAAAAAAGAATTGCAAAGATTTTTAGGCCAAGTAAACTTTTTCAGACGCTTTATTTCTAACTGTGCAGGGCGAACTAAAGCTTTTTTGCTGCTTTTAAAGTTGAAAAATCAGGACGAATTCGTCTGGAAAGAAGAGCATCAAAAGGCTTTCGAAAGCCTAAAGATATATTTATCAAGTCCACCAGTGTTGGTCTCACCAATCCAAGGACGGCCAATGAAAGCGTATGTATCGACTGAAAACGAATCAATAGCTGAAATGGTCGCGCAAGAAGACCAATTTGGTGAAGAAAGGGCGATTTACTACTTGAGTAGACGGTTAACAAAATATGAATGTAATTACTCTGCCATTGAAAAATTATGTCTTGCATTGTATTTCACATGTACAAAATTAAGGGCTTATTTACGGCCCGTAACCGTTTATTTGATTTTCAAAGTAAATTTGGTTAAGTATATGTTCTCTCGCTCTATTTTACACCAAAGGATAGGCCTTTGGACGTTAGCATTATCAGAATTCGAAATACAATACATACCCCAAAAGACAATAAAAAATCAGGCTTTGGCTAACTTTCTGATCGATCATCCATGCCTGAAGAAATTGAATTAGAAATCAATTCATTCGAATTAAAACCTTGGGTTTTGTATTTCAATGGGTCAAAAACCTCTAAAGGTGCAGGAATAGGAGTAGCATTGATAAATCCTTTAGGGATTTGCTACAAGTTCGCGTTCACTTTGGATAGAATGTGCACCAACAATCAAGCCGAATATGAAGCCTTAATCGTGGGCCTAGAATTAATGATAGATATGGAAGTAAAGAATGTGATCGTTAGAGGCGATTCTCAATTGGTCATTTACCAATTGATTGGTGATTTTAAGTGCCAAAGTGATTCCATTTTAAGTCTATATGAAATCGCCCAAGAGTTGTTGGAAGAATTTGACCAAATAGAGTTTCAATGCGTTAATAGGATATATAATGACGTGGCAAATGAGTTGGCCCACACGGCCTCAGGGTACTTGAAAGTTTTAAATTGGAAGTCTATTTATGAGTATGGAATAATATTGCCCGTGGTCTAAAGAAGGGCTAGAACGATTGAAATTCATTGCATACAAGATGGAGATACAATAGATTGGAGGGCAGAGATTAAAAGGTTTCTTAAAGAACCTAATAAAGGAAATAGTAGAAAAATGAAGTTGCGTTTGCTAAACTATGCATTGATAGATGAAGAGTTGTTTAAGAAACGCTCTGATGGCATATTGTTAAAATATGTAAGTTTGCAAGAAGTCACGACGATCATGGCTGAAATGCACGAAAGGATATGTGGAGCTCATCAAACTGGCCAAAGGATGAGATGGTTAGGTATTAGGAAGGGATATTTTTGGCCAAAGATCGGAGAATCATGAGTTCAGTATACAAAGAGTTGTCTAGCATGCCAAAAGAATGGTCCAATACAAAGGGCGCCAGCACGAGAGACGGCACCTATTAGCAAACATTGGCCGTTTAAGGGTTGGGTGATAGACCTGATAGGGAAGGTTTATCTCCCATCGTCCAAGCAACATACCTTTGTTATAGTTGCAACTGATTATTTCACTAAGTGGGTAGAAGCGATACCTTTAAAGGAGATCACCCAAAAGAGTGTTATAGAATTTATCTGTGATCATATTATTTATAGATTTGGAATTCCACAAACTTTGATGGTAGATCACGGAACTTCTTTAAATGGAGATCAAGTGAATAAATTCTTGAGCGAGTTTGGAGTTAAATTAGTAAACTCCACACCATATTACGCTCAATTCAACGGACAAGCAGAATCTTCTAATAAGATTCTTAAAAATATCATAAGGAAAATGATAGATGAAAATATCAGAAATTGGCACGAATGTCTAAACAAGTCCTTATAGGCTTATAGGACATCGCCTCAGTCAAGTACCATAATTACTCCTTTCCAACTTACTTATGGACAGGAGGCCGTTTTGCCTATGAAAATCAATGTGTAATCGATCAGAGTGTGTTTACAACATAAGTTAAGTGATGATGAGTATACCGAATCACTAGTTCAAAACTTATTGGAGTTGGACGTCCTAGATAGATTGCAAGTTCAAAAACGAAGGATAGATAAGTTTTATAATAAAAAAGTTATAGCCAAGTCGTTCAGCCTGGGCGAATTGGTTTGGAAAACAATACTCCCTTTGGATAGCAAGGATCCAAAGTATGGCAAGTGGTCGCTCAATTGGGAAGGACTATATAAAGTAAATAGTGTGTTGCCTAATGGAGTTTATCATTTGGAAGATTTAGATGGCACCAAGCACATGAGGTTCATTAATGGCAAATATTTAAAAAAAATATGTTCCTTCCTTATGGGAAAGTGAACAAATAAAAGCGTAATCAAATCGCGTTGAACGATCATAGATAAAAAAAAAAAAAAGGGGCCAGAGCGAAATACGTTCAAATAAATTCCTTTATATCAAACATTCATTACAAAGTTGCAAGATACAAAATACTAAATTCTCTATAAGCTACAATTAAGAGCGAACTAATCTCCCAGTCGATCGCCAAGTAAGAGGGTGAATTGGCCTTGATTTCCATCCTGATCGCACTGCTATAAAGGCAAGCAGAGAGGCCGAGAAGCACTCTCAGCAAGCAGAAGGAAAGTGAAGCACCCTCACCTCGCTTACCTAAATGCATCGCTGCAATAACGGGCAAGGAGACTGAGAAGCACTCTCAGCAAGCAAGGTGGCTTGACAGGCATCCTCAAAAATTACCTTCCATCACTAAACTCCTTGTAAAGAACATGGAGACAATGGGAAGAACTTTGCTGGCCAAAGAATATTTCCTAAATCTCCCATACCAAAGGTGACATCAAAACAGGTGGCAAAATGGGCGGATCAAATGATCCATTTCTATGGAAGACGTAAATTTTGGATCGATAGTTGAGATGCCAAACAATGACAGCAAATTAGTTTTTGAAGAAAAGAATGGAAATGAAAATGAAAAGTGCGAAATATACGTGCATTTATAGGGGCGTGAAGGTGAAGAGACAGAATATGAACAGTCACATTCGTGCCTAGTAATTGGAGTCAAAGGGCCCAAAGTCTTGGGAAAAGAGATAGAAATACCAAAAAAGAATGTACATGAATCTTATCATAAAGCAGTTAAATGCTTGGGGGGTTGACGATTAAGGACAAACGTCAATAAATACACAAGAAGACAAATCAGTTGTTCATTAATGACAATGGCTGCTGTTACATCCAAAATTGGCAATGGCTATCAGTACGAGGTTACAAGAGGAAAGTTAATACGAATTTACAAAAAGAAAAGTTAAAGCATTAGATGTCTTAATTACAATTCGCCCCAAACCGAACGAATCATTTCCTTAAGTCTCCCCCAATCCTCGCTCTGCTGAGAAGAAGTGACATTCAATTCAGCTACAAAATCATCATCAACCTCCAACTTCTTGTGCTGCTCGACCAAAGACTTGGTTCGCTCAATTCTTTGGGAAGCATTACGCTTTTTAGCAGCCATTATCGCCTTGCAGTCATCCATCCTTGCTTGAAGCTCCTTCATCTGTCTAGTCAAACTGGTCCTCAAAGAGTCTTCAATCATAACTTCGGAAGAGATTTCTTTTAATTCGTCCTCAACTTTGTTGATATCTCGAAGTAAAGACTCTCTTTCAGATGCAGTGCAAAGTTATTAAGTACTCTTGGCCTTTAGTACAACATTTTTGGCCAGCAAAAAGAGGATGTCAGAGTGGACAACTTTCAACGTCGCTTTAAAATCAGTAGAAATGTTGAGCGATGGAAGTGTCAGTGCTTGCGCCAACTTCGCACTCAAATGCTCAAGTTTATCCTTATGTTTGGCAGTACTAGCCTGACCGATGTCCATATCCATAAAAGATACATACTCAAATATCGACTGCTTGAGTAGCTTCATATCTTCCTCTGAAGAAGAAGAAGGATGACCGGTTGAAGCAGAGCGAGACGTCTTGACTTACCCCCAGGAAGTGAACAAGTCCTAGATGGAACGCACAATCTCATCAGCATCCTACAAAGAAAAATGCCAACATTGAAGGTTTTCACTGCAATAAACAAAGTGAAAATAAAAGTGAAGCGAAAGGTTACCTCATTAGCAATCTTGGGGGGTGGCATATCACCAGTTGGCTCCACCATCTGTGGCCCCACCACCAGGGGAGACTTCCCCTTATCTGGACGAGAAGACTCTGCCACAGCGGGCAAACCCATGGGAGCCTCTGTATGATTAAAGAAACAACAAATTAGAAACCAATAGCACAAGTAAAGGTAAAATATCAAAAATGTATTGCCTTCTGGTTCGACGTTTGGAGGGGTCGGTGCCCTGGGAAGAATGTGGCTCGTCTATTGATTGTGATGAAGGTTCCGGGACTGAAGGTTTCTCTTTAAGCGTAGTCCCTTCATCAGCTGGTTTGGACGAAGCAGCTCCAGCAGAGGATGATGGAGCAGGAGCTACCAACACCAAAGCCTTCAAAGGAGAGGCTGAACTTTTCTGAGAAATTCAAGAAAACCATTAGCACATAGAAAGGTAAGCTTGTGAGTAAATAGAATTCAATTCAATTACCTTTCTCCTGACGATGAGAGGAGTATCATCATCATCATCATCATCATCATCCTCATCCTCCAAAATGGGAGATGCTGAAGCTGACCGTTTATGGCTTGGGGCGCTCTTAGCTGCAGTATGTTTGGTAGATAGAGAAGTAGATGGACGAACAGATTGTTTAGCACGAGCAGGGGAGGAAGGATTCCTAATGGATACAGGGGTGACCAAAATAGGAGAAGTGGAAGGAATGTTCGGCTGATCCAGTGAATGGAAAGCACGATTGGCATCAATTGCAAACAATCTGCACTTCACTGATGGCCGGAGTTGTTCAAAAAGGGGTGAACATCACGGCTATGATTGAAGGGGGCTAATGAAAAGTTACTCGTCAAAAGAATATTGCGAGCATCTATAGCTTGTGCTTCTACCTTATTAATAGTGTGAAAGCGGTCTATCAAATTTTTTGAATAACAAGGGGGAACAGGCCAAGTTTAGCCAAAACCAAGTTGGCGAGCAAAAAATTGGGGAGCATATATTTCAACCCCAGCTTTGGCACTGGTTCCAGTTAAAATATCATAGAACAACTCCCTCCCAGTCAAAAACTGAACCCAAACGAGCAGAGAGGCACTCGCACTGTTCAGGGTGGATAGAGATTGCACATAATCTGGAGTTAAATGAGCAGGAAAAGGAAAGAAGGAAGGAATTGAATTTAAAGTATAAAAGAATGAAAAAATGTCCCTTCTAGACATATTTTTTTTTCAAGGCTCAATGGGTCAATGGCTAGCCCATGGCAGCTAGCAGAATGAAGGGACATAGATAGAGCACCAAGTGATGGAAAATAGGCTCTCAACCACAGTTGAGCGAACCAAAGAGGCCCACTGCCAGTGAAAGATGCACCATTCTTCAATTGAAATTGAAGAGAAGTCATGCCTCTATAGAGGGCAGCCAAAAAGAAGGAACACAAATTCAAAGGCCTACACACGCCAATTCGTGCGCTATGGACAAATAGCTCATAGAAGGCTTCAAACTGGGCACAGATAGAATATATTTACAAAGCCATATTTGAAGAAAGGCCACACGCTCAGCGTGGGAAGGCTCAGCGTTTGAGTGATTGTGACAGCTTTGCAAGCTTGAATAGGACTCGGTGAGTTTTTTGTCAAATTTTGGGACAACACTAGAAATCAAAATACCATGGAAAATGGTGTTGCCTAAAGGTGGAAGATTTATCAGGGCCCCAACATCCCTTAAAGTGTTTGACATGGGACCAAGAGGGAAAATAAAAGTATTATATTCAGAAGACCAAAAACTTAAAGCAATAGGAAAAAGTGCTGGGTCAAAAATTGGGGGTTGAAAAGAGATTTCTAATAAATCAGAAATCCTAGCACGATCAAAAATTGCCTTGGTAGGACCATGGCCCACAAGGCGAGCATGCCATCTACGAAAAACAACATCAGATTTAGGCCAAGTGCGAATACATTTTTCACGAATAGGCCTCAGCGGCAAAGAGTTCAGGAATGGAGGGCCTTGAGTACAAGGAAACAACTGGCCCACCATCACTTGTTTGACGACTTCGGCATTGGTGAATGAAGGACCCAGATAGAACTCATTAAGTTCGGCATTGGCTGGTGCAAGAAAGTTCGAATTTACATATGGCCGAGTGAGGATTTTCTGAAAATCGTCGAAGCTACAAGAGTCGTCAGATTGGGTTTGTGGAGCAGCCATTGGGAACGAAATACAATTTTGTTAAAGTTTGCTCGAGAAACGTAGCAGAGAAGCAAGAAGATGAACAATGGTATGGCGAGAAAGAAACGCGAAATGAGACGTGATTTAGTGGTACAATGAAATGGTGTCTCTTTGGGGTTTATGAGGGTTTGTAGCGTTGCACTTTTTCAGGCTATGGAAGGAAATAATGATTGAAATTCTTGGGAATTTCAAATGTTGCTGGAAAACACAAAGTAAATATGGCAAAGATTAATAATTAGTATTAATTCTGCCATATTGGGGGGTAATTGTTGACACACTAAAGGTGCAGCCCAAATCGAATAGTTCAGGGAATGAAGCCCAATTGAGGAATCCCCAAATCAAATAGCCCAAAGAATGAAGCCCAACTGGGCAATTCAGGAGAAAGGCCCAGATAGGGTTATTAATGAATGTAGTGGAAGCCCATGAACACAGTAACATCATCGTCCAAGCTTGCAAGACGCCCAAGATCTGAGCGAATGAAGTGCCTTACAGTCGCCCAGAGCTATGAACCTGTTCTCGCCCAAACTTTCGAATCGCCCAGAATCTTAGCAAACATAAGATGTTATGGTTATCCAGAAGTGTAGTAATTGAAGCAGTTATCGAGTAACCTTATCATGTTCCACGATTCAAGGAGTTTAGTTGAAGACGGTAGAACGACAAAGAGTAGTGGCAACAGTTATATACGGCAGTTCCACGACAAGTTAGCCACCATAAAGAAAGTGGGTAGTTATAAAGCAATCAAGCAGTTTCTAAGCGGTTAATTACGAAGAAATCATCAAGGGAATATAAAAGGAAGAGAAGACATAGAGCAAAAAACCTCGAATCAAACACTCTCAAACAGAGAATATGTAATTTCAATTTCTTAGTTTAGACTTAAACATTTCTTTTCAGTACTCGTGTGCTTGCGCCCCTTGGAGGCATTCTGTTTAGTTCCAATTGTAAAGTCATTGCAAATAAAACACTCCTTTTTTGGACTTTGTCTCAAGAGGTTTGTTCCTTACACAATCGTCTGATCCCTTTTTAATTGTTAGCGACTACCCGCGCGAAACAGATGTTTATGGCTTTCTTTGAACAGGACTTTTTCAATGTGTTAGCATATTTAGATACTATGTTTCTATATCCTTTACACTCACGATATTGCATACTATTTTGAGTTCTTTCCAAAGATGTAGGTGGATTTTTCCTTGAATTATTAAAGAATATTTCTTCAGTTGTTGAGATTTTTTATTCCTTCATTTTTTATAGTTCTTCAAAAACTTCTTGAACTATTTGGTGAGCAAGGCCGTGTGTTCATCAGTTTCACTTTCCTCATCCTCAACATCTTTTTCAACATTTTTGGTTTTGAAGGCAACTCCAAATTCCTTTTCTTCTATGGAATTGCAACTCATATATGATCAATGAATGCACCATTTCTTTAACCTTTATGGTTTCAATATCCTTGCTCTCTTCTATGGAAGTTACTTTGGAGTGAAATCAATCAGGTAAAGATATGTGGATCTTTTTTACTATTTTGCTATTTGAATATTTTGTCCCCAAAGTATATGCTAAATTGGTGGTCACTGAGTGTGGCATAAAATTCACTGAACTATTCATCTTCTCTCATTGACAATTGTTCAAACTCTAATGTGAGCATTTGAAGTTTGGATGGCTCATAATGGAAGTTCCTTCATGAGCAATTTGAACTATGTCCTATGCTTCTTTAGCCACATTGCATATAGAGACGAAATTGGTTAGAATCCATAAAAGAAAAAATAGCATTTAAAGCCTAGTCCAACTAGTATTGTTAAAATCAGTAGTAATTGTTGTATAGATGTCACACACAGATATGATGCTTCGCATGCTTAAAAAACGACTTAATAGCATTTACAAGTCCAATCTGCTTATCAGATTGAAAATCCAGCTGTAATTGTTAATAATTCCCTTGCTATCCCTCGACAACTCTAAAAACCACCTCCAGTTCTCACCATTCTCAATCTCCACAACGACACATGCTATAAGATATATCTCATTATTTCCATCCACACAAAATACTATCAACAACCGTCCTCCATGCTTACTTTTCAGAAAGCAACTATCTAACCTATTCATCCGACATCCACTGATGAAACCCTCCTTCAGTGCTCTAAAGCATATGTACAATATTTTAAACTCTCCATCCTGACCCTCCAACTGGGTAGTCGTACCAATATTTTTGTGTGCTTCAAATGCTCGTAATAATCCAACAATATTTTATATTGGTCAATTACATTGTCCCTTTTTATTTTCATTGCTATGTCTTGGGTTTGATAATACGCCCCGGGGCATATTCTAGTGTGCAAAGGACAAGGGTGAGATATTCTTAGCCTTACTGGTAGCCATAGTGTGAGGGTTCGATTCCTGAAACAGAATTGGGACTCTTTGTGGGCACCAGTGCACAAGTAGCTCTTGTTCCTTGGCCTGCTGGGGCGCATCCCGCGATTAACCTCTCTCACGATGCTCCAGCGGCCGGGCGATGGGAGACCCTTAAGGTTAGGGTTCAACCTTTTGATAATATTGCCACTTTGAAACATCACCTAAATTGTCCGTTTTTACTTTATCCAAAAAAAGTACACAAACATATTAGGATTAACCTTCCATGTAGACAAATATTTGTAAGCTATGTACTTGGAAGCCTTTTTTTCCGGTACACCACTGCACAAGTGTGATTGCTAGTGTAAGTTTTTACTACAAAATTTTGTTAACACATTTTACCTTGCATACGACAGCCATGGACATCACACTTTCCCTTGCATACATCCCGCAACCTATAGCCTTCTGCTTAATGTACCGGTTTGATCACATAAAATGCTCAGCTAGTTTTATCTCAAACACCACCTGTCATCACAAAACTGAAAATGTCAAGAGGGTATTCAACAACATATATTAAAGTCAAGGGTGTATTACATAACACAATCTCATTTGGGGTAGAATTTACACAATATATTGTAAAGGTCGAGGGGTTTGTCAAACATAATGTAAAGGTCATATGGGTATTCAACATACTTTTTCTAAAAACTGGTTTCTGTTAGACTTTATCTTGATCTATCATGTGTGGATAAACAAGCAACATATAGATTAAATGCGGAAAATAAATAACAGAACCTCCAACCATTGATCTTCAAAATACCAAATTTCAGATTGTGTTTGGTTCTTCCAAGTCTTCAAGACCTCTCTGTGACGGTGCAATTTCGTGAAAGTCTCGACTTGGGGACCAATACCACTACATCCCTTTATAAACTCCTTCCTATCAAAGGAGTTACGAAATATAAACGGTTAGAAAAAATGGACGGTTATGAGATGGTGTTTAATATCCAATAAATGAAGGAAATGATAGATCATTAAAAATACAAAACGTTTATATTCTCCCACTTGGTCCATACATTTCACTCGATATGATATCCAAAATCCATCAATTCTCACTTTCAAGAAACAAAAATACATGAATCATAGCGATAGGTCCTCTAAATACAAGTATTATCTTCCATGTATCACAATGCATCATGTCTCTTAAACATCAACCCATATAACTTAATGAATAAACCCTATGTTTATTCTAGGTCCAAACATCAATGATATTTCTCAACATTAATGTGTACACAAGGAAAACCAAATATGAGAAAATGTCACAAATAGAGTTTCATCAAATTAATCGTTCGTTCTTATAACGAAAATTTCATACAGGAATCAAGTCCCATTTTATCCACTTAATCCTTAAATTTTAATGGTGGCATACCTTTTGTCAAAGGATCAACAATCATTAATTCAGTATTAACGTGTTCAATGACCACTATTTTCTCTTTTAACACGTTCCCTTATGGCTAGATACTTTGTGTCGATATACTTGCTTCGACTATCATTTTGTTGTTCTTAGCCATAAAGATTGCAGCTGAATTACACAATATATCTTCAATGGCTTAGAGATTGAATCCACGATTCTAAGCCCATAACTGAAACTCTTCATCCATACACTATGCGAGGTAGCCTCAAAACAATATACGAACTCAATTCGTCTATACATAAGCGTGTAATTTTGGTCCATTGAAGGTACCTCATTACTTTCTTCATTACTCTATAGTGGTTCATACTTGAATTACTTTGATATCGTCCTAACATTCCTATAGCAAATGCAATGTCAGATCTTTTGCAGACTTGAGCATACATTAGGCTTTTGACAGTAGAAACATAAGGAATGTTCTTCAATTTGTTCCCCTTCAAATCATTTTTCGGGCATTGGTTCAAATTGAACCTATCACCCTTCACAATGGGAGCTATATTTGGTGAACAATCTTTCATCCAAAATTCCTCTAAAACTTTATTGATATAGGTCTCTTGAGACAGGCCTAAAATACCTCATGATCTGCCAATTTGGATCTTAATACCAATAAAATAAGTTGCATCACCCATATCTTTCATCTCAATATTTTAGAGAGAAATTGTTTCACCTCATATAGCAAAACCTTTTATTGGTTGCAAGTAAATTGTCATCCATATATAGACTAAGAAAATAAATCTTACTCCCACTGACCTTTTGGTATATACATTGATCCATAATGTTAGCTACAAATCCAAATGAAGAGATAACATCATGAAATTTCAAATACCACTGACGAAAAGATCCATGTATAGATTTCTCAAGCTTGCACACCACATGCTCACTACCACCAGAGGAAAATCCTTTTGGTTGTTTCATGTAAACCTTTTCCTCTAGATCTCCATTGAGAAATGTCGTTTTCACATCCAATTTTTTTTTTTTTTTTTTGAAAATGTTTTAGGATCATTTTCGACTCCAACATATAGCCCTATTCTTGTAGATATAATCACTAGGTATTGTCAATTTCCTTATTCTAGTAGATCTACTTAATGTTGTATCATCATTTTCCTGAGGATCATGTTGTTCAACAATTTCAAGCAATTTTCGAACATCTCGATCTACTGAATTATCATCAGCAGCTTGTGAAACTTTAATGATTGGTTGTCCAACACCTGTTTGAACTTGAGGGGTTTTGTGAACGACAATCAATCTATCACTTGAAGTGGAAAGTCGAGCATCAATATCATTCTATCAGAAACAATGTCCTAGAATCGATCACTCCCACTAATCAAGTCATTCTCAAAAAACTTTGCATTTCTTGACTCCACAATCCTAGTGCTATGAGTTATACAAAAAAATCTGTACCCTTTAGATCTTTCAGCATATCCAATGAAGTATACATTAATGGTCCTTGGGTCTAGTTTCTTTTCTTGTGGGTTGTAAACTCTTACTTCAGACGGACATCTCCAAACGCATATATGTTGCAAACTCAGTTTCCAACCCTTTTATAATTCAAATGGCATCTTTGGGACAGCTTTAGTTGAAATTCGATTTAATATATACATTGCCGTTTTAAGAGCTTCAGTCCATAGGGATTTAGAAAGTTTGGAAGTACTTCGCATACTCCTCACCATGTCCATTATAGTTCAGTTTCTTCTTTCTGCTACACCATTTTGGTTCGGGAAACCAGGCATGCTATATTGGGCAACTATCCCATAATCTTGAAAAAACTTCGCAAATGGACCAGATGCTTATCCATCCTCAGTGTATCTACCATAATATTCTCTATCTCTATCTGTTCTCACGATCTTAATTTGTCTTTCATATTGTTTCTCTACTTCGGCCTTAAGAATTTTAAAGGTACTTAGTGCTTCGTTCTTATTGTGAAGTAAGTAGATATACATGTATCATGAATAATCATCAATGAAGGAGATGAAGTATTTTGAACCATACGAGTCCATATCTGGACTACAAATATCTGAATGTATGATCTCTAATATGTATGTACTCCTCTTAGCACCTTCCTTGGACTTGTTGGTCTGTTTTCCCTTAACGTAGTCCATACAAGTGTCGAAATTAGTAAAATCCAAAGTACTAACTCCATTATCTACTAATTTCTTAACTCATTCTATGGAGATATGTCCTAATCTCTGGTACCACTTCATAGATGAGTTCTTATTCATAACACATCGTTTCATACCAGTGTGAACATGCATAGCATTGTGAGTAGTATTATTTTGCGGATTAATGGAGAAAAGGCCATCAGACGATGTACAATTCCCAATAAGATCATATTTATAAAATAAATTGAAAGATCTTTTTTTTTTTTTTGAGAAATTAAAGGAATAACCTAAAGATACAAGTCTTGAAACTGAAATCAAGTTCGTAGAGGAACTTGGAATATAAAATGTCTTTTTTAAATTCAAAATAAAATCACTGATTAAGATTAAGCTGCATGTTACAACAGCCTCCACATGTGAGCGCATCTTGTTTCCTGAATAAATGCATTGCTCAACTTCTACTGGTTTCATTAGGTTTCGCATACCCTGTAAGGTATTCGAAATATAGATCGTAGAACCGGAATCAATCCACCATGTGTTAGAAATAAAATCAACCAAATTAAATTCATAACAGATGTGATGCCCCGAACTCTCAGAACCCGAAACTTTAAAAATAATCGTTCTTTCTTTGGTTCGGCCCATTTGATGTTAACCAAAATAATTTGTAAATTAGAAAGTTTTTTGATTTTGAAACATATGGAAAACAATAAGTCATTTGTCCACGTAAACTTAGACAATTATGGCAAAATTTGATTTCTGGAAAATATTTGGGAAAAATACAGCAAACACGGTTTACGCAGCAGTGGAAAGAAAAAATATGTTTGGTCTAGTAAACAATGACTAAAAATTATGAAATTTTAAAAGAAACTAAGGCATTCATATATGTACTACATATAAAAATTTGGGGTCTCGAAGATAATGTTTGAAGCAAGAAAATATTGCTCGAATATGCTAAACAGAAAAACGGATTCGACACGATGCAGTTTTACTAAAACAGGCATAGCTTTTTTTCATATAATATTTTTGAGAAATTACAAAAGCCACTATTAGAAGACTCATAGACCTTTCAAATGCCACTGATTTCACTCAAAAATATGCAACGTAGCCCAAATTATACTATTTTCAAATGGAAGATAGAGTCTGAAATTGTAATCAGCAGGAAATAAACTTTGATCATAGTCATTCCAAAGTTTCCAAATTATGGTTGACATGAATAGCATATAAAACTGAACGAAACAGATGTTTAAAATTTTTTAAAATTGTCATCTAATTATTCATAATGCGTTTACATAAATTGGAAATTTTACTAGAAAGTTGAAAGTTTTTCAGATAGCCGAGCACTTGACACTATGTCAAACCGTCGCCATGCCTCAAATCAACCTGTGAGATTATAGTGGGTGTGAGTATTACAAATAATACTCAGTAAGAAGACACTAGAGTAAATGATAAAATGCATATATGTTTTCAGAAATGCAAACTTTGATTTATTCATGTCTCCGTCAATTTCTTTCTCTTATTTGGACCACCAAACGGTGTCTCCTTCATGAGTAACACAATAATAGTGTCACCTTCAATCTATTTCTCTTATTTGAGCCACCAAACGATGCCTCCTTCATGAGCAAGACAATAATAGTGTCACCTTCAATCTCTTTCTCTTAGTTGAGCCACCAAATGATGTCTCCTTCATGAGTGACACAATCATACGTTTGATGCAAAACGAAAACAAATAATTCTTATACCACTTACAAAAGTGCCAAGAACACCCCTACCTTAGCTTGGAGTTTAAATATCCTTTTTACGTTCAATAAGTTATAAAATTCAGCGTACTCTTTGCCTCTTCTTAGAAAATTTTCAAATTTAGTCTATGGGAAAAAGAGTAAAATGATTTTATGTATAAGTATAATAGGGAGAGAATTTAGAGGTTATAGAAGATATAGGGATTGTTTTTCAAATGCAAAAAGGGTGATGGCAAGTAACCAAAAAGTGAGTAAAAGCAAAAGGTTAAGTGGGATGTTAATTAGGGGTATAAAATGGGGTTAAAAACGTGTAGGCTATATTCAAATGAAAAGGCATCAGTTTCTTTTCTTTGTTTTTCTTTTTTTATAACTAACATAATTGGTTTTTACATGATAGGGGATGGTTAGGTTATGGCACCTAAATATATGCAAACCCAAATAGTCATTATACACATAACATTCATTTCAAAAATGCCTTGCGGGTTAAAAGTGAATTGATAATGTTAATAATTTCATTTATCATCAAGATTAATGAGGATCATTAGGTTTTATGAATTATATTAAACATATTCCTTTCCTTCCCACCATTACCGTACATATTCCTAGAAAGTCATTATGTGTGTATACACAAACACACACACACACACACACACACAAAGATAACACTTTAATTTTATTAGAATAACTCGGCACGGCTAGCTCAAAATAGGAAATTTGGGGTTTAAATTTGAGTTCGATGTCTTACGAAAATCTTTAGACAAGTGAGCCAACATTACTATAGTGAGCAAAACTTTAACTTGGACTATTAAGAAGTGTCGTCAAAATAAATATTTATCGTTTAAAAGAGATTTCGACACCTCATAAAAAGTTTAAAACAAGTGCACATAATTTTACTATCGTGACCAAAACTTTAGTTAAATTCTTAGGAAGGGTCGTAGCAACGCAATAATATAACTCAAACCATTTTTGGGTTTTACAAGGAATTTTTCTTTTAAAACGAGGCACAAGATTTATTTTTATTATTTTTTTTCGGTCGCTATAACAGATAAGTGAGATTGATTTACATTTCTTCTCAAGACATTTTTGGAACTTCATGTAATCCTTCTTTATGTGTCACTTCTTTTTAAAGAAAAAACACTTGGATTCCTTTTTTGTATTCTACTTTGGGGAGGTATTTTTCCTTTCTCTTTTCTTTTGGCTTGTTTTTCGTCATTTCCTTGCATTTCCATCAATGCACTTTCACCCGTTTCCATTTGTTAATCTCCCTTCTTCCTGAACACACGTGGTAAGAAGTTCATTAATTGACCATTTATCCATATGTGTGTTATAGGATATCTTGAAGAGTCCACATTGATGTAGAAGGGTGTTTAAAATATATATTGCACAAGGAAAGACTCAGACATATCAACCTCAAGAGTCTTCAATTGAGCCGCAATGTCCCTCATTTGCATGATGTGCTCATGCACACCTCTCTGAGTAGTGATCCTCATGGATGAAAACTTCACAATCAAAGTGTTGGCAAGTGCTTTATCTTAAGTCTCAAATTGCTCATCAATAGCTTTCAGCAATGCCTTAACATTTTTATGCTCTTCGACAGAACCACGAATACCAGCAGAAATCTTGTTCTTTATGAATATCACACTAAGGTGATTGGATCGCTTCCATCGTTCATAAAGAGCAATTTCATCTGAAGTGCTGGTCAGAGTTATTTTTTTTGTTCGTCTTTCCTGATGACATAGTCAATGTCCATCTATCCCAAATGAAAGAGAATTCTCTCCTTCCAGACTTTATAGTTTTCACCCTTTAGTTCGGGAACATCACATTTAATATCAGAGAAATTCGCAGATTGTGAAGCTGCATAATGCTTGTCTTAAAATTCATTCTTTTTATTGAGTAGATTGCTTGTTTTACCAATGTGAGTCATGCTAAAATTGAATATAATGACATAAAAATTGCCTAAGGGTTAAATTTTTAATTCAAGTATATTCAATTATACCTTATGATAGAATTATCAAATCACATTTTAACGAGCAAAATCATGCTTCAAAATATGAATCTAGTGATATAGAACTTGTTTGTGGGCTAAAGTCCTACTCAATTAGATCCATGTATAAACTTTATGATAAAACTATCAAATTACATTTTACCAATGTAAAATTATGCTTCAAAATATGAATCTAGTGACATAGAAATTGCCTGTGAGCTAAAGTCTTACTCAATTAGATTAATATACAAACTTTATGATAAAACTATTAAACCATGTTTCAATTCCCAATTCTTGTGGGTAATTAGGAAAGTAATTTAATATTTTATAGTAGTTGATCATAAAAATAAAAATTTCTGTGGGATAAAATTAACTATATTAAATATGATCAACCATAATTAATGTCTTTACCCAAATATGTGATTCTATACTTTAATATATAATTTTACATAATTAATGATGCTGTGACTACTCCCTAATTAATTAAAATTATATGGATCACTCTACATTATAAATATAATTCACAAAATGTGCTCGTATAAATTGCACAAACCCAAAAGCAATATGGGCACTAAAATTAAAATTTTTATGTACTAAATTATTTATCTCAATATTGCATGTATAACAAAACAAGAAAATTATATATACAAAATAATAAAATTAAATAGCTTTAGCACACAAAAACAAAGTCAATAAACAATTCCCATTAACTTCCAGCACATGGGTCCACAGTGATATAAGAACTCAAAAATTCCGGCCGTGTCAATGTTCAATAGTCAAAAATGTTATTAAAATATTCCAAAATGATAACATAACCAAATTGTTATGAAAATGACCTAGAAATCTGCACCATTTTTTACCAACTCACTATTTGGTAATCACGTGCAGTAACAAATTGGCAGAATTGATCTTTGCCAAACTTAACAGTACAACAGTAGCCTTATTTCACATAAGTAGGCCCGTGAGTTCAAGGAAAAAGCCTTTTGTTTTTTTTTAATTATTACTTTCTACAGTTTGTCGTCAACTGGGTCATTTTGACCTGGTTTCAACCCAATGAAAAACCTGACGGTTTCTCTATCTTCCGGACACCAAAAATTACGTTTCAAATCCCAAAAATGTTAGAAATCTAATTTCCTAATGATTCCTATCCTTATTTCCATCAAGAACTATGAAATAAGATTTTGAAATCTCTGGAAAAATTATTGAAAATTTCTAGAAAAATTGCAGAGAACTTAGCGAGCAAGGCAGAGGCAAATATGACTCTGATACCAACTGTTAGACTTTATTTTGATCTATCATGTGTGGATAAACAAGCAACATATAGATCAAATGCAGAAAATAAATAACAGAAACTAACCTCTAGCCATTGATCTTCAAAATACCAAATTTCAGATTGTGTTTGGTGCTTCCAAGTCTTCAAGAAGTCTCTGCGATAGTACAATTTCATGAAAGTCTCGACTCGGGGACCAATACCACTACTTCCCTTTATAAACTCCTTCCCATCAAAGGAATTACGAAATATAAACGGTTAGGAAAAATGGACGGTTATGAGATGGTGTTTAATATCCAATAAATGAGGGAAATGATGGATCATTAAAAATACAAAATGTTTACAGTTCCTTCATGTCAATCCAGGGGTAAATACCACAAAAATCAACAAATTTTTAAACTTCATTTCAAAATTTCAAAATTTTAAAGTAGGCATTCTATTTTCAATTGTTTCATTTGCATCTTACTACACCAAATCATACCTGTAGTGAGTTATTGGACCCTTAGATGTGATGAAAGAAATCACTACAATAGTGGGGGAAAGAAAATCGAACGTTGATGGTGGGTTTGCAACCAGAATTCTAGCCTCTGGGATGGATCGTCTCTTGCGTAAAATGCTTCTAACCTAGGTTTTGTGGCCCTTGTTAAAGACAAGAAGAAGAAAGACGATTTTACCCTTTTCTTATTTTTTCCATTCTAACGGCAGAACTATGGTAGTGGACGACAAGGGAGCAAAATAGACTCCAAATTTCAAACATGGACATTTTTCACCAATTTAGAAGGCAGGAAATTTTACATAGTGCTTGTTTGGTAAGAATTTTTTTAATTAATTTTTTGATCGTTAGAGATAAAGTGGGTCCTACATGTGAGATAATAATTCAAAAATGACGGCTGAAATAGTAAAATAACGCTCAAAAAATTGATTTTAATTGGATTAAAATCTTTACCAAACATGCTCAAAATCCGTCTTAAAGATAAGGATAATGCAATACTTGGATAAAAATATACTATTGAAGATGCTCTAAGCAAAATAGTAGAGTGTTCTAAGAAATATGTGGAAGTCAAAAACTAGAGTTTCAAGATTGCGAGAGGAAATAAATAGTAATTATAAATGTTTAACTGAAATTAAAGGTTGATTTTGATTAAATTTATAAAATATTTATAAACTGGTAGCCAATCGAGTGCTTAATAAATCAAAATTGGAAAAGTAATGAATAGTCAAGTGATGACAACTTATGATTGATACTCTAATTATAAATGCTTTTAAAAATCAATTCAGATATTACGCATATCCCCCCGAAACTTGTCCATATGCGATGAAAATCTTTGTTTGAAACTTTTTTGTTCGAAATACCCCTTACCGCCAAGATTCATTAGTTTAACCGTTAAAAACAGTAAAAAACTGTCAAAATTAAAAATGAATAATTGCAATTGTAGTACAAGAACGTTTATTTATTTTTTCAAAATTATACAATATTAAACATTTAAAGCTTTATTTTTTTTTCCGCCCAACCTCAACCGAACAATACTTAGATCCTTGTTAAGCCTTTGGTTGGGATTTTATTGCCACCTTTAGAACCACAGTCACAGTGAAATCAACTATATGCGCCTACATTGCTAGGATTGCTCAATATTGTTATTATAAATGGGAAAAGCCAAATGACTAGCCATATTGACACTTCGGGTGACAGCACCCTCACATGGTCGATGTGGATCTCCATGAATAAAATAATTTCGATCGTCCATGTGTGTGTATTATGTCAACCATGCAGTTACTCACGCGAATTATATAGCTCGATTCATTATAAATAGATCTAGCAGTTGCCCAGTTGTTCAAAGCCTGATTTTTGTATATTCACAGCTAATTGGATTAGTTAGGATTGCACAAGTATGTCAAATTTTGACAAAATCTGAAAATTTTGTGGAAAATAATCATGGGTTCGAGAACAAGAATAAATCTACTTGTACAATATTTTTGCACAACTGATAGATTATGTTGAAAAAATTATGGCTATTGATTTTAAAAACAGTCTTTTAAATAAATGGATGTGATGTTTGCCATCTGATAGATTGCAAACCAAATTGTAAAAGAAATTGTACAAATAGCATGATTTTTGAGAAAATAATGGTTTTGAGTAAGATCGGAATGCCAATTTCAGCCCCGTTTGGCCCTCATTCTTATCAAATTTTAATGCTTAAAATAGTGTTTTTTTTTTTTGAAAAATTTGTTGTTGAAAAAGTATGAAATTTTTTTTTTTGGCTTATAATATTATTTTATGGAATATTGTGTTATTGAAAATAAGAGAAAGAAAAAGAATGAGAATGGGGATCAAACGAGTAGTGACAATGAGATTGAAAACGTGTCGGAAAGAGTCAATGATTTGGATATTGAGGATGATAATTCCAAGGACACAAACGTTGGATGCATCTATTCCGCTTCCATGGGAGATGCGGTAGCTAGTTTTAAGAAATTTGGGCTACTGTTTTGTTGGGTCCTCTAAATTTTCCTCTGAGTATTCATAGGTGGAATGGGGTGAGAAAGAAAATGAAGTTTTAAATGTTTGGGTGGTGGGTGGTACATATAAAAAATTTGGGTATAATTTATCAAAAAATAAATAAAATTGAGAACTTGCAATTATTCCTTTTTAATTTTAGCATTTTTTTTAGCTGTTAAATTAACGGATCTTAATGCTATGGGGAATTTTGAACAAAAAATTTCAACTAGGAGGGTTTTTGCGATTTCCAATAGGTAATGGGTACCGTTCATGGACACTATTAATCATAAAATAATAATTTGCTTTTTTTAAAAGAAAATGATCCGATGATACTTCTAATTCACTTACTTTTCTAGTTAATTGATCGATGCTAAGATTCTTGTAGAAATTTTTATTTATTTTTAGTTAAAACAAGTTTCTATTGGTAACAATCCTATTCTTATATAACGTTACTAATAATAAGGAAAGAGTACCCCGAAAATGAGGAAATAGAACTAAATGCAAATTAGAGTTAATTGTTTGAATGGTCACTAAACATAGATTCATGTCCTTGATTGATCACTGAAATTTAAAATATTAAGTTTTGGTCACTAAACTTAGGTCAATGTCTTCAATTATTTACTAAATTTAAGTTCATGTCTTAGATTGTTCACTGAAATTTAATATATTGAGTTTTGGCCATTGAATTTTGGCATATGTCGTACGTTACTTACGAACATAACTGTTGAACTTTAAAAATATTGAGTTTAAAGTGAGTAATGTACAACATTTTTTAAAGTTCAGTGAGTAATGTACAATATTTTTCAAAATTCAATAAGTAATGTACAATATTTTTCAAAGTTCAGTGGTCAAAACTCGACATTTTAAATTTCAGTGAGCAATCTAAGACATGGACCTAAATTCAGTGATCAAAACCCGACATTTTAAATTTCAGTGACCAATCAAAGATATAGACCTAAGTTCAGTGACCATTAGAACAATTAACTCTACAAATTACCTATCTCAACTTGTGAGGAAACGAAAATATATTTTGGTATGTTAGATATTGAATTTTTGAGAATAGATTTTGTAAAAAGTAAATTTTTTTTTTTAAATGTGTGATTAAAAATTAGAAAATAATTTTGAATTTATGTGCAAATTTATTTTATTAAAAATATCGTAGGTATTTTTAGAATTTGTTTGAGTCCATTATTTTATAAAAATATATTTTGTAATAATATTTTTTTGGAGATTGTGTGATTGAAAAGTAAAGAATTTTTTTTTTTTTTAATTTAAGTGCAAAATCATCTTGACAATGTATTTAACATTATCGATGTCAAGATAAGTTTATGTGACAACTACACGACATTAAGTAATAAATTCACTTAAATACAACGTAACATAAATAATTTAATTAAGTGTAATACTATTTAGAATCATTAATGGTACAACACTAATTTAGGTGGCGTGTCATTAAGTGCTCGTTTGGTTGCCATTGTTCCACATTACTCCCTTCGTTCTAATTATATAGGCTGGTTTCGTTTTTCATACGGATTGAATTCTTTAGCCCTTGTTTGAGTTCCATTTTTAAGTAAAAAAATGAATTTTTGAATAGTGTATTGATGTGAAATGTGTAGTTAAAAAATAAGAAAAAATTTTAAATTTACGTGTAATATTATTTTGTTGAAGAATGTGTGGTTAAAATGATGTGAAAACACTGTAAAAAAATGTATTTTTTTTCCAAAGAATGGGGCTCAAACAAAGACTTAATGTCATTAGAAAATTAATTTTGTCAAGATCTTTCTTAGTTTATCCCTATTTAATTTTCATTATGTAATAGTGAATTGTTGTTAGAATTAGTAAATAATTTCAATGATTTATAATTTGAAGAATAAATGAGAGTTGTCCATGTTTTCACAAAGTGGGAAATGTGTGTATTTGGATTATTTCAAGAAGTTTGCATATTAAATGGGAAAAATTGAATAATGGTACATTGGAAAAGGAATAAAATAAAATATTCTAAATTAGGAAATATACTTATATATTTAGGATAAGAGAAAAAGGAAACTCGGTCTATATAATTAGGACGTTGAGAGTATAATGAAAGGAATAGTAATTTTTTAAAAAAATGTGAGATTCAAAAAATTTGGGTCTATGTGAAATATTATTATATTGAATAATGTATGATTAATAAGAAATGAGAAAAAAAAATGAATTATAATTTAATGGGAAATAATAAGGGCCTAAATAAAAGACAATTAAATGAGTAACATAATTTCGGATTGAAATTTGTTGTCTAATTTGCTATCCACCCAATGATTTATTAATACATTACTTTAATTTAATATATTCAATTTTTCTTTCACTGTCACTTGTATTTAAAAATATATATAATAGCAATTTTGGAGACAGCAAATTTCAACTATATAATTAATTTAGATTGATATTCTAGCACCATTAATGTCGAATTATTCTCTAATTAAACCTATTAAATATGGTAATTTAAACTGATACTTTAGCATTATTGTTGCTAAATAAAATTATTCAATTATCTTTTATTTTTCCTTTTTCCAATTTCCACAACGGTAATACGTTAAAAATGTTAATCCTTATCCGTCCAGTCCCCACCGCTGTCTTTAAATCCCACTCGCTTTGTCTTCACCAAATCTCCATTTCCCACTCAAAACCTTGTTCTTCTCTGCGATTTGTAGCATGTAAGTTTAGGGTGGAGGTTGAAGAATGGCATATATGTGTACTGACAGTGGAAATCTAATGGCTATTGCTCAGCAAGTTATTCTGCAGAAGCAGCAACAAGAACAGCAGCAACAGCACCACCACCACCATGACCACCCTTTTTGTCTTAGTACAACCACTACCTCAGCCACCACATCTATGAGCCATGGCCTTATTGGACCTGGTGCCTTCACGGACCCTTTTCAGCTTCCTGGCGCTGGACCAGAACCTATTGAACCTGGGTTTCAGTTCCCCACCATGGAACACCACTCAACTGGATTTCGATACTCAGATTTGTGTGGTGAGTTTGACTCGGACGAGTGGATGGAGAGCTTGATGGGTGGCGGAGATTCCACGGGTAGCTCTAATATCCAATCAAATTGTGAAGCTTGGCAGACTCTCTATTCTACTGCTGATGCCTTCACCAATTGCCCACCGAGTCGACTCAGTGTTAACTCCAATCTCAACCGAGTTATCCTTTCCGAGCCACCGCAAAACACCACGTGGGTCTCTGTCTCCTCCGCAACCCCGCCTCCAGCTCTTCCCCCCGTTGCTGACTCTAGGCCAGCATCCAAAAACGATGCTTCAGTTGCCGACAACACTACCGGAGCATCTACGAGTTCGCCGGATGATTCATTCTCAACCAAACCAATTTTAAAAGCCTTAGTAGACTCTGCTAGTCTTTTGGAGTCAGACCCAGAAAATGCGGCGAAATCATTGATTCAACTCAAAGGTTCGATCTCCCAGCACGGCGATCATATAGAGCGAGTATCGTACTATTTCTTTGAAGCTCTTAGCTATAGAATCTCAAATCAGGCGGAAAAGATTCCGACGATATATGATACAACCTCAGAGGAGTATATTTTATCATACAAAGCATTCAACGACGCCTGTCCTTACTCCAAATTTGCTCATTTAACTGCAAACCAAGCAATTCTTGAAGCCACCGAGAGCGCCAAAAAAATCCACATAGTTGATTTCGGGGTTATTCAGGGTGTCCAATGGGCGGCACTTTTGCAGGCTTTGGCCACCAGATCCGCCGGAAAACCTGAAGGGATTCGGATTTCGGGTATTCCGGCGCAGGCTCTGGGAGATTCTTCTGCAGCGACGCTTTTGGCTACTGGGAATCGGTTGCGTGACTTTGCTAAGCTGCTGGATTTGAATCTTGAGTTTGAACCCATTTTGATCCCGGTGCAAGAGCTTAACGGGTCGAGTATCCGGACCGACCCTGATGAGGTCCTTGCTGTGAATTTCATGCTTCAGTTATACAGTCTGCTTGATGAGAGTAATGAATGTGTTGAAGCAGCTTTAAAGCTTGCAAAATCACTGAATCCGATTGTGGTTACACTTGGCGAGTACGAAGTAAGCTTGAATCGGGTTGGGTTTCTGCACCGTTTCAAGAACGCCCTCAAATACTATACTGCAGTTTTCGAATCACTTGACACGAACATGACCAGTGATTCGCTCGAGAGGCTGCAAGTGGAAAGACTAATATTTGGCCGCAGAATAGCTGGCTTAGTCGGGTCAGAAGATCCGAGAACCAGACGAGAACGAATGGAGGATAAAGATAGCTGGAGATTCTTAATGGAAAACGCTGGTTTTCAGTCATTAAAGCTGAGCCATTATGCAATGAGTCAAGCAAATATGCTCCTATGGAAATACAATTACAGAAAAATGTACAAGTTGGTCGTTTCTTCTCCTGGATTTCTCTCCTTGGCTTGGAATCATGTTTCTCTCCTCACCATTTCATCATGGCATTGATTGATTTGAAAACATAATGCAAAATAGTCCAAATTTTATTAGTTTTAAAAAAAAAGACAGTACATATTTGATAGTTTTTAACTCATTTTTTGAGCTTGAATTTTCTTTTCTACTTTCTTTGTTGGTATGATTTATTTTTTGGGTTATGAAATCATCTTTTGTTTCTTGTTTGACTTTTGAATTTTGTGGTCTATCTTATTATGATGGAGCTTAGGAAAGTGATGGGAGGAAGATGATTTTTTTATTTTTTGTGACTTGTAATTGTGCATACTAATATGAATTATTGATATTTAATCCGATCGGAAAAGAACTTTTACCAAACAAAGGCTTAGTGGCTTTACATTTCAAATATGAACTCGGACGTGATGGAATTGGACATGATAGGACACGACACAACATATCAATGCCTATCTTTATAATTAGTCTGGTATAATAGATGGTTACTTAGATGATCATTCTTGTTGTTACTACAATTTATAGGGAGGAGATATAACTGTTGTATATTTTGGTTATGTGGCTCTATTTGAACGATGTAAACAAAGTCAAAATGTACAGTGTCTTGTTGCAATAGAAAACTCTTTCCATAAGTTGTAGAACAAGAAAGAAGAATATCATTTTCTTTCAAGTTACAACAAGGGGTTGCTTAAGTGTCTTTTCTTTCTGTTGATAAACAGGCATGGTGAAACTTTTGGAGAGAAGAAGATGATAATCTTCATCTCCTTTACTTTCATTATATAGAGAATACCAAGTAAAAAAGTATGGAAATAAAGGAAACATATGGAAACACAATAAACTCAATTGCACTATAGTCTAATATACTTGATTCTAATTTATTTATTTCCTTAGCATTCCCCCTTAACCTTATATATATATATATATATATATATATATATAGAATAAAGAAATCTCAATCGATTGTCTTTCAATGATTTCGTTAGCACATCAGCAAGCTGATTTTCAGTCTTTACAAATGGTGTACATATATCAACACTCACTGTCTTATTCCGAACAAAATGATAGTCAACTTCAATATGCTTGGCTCTTTTATAAAAGACTAGATTGGATTCAATATGTAGAGTAGCCTGATTATCACAATTCACAGGACATCAGTATAGGAGTAGAATGTGAGAAATTGATTTCTTGAAGAAAGTGCTGCATCCAAGTTAACTCACTAGCAGTATGAGCTATCGCCCTATATTCTACTTTTGCACTTAACCTTGTTTTACTTTCCTAAAAGATAAGATTACTATTGAGAAAAGTACAGAAACCAGTAGTGGATCGTTTATTTGACAGAGATCTTGTCCAATTTGCATCTGTAAACCCTTGTACTCTGATCTATCCATTTGATTTATATAATAATCCAAGACATAGGGCCTTTTTTCAAATATCGAATAATACATATCATAGCTTCTCAATGAGAAATTCGAGGAACATTCAAGAATTTCCCAACCGAACAACAATATTTTCTTGGTTTTCCAAACTATTCCCCTGTATCCCTCAAAAGCTTCACATTAGGATTCATGAGAGTATCAATTGGACGACTTCCAAAAAAGCCTATCTCATCTAACCGATCAAGTTGATATTAGCCTGAGATCGAGCAACTTCAATAACCAAGAAATATCGAAGCTTGCCTAGATCTTTGGTCTGGAAATGTTTTTGTAGAGACTATTTCAACCTAACAATCCTATCTACATTATCACCAGTGATTACAGTATCATCTATATAAACTATAAGGATAACATGTCCTGCTTCAATTTGTTGATGAAATACTGAATCATCTGTAAATTTCAAAACAACTTCAGGAAAACTTCCCAAATTATGCCCTTGGTGATTGTTTTAACTCATTTAAGGATTTTTTTAACTTACAAACATAGCTGTGGTACTCCTCCAAAGCAATAAATCCAGGTAGTTGCTCCATATAAACTTCTTCGTGTAGGTCACTATGAAGGAATACATTTTTAATATCCAATTGAAATAGGGGCCAACCAAGATTAGCAGCAATAGAAATCAAGACACGAATAGAAAATATCTTAGCAACCAGGGAGAATATCGCATTATAATCAGTACCATAGGTCTATGTGTAACCTTTAGCAATCGGCCGGGCTTTCAATCGATCAACAGTCCCATCAGGATTAAACTTCGAAGCTTAGACCCATCTACTACCAACAAAATGTATCTCAAGTAGTGATGGAACGAGTTCCTAAGTCTTATTCTCGTACAAAGCTGCAATTTTCAATTCCATAACCTTTCGCTATTCAGGATCAAATAAAGCTTCAGTCAATGTCTTTGGTACACATATACTAGAAAGCCGTGATGTGAAATAAGAAAGAGAAGGTGACAATGAATCAAAAATGACATAGTGGGTTACATGACGTTTAGTTACACAAGTACGTTTACATTTACGGCGAGCAATGGGCAATGACTCAGGATAAGAGGTAATAATGGATGTAGGATTTGTAGGCGGCAAGGTGACGAATGGGGCCACACGCGTTGGTGGCTTAGATCGTCGAGTATAAACTTGTAAGTGAAGAGGTGGTTCCTCATGAAAGGAGGATGACTCTGGTACAGTAGATGGAGATGAGGTTTTGTCCTGGAGAAATACCAACTGGCAGATATAGAATGGGAAGGTAACGAAATCTCTAGTGGATTCTAGTGAAGTACCATGATCAAAAAAGTAAGGTGCACACTTGTCGAAAATGACACTGCACGTACAAAATAGCAACGTAGAGAACGATTGTAACAACGATATCCCTTCCGTGTTTGAGAGTAATTAAGAAAACACATTTTATAGTGCGAGAGTCAAGTTTGTCATGACCAGGTCCAAAGTGATGAACATAACAAACGTACCCAAAAACCTTGGAAGGTAACGAGTATTGTGGAGATGAGGAAAACACAATAGAGAAATGGGACGCACCGTCCATAACTAAAGATGGCATGCAATTAATGAGATAGCACGTAGTGTGTGTTCACTTTAAAAATGTTTAGGGACACACATATGACAAAGGAGAACACGAGTAATCTCTAACAAATGACGATTTTTGTGTTCTGCAACTCCATTTTGTTGTAGAGTATACGTGCAAGATGTTTGATGAATAATGTCTTTGGAGAAGAGATATGATGCAAAAGAGGCAGACATATATTTTTTGGCATTATCAGATTCTGGTTAAATTGAATTTTGATCAAAATACGAAAATTTTGAAATATAGCAAGTAACTCAGAACGATTTTTCATCAAAAATAACCAAGTCATGCAAGAATAATTATCTATAAAAGTGACAAAATATTTAAATTTATTAGAGAAAATATTGATTGGTCTCCATATGTCACAATGAACTATCTCAGATAAACTAGAAAAACAACTATTAGTTCTTAAAGGAGAAGATATAAGATGATGTTTGTTACACTGACAAATTTCACAAGTAAGGAAGGACACATTATGAAGACCTACATCTTGATGTTTAAAGTGGAAAGAGAAGGATGACTAAGATGGCAATGCCACTGCATGGGTGAAACAGTAGATTAGAGAGCTCAAGGAAGAGAGATTGATGAAAAATTTATGTAATACAGGCCACCAACTTCATGCCCCAAATCAATCATCCTTTTCGTTTTAAGATTCTGAAAAACATATAAGGAATGATAGAATGTTACAGAATATTGAAGAGATGTGGTAATTTTACTAATAGACAATAAACTAAATGAAAAGCCAGGAATATAAAGAACAGTTGACACATAAATATTAGGACTAAGATGGACATTGTCTGAGCTTGCAACACTAGTTTGGAAACCATTAGCAAGAGTAACATATTTGAAAGAAGTAACTGGATGGTTAAAAAAAAAAAAAAGAGTAGCCAAACTAGTCATGTGTTCAGTTGCTCCGGAATCGATAATCAAAGAGTATGAGATGATGACAATAGACAGTGAAAAGATACAGTACCTAAATGAGGAAAAATAGCCACAGAAGTGGAAATGACCTGTTTATGAGTTAAGAACTCAGCATACTCGTCCCGTGATACGCATAAGAAGTCAGACTCTAGTATTGAACTAGAATGAGTCATTGGTCCAAGTACTAGCTAATGGTCCTTATTACACAAGACCTGATTAGTAGAATCAAATCGTTTGCCAGGTAAGTCCCAACAATAATCAACGATGTGACCTATATGACCACAATAAGCACGTTTTTGAGGTTCACAATTTATTGAACGGTCATTGCCTCTAATGTCTTGTCCACCGCAAGAGCTAAAACCATGTTCATGATTATTGTTGTCACTTGAATGACATGATATTATCCACACAAGCCAGTCAAATATTAAACAGTAAACACGAAACAACTAACTCATCCAACAATTAAATGAGTCCCAAAAAAGCGAAAATATAACTGGCCCAAAAGAGTTTTACACCAGATTACTATAGCCTAAATCAACTTTAGCCAACAAATAAGAGGTAGCCCAATAACAACAGTGACCCAACCAATTGCAATCAATGAACATCAGCCCAATTTAACAACAGAAGCTCCTGTCATCACTTTCTCTCGTCATCGAATCACGCACCACCAAAACCCCAACACACGGTGATGAAGCAGACATAGGCACGTACAAATGCATCCAAGGAATTCCACAATTCAAGAATTCAACCACCAAACTACCCAACTAGTACTCTCAATCAACCCACTACCCAAGAGGCAGTCACTGCTCCTATGCGACCCCAGGAAATTCTCGACCGAAACTTGTGTCGTCCTAAATTGAAATCGCCGTTGGCAGCCACAGTGATAGATGCTTGAATCGACATACAGAGCAAAAGTAGGCAGCCAAGGAACTTCACAAGTCAACCACAGACACACGATTGTATGAAGAAGAAAATACTAGACGCTAAGAACTATTGCTCTGATACCATGTTGATAAATAAGTACGGTAAAACTTTTGGAGAGAAGAATCTCCTTTACTTTCATTATATAGAGAAAGCCAAGATTACAAATATGGAAATAAAGTAAAAATGTGGAAACACAAAAAACCCAATTGTATTATTGTCTAATCTACATAATTCTAAATTATTTATTTCCTTAACACTTCCTTCTTACTATGCACTTGTTTTTGGCTGACCGGTTCTTTTTATGATTGTGCATATTAATTTTGCCAAGTTAGATGTAAAATTACCAAATAATTTCTCAAAACATCACCTTTTTTTTGTTTTTAATCTTGTTTAGCCATTTCAAGTCTAACATTTGAACAGAAGGCCCTACGGGACCATCATTTGCTCCAAGGAATTTGTTGATTTTAACGGTGAAAATTGATTTTAACGGTCAAAATAACGGTTAATCAATATTTTATTTGTTGCACTACATTTTTATTGCACTTATTTTCCTCAATCACTGTTCACCATAGTGTTTATATTCCTAACTTTTGTTACATCATATTTTTATTTTTAATCTTCAACCTTCCATTAATTAACACATCTCGACATTGATGATGATCTCTATCAAAAAATTTTGTTTTCATGCTTTGGAATCACGGAAAATATTTTTTATCGCACATTTGTATTAGTTATTTTTAAAAATATGATGACAAGTAAATTTTTTTAAGCACTTAAATGGATTTTTTGGATAAAAATTGTGATCAAATACAAGATGTGTAAATTAATGAAAAATGGAGGATAAGAATGCCAAGAAAAATGTTAAGAATATAAATGCCTATAATAAATAAAGATTGAGAATTTTAAATGCAAATAAAATGTGGTGAAAAAATGTAAAAACTATGGTGTGAAAATAATCATCCATTGGTGAAACTGTGTCCTTCAATTAACATGTAACCAACGAGTGATTTGCCTTTAAATGTAACTTGTTTTTCAAGTGATTACGAGTGTGCCAAGTGCCTACAAATTAATTTTGGAATTTAATCGTTGTAGGACTTGAGTTGATTAGGGCTAGGTCACCATGGACCTCATTTTTAGACAAGGCTAAACGTTGAACAGGCCAATTCTTGGATAGTGCCTTAAACAATACAAGAATTAAACTCCTTGGACAGGATTGAAGACAGGAAACAAGCTGATCTGGATTTTTTTATTGGATGTGCTTTTTTTAAAAAAAAAATTCAAACTGTCCAACTGCTTGTCGACACGTGATGCCCCTGTTTTCTACCCTGGATCAATAGCATCTTTCACAATACAAACACTGAGAGTTCTTAGCGGGTCTAAAGGTGGCAATTGGCCAAGCATGAGCTAGTTTGGACGAGTTTTTGGGTCTGCCGAAAATATGGGCTCAACTCGGCCCTAAGCTTGATTTTTCTACCCAAGTAAATTAATAAAATAAGTTCAAAAACAAGCATTTTTTTAATTAATATAATAAGTCCAAAAATGAGAGGAAAAAAATGAGTTGACCTACGAGCTAGCTCAAGAGCTCTGCTCATGAGCTTTAACTAGCCAGCTTGTTAGGCTTGAGCTCTGCTCAGCGCGTGGCTCATCTCCAAACAAGCTCGAGTCGCCCATGAGTCAAGTTGGGACATTCAGCCTATGAGCATGCGAGCTATTTGACTCATTTGTCCCACCTAGTTGGGTCTGATTTACTAAGAGAGCCAATGAGTTGACATTACATATCCCAGGCCCAAGGCATAGATTTAGAAGAAGAATCCCGACTTTCATTAATTCCTGTTGCAACTCTAAAGCCGATCCAAAGCCCAGGTAAAGCAATAATATTGTGTTAGCTTGAGTCAAAATAAAAATTTCACAAATCCTAGGGCTAAACAAATCTCCCAAACCTAATTGGATCGAATCGGACCCAACCCAAATCAAATCGAGCAATTCTTTTTAAGTTAAATATCCGAATGAATTTTTGAATCGAAAATCAACTTGTTTGGTTCAGAAATTTATGAAAACTCAACAAAGAGAGACGCAAAGAGAGACGTTTGATCTAAATTGATGTGTTTGATCTAAATTTTACCATAGTGCCTTTTCTACAGTTATGAAGAAATCGAATTGGAAGCCTAGTACTCCTTTCTTCATTATTGTGAGCTAGCTATCTTCAATTTCCCGTGATTTTAACATCCAAATTAATGAAGAATTAAAAAAAAGACGCAAAGATACATAAGATTGAATTATGATATTTTGTAAGAGTCAAGATTGAACATATCATTAGTTGAATTAATGTAAGTTGTTTTCAATATTAAAAAAATTAATTATTGTATGGAACCTGGTAACCGATGGAAACCGAACCCGAATAGTTCCATAATTAAATTTGGATCCAACAATTTCACTTACTAAACACCCAAAAAATAGATTTCAATTCGGTTCTCATGTCCAGCCCTAATAAATCCTAGCACTAAACATTGGCATCCGTCCATAGATGATATAATCATTTCAAATTAAATTATCCGAGTGCTCAAATAAAACTGACTCTTTAGTGATGTGTTTTGCATTAATATTTAGTTCCATAGCTAGAAAATAACTAACATAAGAGTCTGATATACAAAGACCACTATTACTAGCAACAAAACAATTTTGGAAAAGCTCCTTGGCATTGTAACCAGATATCTGCAAATAAATTGCTCTTCAAAGCTTAAGACTAAACATAAATGTCATTTGCATTTTAGATGCTTTCTACATTATACAACAAAATACGAAACTCGCCTTTACTTTTGTTCGTTTCTGCAGTGATCTTCGTGGATATAAGAAACGAGAGCACTATGGTTTCTACAACAAACAATCATATATGATATCTCATTATCGTTCGTTAAGGAGAGCTGTTCTGTTCTCCACTTGCTTGGAACCCCAAGCCAACACTCTCTTAAAACTATTGCCAGAACAGAAAAGATCAATCAAATTAAATGTCACCAAAATAATAATAATAATAATAAATCCAGGTAAATATCATAACAAACTAGTCAGGTATATGTATTCAACAAACTGATGGTAGAGGATTCGAATGAAATATAGTATTGGTGTTGGTATCAAAATCACAGTTGAAGAACGAAATTTGACTTCCTAGTGCATAGATGCAATTGGAAACATGAGGAAAAACTATAAAACAAGCAAACTATCAAAATACACCTGGCTTCGCATATTGCATTAAACCTCTATAATTCTGTAGAAAACAACACTTCATGATGGAATACTGCACTTCTATACATGCTCTTTCAACCAATTGCACAAAGAAATTTTTATCCAGTATCGAGAATAACCATCAATTCAGATATAAGAAATTTTAAGAGGTAAGATCCCACTGCAAGTACTCTGAATTTTGATTAAGTCTCATGAGAACAGATGGCTGTCTTGCCCACATATAATATTTTCCATAAGGTTGAATCCCAACTTTGAGGGCCCCCACCGCCCTGCCCCTGGAGCATCGTGAGGGAGGTAAATCGCGGGATGTGCTCCAGTAGGTCAGAGAACAAGAGCTTGCCCGTACACTGGTGCCTACAAAAAATCCAATTCCATATCTCAGGAATCAAACCCTTATACTCCCTTTTTACTTTTCATTTTCAAAGTCCAGTGCAACTGTACCATAGTATCTGACCATGCATATCATTTGCAAAGGTTTTCAAAAGGGTAAATCAATCAAAGATGTCACAAGCTTCAGAAACACAGTGGAGAAGAGAGGGAGGAATGTTCATTGGAATCTGGTGAAGATAACAAACATGCAATTTTATTGAACTTGGGCAATTAAGCTTTTATTACAACCGTGAACAGAAACCACTTTCACTTGGTTTTGATTGCTTCGATATTTCAATAAAATATTGAGAAATATTCTCTATATTTTGTCCAATTCTCAATATTCATGTATTGAAACAATGAGCATTGGAGTGTTAATCATCTGTTGCTTGATTCAGCTGCATTAGTTTGGTATCAGAACACAACTATGTTACTGATAGAGTTGGTATTCGTAAAAACCCTGATAATGAAAATCATGCGACCCGATGTGTTAACACAACCCTGTTTTCTACAAGTGATGGCGTTGAAACAATCGGTAGAAATCAAAAAAATTGCTTCGAAAAAGGACGTGTTGAAGCAGATGATTAACAATTTTCAATCACGATGGTTTGACGAGTCGGCAAAGGACTTCAATGGTGACAATAACCTTTTTACCTCTTTCAATTCAAGAAAGCAGATGGGTATTAATGCAAGAGAGGATTACTATGGTCCACCCATTTTTGACATTGAGACACAGGATTTTCAATGACAACGGTTATGATGGCACCCAATTTTCACTGAGAGGTGCAATGGTAGGCTTTAAATTCTCAATGATGTCTCCCATATTTCGATTGGGTGAGAAGAAGTTTTTTGAGTAAACGTTTGCCTTTGTACTTGTCAGAACTGGTATTCTATCAAAATTTAGCTATCAAATGGTCGAGGCAACGAAGATGTTTTCCTTTATTTAAAACCAGGAAGTTGTTCATGCAAGATTCTGGATGAAGATACATTGTAAGATTCGAGGATCCTCGACTACACAACGAAAATGGTGAAGATAAAATACGATTTAGGCTAGATAATTTTATTTTATTTTGTATTTCCAATATTATTGTTTCTATTTAGCCCTTGGGCTCCATTAAAACAAAGTTTTGAGGAAAAATATGTTTTGGAATAGTGATTTGTTTAAGAATGTAGTTAAAAAAATAAGGAAAAGTTTCGAGTTTATGTAAAATATTATTTTATGAAAGAATGTATAGTTGAAAATGAATTTTGAAAAACTGTGGCCCCGTTTGGTAGGGATTTTTTGCCCCAAAAAATTGATTTTTTGACCGTTATTTTACTATTCAAGCCGTAATTTTTGACTTTTTCTCTTACATGTGGACCCCACTTTTCTTCTAACGGTCAAAAAATCAATTCTCAAAATCCCTATCAAACGAGCCCATGTTTTTGGAAAAAACGAAGCCCAAATAGAGGCTTAGTTGTTTTGATATTTAATTAAAAGTTAATTGACATAATGCCCCTCCCTCACATTTTCTTGTTTTGTGGAATACCCTGATAACCTTTTATTTTGGCGCAATACCCCCTAAATCACCCAAACGTCGAATAAGACCCCCTTCTATCCTCTTTTGTTACTTTCTCCATTGAAAGGGATTTTGAAGGCCAAAATGAATAAAAACATTAAGGGCATTTTTGTGTCATCATCTCCACATATTTACTTAAGATCGTGTTTGTTTAAAAGACAGTAGGAGAGAAATCAATGTAGAAACCTTAATAATCCAACAAAAAAATTCAAAATCATCACACAATTTTCACATCTTTATACACAAGAAGTCTCCACAAACCATTGTACAGAAAATTTCGCATAGGTACGTTGAATATTCACGTTTTCGGATCAGTGCTCAGATCAATAAGTTTATGTTTGATGTGAGTTTATAAAATAACTGGGGAGTTGATAATATTGAATTTTTTCCCTTTATACAATTGCTATTTGTTAACGTCTACTATGTTAGTGTTAAGTTCTATTTTGTGGTGAAGCAAGGATTCACCGATTTGGATGGAGAATTAATGTTTTGATAGTTGCTTTTGCCGTTCTGATTTGTGCAAAGTTTACCCATTTGGGGGATTGTATTTCGCAAAGTTTACCAATTTCGGGGTTATAATCTGTGAAGTTCATCAACTTCAGGGTTGTATTACACAACGTTTACCAATTCCAGGGTTGATTTGGGGATTGTATTTCACAAAGTTTACCAATTTCGGGGTTATATTCTGTGAAGTTTATCAACTCCAAGATTGTATTTCGCAACGTTCACCCATTTGGGGATTGTAAACTTCGGGGTTATATTTAGTGAAGTTTATCAACTCCAGGGTTGTATTACGCAACGTTTACCAATTCCAGGGTTGATTTGCACAAACATTTGAACAATTAACTCGGTCTTCTTTCTCAATATAGATACACACCCCAATTTCAAACCAACAGCAAAACCTGATTGTTAGAGAGACCAGTCAAATATATTCTCAGGACAAATGGAACTGATGAAGCATATGCCTTAAAAATCTTATAGAAGCACACAACTAAAATGAAGCAATAGTTATACAGAAATATACTTGTGTAGAAACCCGTTTTATAACCATCTCTGAATAAAATTTAGAATATCCATTCGTAAAAAATCAACATAAAAATCAATTGCAACAATTTGGTCCTCTTAAAGAAGGTCGGGCTCAATCATAGTTATTTCACTGACACTAAACTTTAAAAGAGTCAAGTTAATTCATCTGAAATGGGGAAATGAAAATAAAAACAATCTCTCCCTGAAATCATACCCAATCTAGTAATGCAAGAAAATCCAATTTCTCCGATTAAATTAGCTTTAAATTTCTTCCATTTTCATATCCCAAAATAAAACCCACTCAAGAAATTCTTGTTTTATATAGATATTCATTTTGGCCTTAAAAATCCATTTTGACTTTAAAAATCCATTTTAATGGAGAAATTAATAGATGCGGACAACATGGGGTTTTCTGCAAAGTTTGGGTGATTTAAGGAGGTTTTACGCCAAAATAAAAGATTATTGGGTATTCCACAAAATATGGCAAACGTTAGGGAGTATTGTGCCAAATATCCTAACAATTACTTTTAGAAGAGATAAGGGGGTAGAGGCTATGGTGCTCTGATTAGGATACGAGTATCGGATACAGGTACGTATCTAAGTATCGGATCTTTTATCTTTTAAACTATAGGATATGGGAATATGGCTAAAAAAGGTCCAAATTTCGGACACGAGTACGTGGTACGTCTTTCAAATTTTAATTTTTTTACTAATCCAAGATGTTATTTTAAATAGACCAAAATAAATTATTCACAAAGAAATAAATGGATATCGAATACGGAGTTAAGACAAATAAAATAGAATTTTAGAGTTTAGTTTTCAAGTATGAGCATTACTAAATATTATATAAAATAGCAAATAATGGACTTGAATGCATTTTGGACTTAGCAGAGAACTAAGTATCACTATATGGAATCTATTTTCATTTTATACAAACAAAATCCTAAATCACCGATACAGAGAAGGAAAGAAGGAACAGAAAAAGGAAATGGAAGGAAAAAAAATAAGAAAAAGAAAGGAAAAACTTAGCCCCACTACCTTTTTCCACCCTCTCTATTGCAACATTAGGTGTATAGAGAGCGAAAACGGGAAAGAAAAGGAAAGGAAAAAAAAGGAAAAAAGAAGAAAAGCAAAAATAACGAAGTGTCCGATTGAAACTTGTAGGATTCAACACATATCACATACCCATATCGTGTCGTGTCCGACACAGGTGTTCTGACTATTTCCAAGAGTCCAAGCATCAGAGAGCAGAGGTGCACACTATTTAACTTTGCCAATTAGGTGTGTTTGATTACCATTATTTTCCATGAAAAATGTTATTTTTCTACCCAAATTCCTACTCTTAGGATGTTTGATTAACAATTTTGTTTCATGAAAAATATTTTCGAACTTTTAATCATGTGACCATATTTTTCTAAAAAACAAATAAAACATTATCTTTAAGGAGATTTAGCTTTTATTTTCCGTGAAATTCTCTCTCATATATTCCATCTCATCTACTCACCAATAAAAAATTGATAAGTATAATATTTTTTAGGTTAAAAACTATATCAAATAAACACATTTAATTAATAATTTTCATACAAATAAACTCTAGTCAACTAAATTGCCCCAGAATTTATTTTCTTTCCATGCTCACAATCAAGCTCACTTTTTGATTGTTTTGACATTGCAATAATATATTGAGAATTATTCTCTATAGTTTGTCCAATTCTCAGTATTCACACATTGAATCAACGAGTTTTGGAATGTTAATCTACTACTTGATTCCACCACATCACAATTACAGTACCTATTAACATAGCATGGTCTCCTAAAGCTTTGAATCGACAATCAACGATTTGATCAACTCCTATATCAATACACATAACAGGTTAAGTATTTTTCTCTAAATACGATCATCTTATATCATTGCAAATTCAGAATTGTTGTTTCTAGGTCTGGAATCTGAATAAACTTTTCATATAAACAGGTATTTTTGTTAGTATATGTAGTAGATTCCTAATACAAGGTTAAATTCCTGTAACCAATAAGATTTTTCCAAACATTCTTCCTACGTTGCTCGGACTCAGGTACGATTATCGAGTACCGGTATGTATCTAAGTGTCGGATCTTTTATTTTTTAAAATGTAGGATACCGAAACATGGCTTAAAAGAGTCCAGATTTTGAACACGGATATGTGGATACATCTTTCAAACTTCACTTTTTTTACTAATCTAAAATGTCATTTTGAATATACCAAAATTATTTATTCACAAACAAGAAAATGAGTATTAAATATGGGATTAAGACAAATAAAATATAATTTTGAAGTTTAGTGTTCAATTATGAAAATTACTAAACATTGTATAAAATAGAAAATAATGGATTTGATTGCAATTTGAACTTAGTAGCACAATATGGAATCCATTTTCATTTTATACAAACAAAACTCTAAACCACCGATACAAAGAGGGGAAAAAAAAAAAAAAAAAAAAAAAAAAAAAAAAAAAAAAAAAAAAGAAAAAAAAAAAAAAAAAAAAAAAAAAAAGAAGAAGAAGAAGAAAATGGAAATGGAAAGAAAAAGGAAAAGGAAAAGGAAAAAAGAAGGAAAAACCTAGCGTCCTCGCCTTTCTCCACCTTCTTGACGGCGACACTAAATTTATAGAGAGCATAAATAGGAAAGAAAAGAAGTAAAAAAAAGAAAGAAAGAAGAAAAGGAGATGAAAAAAGATGAAATGTCCTGTTGGAACTTAAGGATCCGAGACATCCCATACCCATGTCATATCGAGTGTGTCCGACATGGGGTACTCCAACTATTTCAATGAGTTCAGGCATCATAGCATTCTTCCATGCCTTTTAGGCCTCCAACATCTAAATGACAGCACCCAAATGACGTGCTTTTCTGAGTATAGGCATAATTCAGCTAAGTTAAATAAATAGTTATTAATCAATTAGACTGAAACCAATACAATAAACATCCTATGATTTGTTTGGTATTGTAAAAGGCCACATGATAGGTGGATATGCCAAACCACTTCCTTTCCAAGCCCATCCCCATCCCCATCCAACCTGAATAAGGAAAAGTAATTAAAAATAAAGTAAGGGGTGTGCCCTCACACGTGGTTCTTAAGCGGTCAGAGGACACGAAATGAGCTTCAAAGCAGGCAAAGTAAAGAGGAATAAACATTGTACCATTATGAACAGTTGTTACTATCTTGCAACTCTTACAAACTCCGCTATAATGTTGTGCCTCCACCATCTGACATCAGAGAGGCAGCAGCTGCAGCAGCAGTAGGAACGACGCCCGTTGAGACACCAGGTTTTGACAGATGGAGTAGCCTGAAAGTGAAATTGACTTTGATGAGTCTCCACAATACGTAAAAATTCAATAAATTACAATAAGGTCAATAAAAGAGGAAAATAATCTAGTTGCAACAATGTCACAGCCAAAAAATCAGAAACCACCAAGGGGTAGCACTTAAGATGCCCATAATTAAATATGCCTTCTATATACTATAAATTTTTAATGCGTGTAATTCACATAGGTCAGCAAGTGACTAATGTCTACATTATCAATTGAGCCATTTGTTAGCAATATTCAAACTAGTTCACAAATAGTATCAGCCATTGAACATATTCAGGTATAACATTCTATATTTACAAGGCTAAGCAGGATACTGTCAAGATCTCTGAGAATTTTCTGTTCCCTTTGAGGACTACATGTGAACTCCTAACTTAAAGAGGACTTGAAATTCTGAATCTACGAGCTAAGGTAAATTTACAAGCAGGAAAATGAAATAATACGAAGGTACTTACGGTGCAAGATATTCACAAAACGATGATACAGCAACCACAACCTCAGTGTAGTTCTCAGATGACGCAGGCGCTGTCACTTCGACCAGCTGTATACCAGGTGTTACAGGCACAGCTTCATCTGTTGCATGCAGTTTCAGCATTTTATTAACTGAAGACACTGTAACGGTTATTTGGGCTCCCTTTTGGAAATGGAAGGCAAATCCCACCCTCAGCAGCTCATGGTCTAACTTGTAGCCTAGTGAGTAAAAAAAGCGGAGTGCATTCTTGCTTACTTTACTCTCATTCAAAGTCCTCACCAACACCGGAATTTGCTCAGCACCAGCACCTCTCATTGCACCACCAATGTGTCGGACAGTCCTAAGCATTATCTAACCTTAAATACACACTGAATATACAGAGTCCATTATTAGAACACCTAGCAGAACAAACTCAATTTCTTACCATGTGGGTTCAGGCTGCTCAAGATCACACAAGAGTCGAACCTCTGAAGCTGCTACCCCTGAGATGAGGAGAGAGAAAACCTTTATGTTTAGAATTATCAAGTGAGCTAGACAGAGAATTCATATATGACAATGACATTCCATGTCACCAAGATTTAGAAGAAATTTAATAGCCAATTATATGAGAATTTTCAGACAAAATCAAGGGATTGTTGCAATATTGATAATTAGATTCCGTGTCACCAAGATTACAAGAAATCTAATATCCATTATATGCAAATTCGACAATGCTAAACAAGCAAGGTAATTGGCAAATAACTAGTTCAGATAGACACAGACTCCATATAGATCTCACTATAAATTCGCAGTAGAGGAAGACATTTTACTCAAACACAATTCTAATCACTTAGGCCTAACTAAAAATTAAAATAAATCAATTACCTAGATTTGGACCACTTTTAAGGCATAATTCATGGATCCTTAAGCGCTCTCTATGAACTCCACAAAGTCCTTGAAGAAGGATCTCCAAGGCCTCAACGTGCTGCATGACAACATGATATAATTAGAACATTTTCCTATTTATAACAAATGACAAACTAAAATTTTCTTTTTCCCAGTAGACACGGTGATGGTGGTGGTCTGGTGGACACCAGAGTCATGGGTTGTGCATTTGGCACTCAGAAAATAATCGGAGTCACTTTATTCAGAAAAAAAATGGTAAAAATAATAAAAAAATCAACAAAGAAAATATTTTCATAAATTTGAACTCAAGCAAAATGCTCTGAACTTGGAACAACAGAAGGCACCAACCCTAGCCCTCAGAGCAAATCAAGGTAAGGAAACAAATAATAAACCCAAAGATCAACTTTTATATTTCGTTTTTACTCAGAAAATTCAATATTAAATAAATTAACATGGATCTCAAAAAAAAAAAAAAAAAAAAAAAAATTCCCAACCACGATTGGGAGGATAGAAATTTACCTGAGTCTCTATAATACCCTGAACAACGCACTCCATTTTGATTACGAACTCTCTGTATTCGTTAATTCGACCGTAAAAACGAAGTTAGTTGAACCACTAAAATATTTTTCGGATTCAAAAATCCGTATGAAGAATAAAACAACACAGAAATTAGTATTAGGTTAATATCGGGTAATTTTAAGACTAACCAAGTTAAATAAACACTTTGTCACATTGACCAAGTTCATTTTTCACAATCATCAGTTCATTTTTCACAATCACGATGATGCGCTTTAAAATGTAAATGACAATTTTACCTTTTTTATGTTTTGTATTTACAAAAATATATGATTGTTAAACAGACAATGGTACTCCTTGGTAAATAACAAATAAATTACGAATACTCCCATGCAAATTTCAAAATCAAATCAGTTTTCTCATCAGTTTCTGTAACACACAAATAAAAAGAAAGTTCGATTTTCATCTGCTTCAACATTGGAATCTCACAAAATTATCAAAAGCTCAACAAGAAAATATTACTCACAACCAGCACTCGAAATTGGTAAGTATATTTTACGTATTTTTAATTTTATTATAACTAAATAAGTACATTGTTTTAATCTCTAAATCTTATTTCGACATAGATAGATAAATTTTTACAATCTTAAATGGATATATAATTTTTTTTTAATAAGAACGATGAAAAAAATTCATTTAAAAAATCGAAAAACGAAATCAACACCAGTTGTTAAGAAAACAACTAGTTAACAGCCGGTTGTTTTCAATTTTTTACTTCTTTTTTCCATGTATTAACACTTTTTTTAATAAATCGTCGTTTCCTAATGCAGATATGGCATTCGCTGCCGTCCCTTTTTTTTTTGGTGAATTTGAAATGAAGAAAAATGATCGATAGGTATTGAAATGGACGAGTGAAAGACGCGGTTCTACTACAGTTCTGATAATATCAAGTACATTGTATGCGGAAATGTACAATGAGTTACAGAACTTGTTCAACGTCGATCCCTCTCAATTCAACATGAAATTGGGATTTTTATTCGACAAGAAAATTTCACCTGTAACGATTACTTATGAAACTGAAATGCAGATTTTAATTGAATTAAATCAGAAACGTTCAATTCCTATTTGTGTAACTTTGGTGGAGAAGAACGTCCCCGAGGGTGAGCATGAAGATCTCGATGGAGTAGATCGTAATGTGAATGATTTTTGGGATACAATGAAAATGGCTAATGAGGACGATATGGTTATTCCCAATACAATTGTTCTCGATATAGTGAATAATCTCACTGTTACGCACAGAATTCTTTCAACAGTTGAAGACAACCAGGATGAAAATACATTCACAAATGAGGATTTGAATGCTCTATCCCTCCGGAGACGTGAGTCGGGTGAGAGCTTATAGACTGGACCGAGTACAGGGTCCACTAATTGTTCACGGTTAGTTACCGAAGACGAAGATTTATATGTCGAGCAACTGTTTGAAACAAAGAAAGATTTGCAAGAAACTATGCACTAGATTGTTTTGAAACACAACTTCGAGTTTAAAGTTAAGAAATCGAACAAGTCAACGTACACAATTGTCTGCATTGACGAAAGTTGTCACTGGCGTTTGCGAGTGACGAAGATGGACATAAACGAGTTCTTTGTAATTCGTAAGTATGCACGGGAATATATTTGTGAAGTGGGTATTCGTCGAAATGATCACAGGCAAGCCCGAGCATGGTTCATTGGTCGAGAAATAATACACAAGTTTCAGGACCCACGAACGATCTACAGAACTTCGGACATCATTAATGATGTCCGTCGAGAGTACGGGGTGATCATGAGCTATCAGAAGGCTTGGAAGGCCAAAGAATGCGCATTGGCGGACTTAATGGGTTCGGTCGAGGAGAGTTATGCTAAATTGACCAGATATTCTATTGTTTAGTTGATTTTTTAATATTTATTTTAATTGTTAATTATATATTTCAATTTCCTTTTTTGTTTATTTAATATTCGATTACTTATTTTGATTATTGTTTATTTATATTTGCTAATATTGCTATAACATAGGGAAAACTAATATTGGATAGACTTTTTTTATTGAGAGGAACGATGAGAATCACTTCAAGTATTTCTTCATGGTCCTTGGACAATGCGTTTGAGGATTTCGAAAAGCGACGTGACATCTAATTCTAGTTGACGATACAATCCTTAAGGCTAGATACGATGACAAGTTGATTATTGCAACATGTCAAGATGTCAACATCCAAATTTACCCTCTTACATTCGACATAATCAATGGAGAGAATGACTGAGCGATGCATTGGTTCTTCACGAAATTGAAGGAAGTAATTGGGGACATTAAGAACCTTGCATTCATAACCGACCGAGGGCAGTCAATAATAAATGGTATTGCCGAAGTCTTCCCTGAGGCACATCATGGTTATTGTATGTTCCATATATAGGGAAACCTGAAGACCATTTATCGAGGTAAGAGCATCGTTGCATTGTTCAGGAGAGCTGCAAAGGCTTACAGATTTGAAAAGTTTGAGACGTTCATGGTCGAAATAAACAATAAATCACATGCTGCATGAGAGTATCTAATAGGCATGGGGATCGAACATTGGCCAAGATCACATTTTCCAGGACGTCGATACAACATGATGATGTCGAACAATGTGGAGTCGCTTAATGCCTTATTTAAGAAGGATCGAGAGTTACCAATTATCGCAATGATTGAGAACATTCGTGATAAGCTTCAACAGCAGTTTAATGATCGACGTGACGAATCACAGAGTTGCACAAGTGTGCTAAATCCGACTCTTGAAGATAAACTCTTCAAGACTCTAGATGTGGGGAGAAAGGTATGCGTAGAACCACTAGATCAGTTTTTCTTCTTTGTGAGATGTGCACGTAATTTTGGATACATTGTGGTCTTGAATGGGCACGTGTAGACAATTTTAGTTAGAGAGCTTTCCATGTGTAGATGCAGTGGCAGTGGCTATGTGTAGAGGATTCCCACCACACCTTGTGCAGTATTTATTATATGACTGATTATTGGAGAGCATCGTATGCCAAAACAATATTCCTTGTACCAAACGAAGTCGAGTGGGAAGTTTCGGACCACATTTTGTCACTGAATAATTTTTTGCCACCAAAAGTCGGACCACATACCCTTTGGACCTAGATGTACGTACTGGAGAATTTTTCCGACCTCGTAAGTGCGGTAGGTGTGGTGCAACCAGGCATACACGACAATTTTTTACAAGCTAGATTCCACTGCATAACAATGCAACATATGTGTAACACAATTTATTTATGTAATATTTATTTTTAGTTGGTTATGAATAATAATTGTGTAATTAAAATTCACCATGTATGAAACTAATTGTTTATAATTTATTTAATCAATTATTATTTACTTAAATAAATAATATTCATAGATTATTAATATCGTAGATGAAGCATTTAAATACAGAAAATAATATACAATTACATTCATTCACAAGGTACAAATCAATATTCATTGTGTTTAAAAACATTTCGTAATTAAAAAAATCAAATATTTACAATATTTACGGATCACAACTAAAGTCGTACAAATCGAACGCTAACTTATTTTTCCAAATTTGCATCCAAGATTGGTTGATTTCATCAACCTTATGTCCTATACTCAAACACTCAATATACTTTATTGCAAACATGCCGCAATCACCTCTGCAATTGAACAATAATGAGTCAGATCTTTACCGTACAGAAAAAAGTAAGTATAAAATTTAAAAAAATGTAGAATCATTTACGATATTGTCTGCCTCGCCGTAATCGTGTCCCGCACGATGGCTAATCTGTCGTTCACAGTCAAGCCCGCCTATCTAGCCATCATAGGGCTAAAATAGCGGTGGACTCCAGATTTTGCTCAAGTTGACTCTGTGTCAGACATGAATGATCGGGGTCGTACACATATAAAGTAGACTCAGCAAACACAATCTCCAAAACTATGCAGTGCCGATTCAAGATCACTAGCATGTACATATGCATACAACCCTCCCATGGATTCTCCCCAACACGTGGCCACATCCCTATGGTCCACTCGAGCATATAGTCGGGCACCACGTACTCTGTACTGGCACGTTACAGCGACTGGTACTCAATGTCAATGCTTCGATTGAACTCCAAATTCAATATGACTCGACCAGGACTGTCAAATGACCTCGGATATCTTTGAACCCGATCACACGATAAGTCCATGACTAGGTCAATGTGCTACATTAAGAAATACCAGTACAAAAAGGAGTTATTTCATTGCATAAACAAAAAATTATAGACACATAAAAATTAACAATATGACTACTTCACTTATATCGTCGGCAAGCCAAGCTCCTCGAGTGATGATGTTGTGAAATCACTTATAAGTATCGGAGACGGTCGTTTAACCGATCGTGTGGCTGGTCCTGACAAAAGAAACATAAAAATGTTAAACAAGCGTATACGAGTAACGTAGCGTACTTTACTAATATCATGAATACTTACCCATGCAAAATTCTTCTCCACTCCATCTAAACGCTTTCCATTTGGCATGGTCCACCTCTTGAAATAGGTTGGAAATCGTCCCATCGACGAACCTCCTCCTCTTCGTCTCGACCGTGAAGAGAAAAACGACATATTGCGACAACAATCTCGACCTCTTGCCGTTCGCCTGCTCCGTCACGTTAACAGCACGCTTCTTACCCTCGTTGATCATCACCTCCTCCTCCTCAGTCGACTCTCCCGTCCCCATCGAGCCACCGCCTCCATCATCCCCTCCTCCTCCTCAGCTGGCTCTCTCGTCCCCATCGAGTCCACTGCCTCCGTCACCCTCTCCTCCTCCCCGACCGGCTCTCTCGTCCCCATCGAGCCCATCTCCTCCATCACCCTCTCCTCTACCGACGCCTCTCCCGTGTCCATTGGGGCCACCCGATCTCACTCCACAGATAATAGAAATGATTCTAATGCATCGTCTGTCCAAAACTGTGGGTAACCCCCCTCTCCGCCATCCTCTCCATCACCCTCTTTGCCAATCCATCGCCTACCCACAATATCACCTCAGAGTGCTACGACCTCATCCTAGAAGGATACGACGTGGCCACGTATTAGTGTAACATCGTAGGATAAGTCGTCGACCCTCCCCATCAATCGTTGCTCCATATCGGCTATGAATCCAGTCAGGCGGGTATACAAATCATCGATCCCATGACCTTGACTATGTGCAGGAGATCCACCAAGGATGGGCCTCAACGGGGCAAGATGTGATGCCCTCTGCGGAGGTGATCGTCTATCAACTGGACCATGCTCCTACACAAATAACATTACAAATTATTAACTTAATTAGTAATTGCTAACTCATAAAAAACGTTAATCAATAAATTATATGAAATTCACGCACTAGCCCTCGACCCTCCTCCTCCATCGATGGCGTCAACTCAGTTATGACCTCAACTTGACGTTATGTTTTCAACTCGGTTAACGATTGCGTAATGAGATTTTAAACTAGCTCACAATATAAACTACAAAGTACATAATACTCACATGAGGGTTTTGGAGGAGAGTCGATAACTGTTTCGCAGACGGACGCCCGTCCGCTCGAGATGCTCGCCAATAATACATCCGAGGACATCATGTCTCCAGTTGCTTCGTAAAGCGAGCACCGAGTACGAGGATAGTCTCGTATGCGCAAATTTGCAACACATACAATTATTATATATAAATTCAATAGTATAAATAAATTCAATAGTAAAAATATTTTGCTAATGATTATGTAAATAGGTACCTGCACCGTCAGGGGCAATTCGTAGGCATCGTACTTGCACATGGACCCCTTGGGCTTTGAGTACGATCTGATGAAAAGATGTATGGCGTCCTCGAAACATCTCCGACCCCACAGATAGTTATTGAAGCGATCGATGTCGTCGACGATCTCCATGTGGAAAAGCTCGATCGCAGTCTTCTTGTGGTGACACCGCATCATGGTCTCAAGGATGTATACTGGACCTAGCTTTAGTCTGTCTAACATCTGGTCACACCCCCTCATCCCTTCCATTAGCTGATGTACGAGTATTGCCCGCTGTTCATGGAAGTAAGTGTCATATAGCCTGTTGCCTCTTTGAATACTGTCACGAGCTGCCTCATTGCCTATAATCTTTAGTCCAATGATCAGAGAAAACTTGAACATAGAAAAACGGGCAATCTTGCCCCCAAGGTCGAAGTAGAGGGCATCGCCGTCGACTGGACTCAAAAATCGACTTAGTAGTGTGTCGATGAACTATCCCAAGTACTGCACCTCCCTCAACTGATACAGGGGCCTGAGGAAAGACTAGCGTAACATATCAGTGTGCTGATCATCCAGTAAGCTCAGTACTATAGTAAAACTGTCGAAGCTACTGTTCCATATAGCTTTGCTCGGCATTTGCCACAACTCTGCGTGTAGATGGTAATCCATCCTACAAAAAATCGAACCAAAATACTAACATGTAGATTCATCTAATTAACATGTAGATAATCAATTTACATTTTTTAATTACATTACATATATTAAAAATCTAAAGAAAATCAAATTATAAAAATTAAATAAAGGATATCAATATTATTCAATTAAAAATGAAAAATTGAAGAATTCTTTAATTTTGGTATAAAAAAATATTGTGCTAATTTGGTTAAAAGGAATATTTAATTTTGATAATTATCAATTAAAATTACATATAAACTTTAGAGAATGAAATTATAAATATTAGATAAAGAATACATAGATATTATTCAATTAAAATTGAAAAAAAATTGTAGATTTATTTAATTTTGGTAATTTAATAAAACGAATATTTAACTTCGGTAAAAAAATTAAAAGGAAAAAAATATTTTGCTAATTTAGTCGAAAGGAACATTTAATTTTAGTAATTATCAATTTAAAATTCTTAATTAGATTATATATAAAAAAAATTGAATTTGCAAATTCTTAAAATGACTACATGGAGTTTGACATGACTTGCAAATTTTTGCAAATTCAAAAATATATGGGCGGAAAAGTGTGTTTCATTTTAAAACTGGCCATTTGTTGTGTGACAAGTGGCACAATATCAAACTTAATGTCAAAGAAAGTGTACATATAGCGAAATTGGAAATTTAAAGCTTCAAGATATTGTGTAAAACTTATTTCTTGCAACACCTATCGAAGATAATTTATGATCAAATGGAAATAGTCTACCTTTAATAGCAGTTGCCTTGGTAATAGCCTTTTATTCCTCATGAACATCCTACAATGAAATTGCATTTTTTTTATGAGATGAAAATTACTAGTCTCAAACATTCTGTAACCCACACCAAGAGTTCCAATTGAAAGTCGACCTTCTGTTTATCTTATTCGTTTCACCACATACTGTCATTAAAAGTACAATTTGAGATTTGGAGGTATGCTCCTAGTACATGAAGGACATGAGGAAGAAATCACAAACAAATTTAGCTAAAACTAAAAGAAAAGAGAAACATGATAGCCAAAAGTAGTGGAGGACATGAGATGTTTAACAGCTTGACCTTAAACTGCTAATAAATGTCAAGATGATCCAAATTTTAGAGAGAACAACTTTTCTCCTCAATCAAGTGCGAAACTACTAGAGAAGCTACGAATTACAATATCACATTGAAGTTTAGTGCTTCATTGAGTGTTACTTCCAATATTTACTTCCAGGAAGTTTGTAAAATTGAGCAAATTTTGAAAAAAAAAAAGTGTGATAAGAAAGATTAAAGATTATTTGCGAAGTAGCATAGCAAACAACATGAAGATTAAGTTTGATAAGTATTAGGGTAATGTTGATAAAATGAACAAGATTTTGGTTGTAGCAGTTGTGCTTGATCCTAGGTATAAGTTGGAGTTTGTACATTGTATTGGTTTCTTGTATGACTTTATTAAGGTTAAAGCCACAAAAAATGAGATCATGAAGTTATTATATGCTTTGTATAACCAATACAAGGAATGTGATCGTTTAAATAATGGAGCTAGTGGAAGTGGAAATGGTGACAATGAATATAATGATAGAGTCACTTTGTTGGAGAGTTTAGATAATGATGATAATGATTGTAATTTTGATTTTAGGTACAAGAAAATGCAAACTAGCAAAATGGACTTTTCTGGAAAAGATGAGGTACAACGATATCTAATAAAATCTACTGAAGATGCTACTGATGAAAATTTTAACATTTTAAATTGGTGGAAGATCAACAATTCAATATTTGAATTTTTATCTGAGGTTACAAGGGATGTTCTTGCCATTCCTGTATCTATAGTTACTTTCGAATCAGCATTTAGTACTGGAGGGAGCATTCTTGATCCATTTAGGAGTTCTTTAACTCCTAAAACAGTTGAGGCCTTGATTTGTACACAAAATTGGCTAATGGAAGAATCTGGACTTTTGAGAGTTTTCCAAGATAGAGTTTGCATTGAAAAGATAGAGTTCTATGAGAGAATTAAGACAAGTAATAAAATATATGTTTTATATTTCTCATTAAATCTTATTAGTTAAAGAATTTTCAGTTTATTTATGTTTGTTAACCAATTTTTTCTATAGAGTTTCTTCCTATGGCAAGTTAAGTAATTGATGATTAAATCAAATAGCTAGTAAGTATTAGTAACACTTAAAAAAAATATTTTATCTTTATGACATCTAATTCAAGATTTTTTTTAGGTAGACTTGAAGGTTGAAGCAAATGAATTATTAATATGGATCGCCAATATTTAGTATTAGTAGCTATTTTTTGGTGTTTGTATATGCTGGTAAACTAATCTTATTGGACAACTTGTTATTTATGTTTTTTTGAATTGGAATTTATTAATTTGTAAAAGCTATAATTGAATATGTTATTAGTTATATTTATGTAGTGCTGTTAAAAAATATAATTATGGTACGGAACCGAACAAAATCGAACCGGACCGAACCGAATCGAATGGAACCGAACCTGAACGGTTTCATAATTGTATTTGGACCCGACGGTTCCACTTTCTAAATATCCGAAATTTTTGGTTTGGTTCTGAAGAGAATTGAACCCACCGACCAACCAAACCAAACCTTACCGGACTATGTCTAGTCCTAAGTTTATATCTAGAGAAGTAAATGTATCAAATATTTATTGAAACATATAGTAAATCGAAGTTTTTCTGCATTAGCCATCTTTGCTCGAAGTTTTTCCAACTCTCGAGCCATTGGAATTAACTTATTCTCCATCAATTTACCATTTTCAAAGGAATATGCAAATCCTTTTTTTGTTTTTTTTGAACTCAACGACAACTCTAAAAATCGACAATGAAATGTTTAAGAATAGAAGACGTGGAGGAATGTAAATGGAATTGCACTTTGTGATGGTTACTTTGCATGCTCAAGCTTATGACCCAAACCATCAATTTTTACCTTAATTACGAGAACCTGCTGCAAATCTAAGGTAACTGACGTAGCGGAAGATTATAGGGAAGATGAAGAATCACAAAATGAGAAAATTCTCAAGAAAATTTTTATTGAATCCAAGAACCGCCGCCTCAAAGGACTTACAATGCCTTAAATAGAAAAAAACCTAGCAAAATTTGGAAAATAGAATAAAAAAGATATTTTTTCAAAAATAGAAAAATATGAGATAACTACTAAGATGGAAAATCCTTATCTTCAGGATCATCCTCCAACAAACAGAATACAAATCCAAATTTTATGGAAAGAGATATTGCAAAAACAAAAATTACTATAAATAGCAAAAACGTTTAAACGAGAGTCTAAACGATGGATTTTGCTCAAAATTGGCCTTGCATCAAGGCTAAAGGCACTGACGTTTATTCATTGGCTTGATTCCAATTGAATTAGACTAACAATTTGCCAAAAACGAACAAATTCGAAGTTACCATGAAATCAATAACCATTATTTTGCCTTGCGACGGTCCCATTTCATCATAAACTCTAATTTTTTATGCACTTCATCAGTAACTCTAGCCAAGTTTGAGTCATCAATTGGACTTGAGAACTAAGGTCTTGCTTTGCAGTGGTTAATTGCCTAATATCACCACAAACTTGCATGAGCTCGGCCCTCGTACATCTATTGCTTGAATCTCATCTTCCATTTTAACAGACTTCTCACAAAGCTCCCTTATCCATAAATCATTTTTCGCGTGCAAGAACGGTGCAAATTTATCTGTCCAGTGAAACTAATGTTGGGCAACCTCTAATTCCTATCTAAATGCAACTTGGGTGGCAGCTAACCCATAGTAATCTACCAGGAGAGTTTGGATCTCACATCATGCTGAACAGCCAGCCACTCGTCAATAATAGCAGGGTGAGAAGGGAGTTGTCTAGAATGAGCCAAACCATAATGGGATTCTTTCATTCACTTAAGCAAAGCTCGATGAGGCACTCTCCTAAGGCCTCTGATGAAGGGTGGTTCATACGTGTGGGGAGGAGGTAACCCAAATTGGGGAGACCCTTGTATTGGAACTGGAGGCCCTCAATTTTTTCCTGACATTTTTATCTATCTTAATTTATTTAGCAAAGGAAACTTTAACAAATGATAAACCTAAAGCTGGTAACAAAAAATAAAAAAAATTTAACTTTTGTCATCATTGAAATTTTAAAATTGAATAATGATACCATGAATTAACTATAAAAACCATAAAACAAACTTACGTAAATTAGATATACTTGCAATAAGCAATCGATGAACCTGGTGAAAACGAGAAAAATTAGTCACACCTTTGATAAATGTAATGTATCAAGGAGTTTCAGAGAAAGAGCGACTCATCTTTCTTCTGTCGTCAAAATCCCAAAACCTTAAGTACAATCAATTTCTTTTTGGTGAATCAACATGACGCTTTGGTGTGCAATGATTTATAGCTTATTGGAAAAATGGAGAAAATGAATAATGGGCCCACCAGATCTAGTAGAGATTAACAAGAGGAAATTCTTCTTCTGCTTCCACATCGAGTATGAGGTAGAAATGGATTGTCGTGGTGAGTGCCTGAAAAAATCGAAAAGAAAACGGAAAGAAGAATGGGGAATAAAATGGCGTCTTTTTGTAGGATGAAGCAAAAAAGAGGGGAGCACACTTTCATAGGAACAGTGCCAACACGAACTCCCTCTTTTAATAAATACGGACAAGCAAAACTTACCAAGCAAGATGAAAGTTTTTATATGGATTTTTCCACTTTTACGTTAACTTTTACCACTTTATTGACAAAAAAATGTGGTGGCAAAATTGTATTGGATGAAAAGACTGCATTTTTTTAAACCGTCAAATGACAAAATAACATTCCGTTAAAATGGATATCAAATAGAATCTACACCAAACTTGAATGTTTTTATATATAAGGATAAAGGATATCCTTGGAGCAAGATGCTTACATTAAGAAAGTAATACAATAACTTGGAGGGAAATTGACAAAAAGAAAATTCCTCACAAGCGTACCTTTCCCCATTCACCAAGTATGAAAGTAGGTGAGGTGAATGAAAACATAAAAGTTTCGCTCGCATATAAGGCTAACCATTTCTCCTTCGAGTCGGTTAAAAACCGTTACTAAGGCACACGTGGGCAAACCTTCAAAGCATGATTTCAAAGTCAATGAGCGCATGACATGTAAGTTGATGAATAAAACGTGGTATCTAAAAAAAAAAAATCCAATTACAAACTAGTCATTATGAGACTATCGCTTGTTGTTACTCTCGAAGCCATAAAGGAAATCTATAAAAAATCCTACCTAAGAGTATAAAATCATGCACATTAGAATATTTCCTTTCGAAATATTCATCTTGCTTTAATTTGAGCATGAATCAATGAGTTTTGGAGGTGAAACATTTGGTTTTTTTTATTAGATGTCCATCGTCAATAAATTGGCGTCGCCTATGAGAAAATGAGTAAAGAAAACCACAAACCAGTCCATTAAAGTGCAAAATTCCTTAAAATCTAAAAATGAGCTAAGCAATGGGAAATTATGCAATAATCGAAGTATTAAAAGTTAAAAACCAAAAAATCAACTATGTTCCAATCAGGGCAAATGAAAATTCAAAGCAGCTGTAAAAGGATATGGTAGTGGAACTGCAGAAAAAAAAATTTCCCGCCCAACTTTGTCGCTACGGAAGAAGTAGTAAGCAATAAAGGCATATAGAAAATGACCGATGACTTTAAGGCCTTGACGAAGGAATATGATGCTTTGTGCTAAAAAATACAAAGCCTCAAAGGTAAACGTATTAGATGAAGCAAAGCTTCAGAAACCTTTGGGAAAGCAGTTAATCCATAATCACTAACCACTTCGATTAAATCTAGGGATGGCAGTGGGTCGAGCCGAGCCGGCTCGACTTGTTAACCCACGAGCTCGGCTCGGGCTCGTGGCTAGCCGAGCTCGTGGCTCCTTTTTAACGAGTTGAGCTTGAGCTTGGCTCGTTGATTTTGGGGTCGAGCCGAGCTTCGACTCATGGGCTCCTCTTTCTTTTTTTTTTTGTTTTTCGAAATAGAGAAATACACAAATAATATAATGAAAACACTTTTTAAAAAAAATAAAAAGTGTTAAAAAATATAAATAATTTAATGAAGACACTTTTTTTATTTTATTTATTTATAACATATTGTAATATTTTTTATAAAGTATAAAAATATTTATATAATGAAGACGAATTTATTTTTTGAAATACATTTACAAAAAATATATATTTTTTGATTTCTTTTTAAAGTAGATAAAATATAAATCCTTCTCCTTTATCCGGGCTTGGGACCGGCTACATCAATTTTAATTAGGCCGAGTTAAAAATTGGCCCGTGGCAAGCTCGGCTCGGCCCACGAGCTCGTGTACTCACGAGCCACGAGTTCGTGGGCCAAGCTGAGTCGAGTCCATGAGCGGCTCGCGAGCTAGTGAAATTTTATTTTATTTTATTATTTTTTTTTTGCAAATTTTTCAAATTTTATTGATAAAATTTTATTTTTCCCACATTTTTGGACGAGCAGACTCGTGGGCTCAGCCCACGAGCCGCTCGGCGAGCTCGACGAGTAGAGCGGGCTCGGCTCGTTGGACGGGATCCCCCTCTCGGTTCGAGCAACCCACGAGCTGAGCTTTGACGAGCTGAGCCGGCTCGACCCAATTGACATCCCTAATTAAATCTATAGAACCTTAAAATGAAAGTTCAACAATCGGAGAAGATGTATTAGTGATCCCGACAGTAATAGTGTGAGAATATTTTCACCTTATGCTCGTGGGCAATGAGAGCACGGAATTGTGCTATATGATGACGCATTTAACAGAATGCAAAAGTATAACTCTTAGATCTTTGTGTCGAAGCTTCGTCGCTTAATTGAAGAATTCCTAGTACTTCGTGGATAGTTGCTCTGTTAGTAAAGATAGAAGAGGAGCCTCAGGCAAAAGAAGGACATATGAATTTCAGCATCGACAAGAATAAATTTGCATACGATAAAATCCTTGGATATCTTGCCATGAAATAGGCGAACATAATCATTTTCCTCCAACAACCGTGTGTAAGGTATTCTACGAATAAATGCAAATATCCTTGAAGTACAATCGAGGAATTCTATGCAACATCCATGAAAGTGACATAGGAGGAGTCATAAGATCTCCTAAGAACATAATCGCCATGTTGAAACGAGTAATTTTGCGAATAAATTGGAAATCAATGACTCAATCGATTTCCTCATAATTGATGGCATGTCAGAGGCAAGTATGGTCGAAGAGCTAGTAAGCTTTTCTGTTAACTTAGAGGATGCGAGCAAGGCTCTAAAAGTTGGCAAAGAAGTGAGAGAACCTATGAAAGGTCTGCTAAAAAACTTACTGGCCGTGAACCTATCTGTGATCACTTGGAAGCATGCTAACATAGTGGGGAATAGATCCTAAGGTAGCATGTTATGTCCTAACTTGATCTTAAGATCAAGCTAAGATACAAAGGCAACGACCAATGAGTGCTAAAAAATATGAGGCGTTAAATAGTGAGGTGAATAAATTGTTAAAAGTTGACTTTATCCTAAGGACAATTGGATGAAATCGATGTGGCCAACAAATCTCGGGTCATTTATCATCTACGTGAGTCTTTTTCCTGCACATTTGGATGCACCGTGAGTTGTATGTGGCCTTCTTCGAAATGGAGAGAGGCAATCGTGCACACTTCGATGATCAAGTCAACCTTTGTAAGAGTAAGTATTTGAGTATGGGACATGCTTAAGATGTGAACCACTTAAGTAAAAGGGTTCGGATTTGAGGAATATAAAGAGTAAAGAGAGATTGCAAAAGTTATATGTTGAGAATATAAATCTGCATTATCTTGAAATGATACTAAATATGAGCTTTTATAGTAGAAAATGAGATATGATAACCATTGGATGAAGAGACACGTGGCCTCATCCTAACGGTCGAGATGTCTTGTCATGTGCATCATTCTATCAATTCTAGGTTCAGACATATTTAATGTTATGATCATTTGCAGCCCTAGGTCTGGCACATAGGGGCTAGACTTGACATATTAACTTGGTAGAGTGGCTACTGCAGTGAGTTGTCACATCATTAGTTTTAAAAGATCTTATATGGAAAATCCTTTGTAGTGTCTCTACCCGCCTTGCCTCATCCATAAGGGTTAGGCCCCAACATATGGGTTTGACCTCTTCGCATATTTTAGCCTCTCCATAGGGATTTGGCCTCTTCATGTGATTTGACCAAATTGCCATAGAGGTAGAATGATATGAAGTACTGGCCCAAATTTTTTGGATATGCTTGGAACCTACTTGGAAGCCTAGAAGAGGCATAACAATAGTTTCCCAAGTCTATATATGAATATTCATTTAATGCGTAGACTTTTTGGGTCGAAGTATGTTTTCTTGTTCATGCCATATGTTCTGTTTCTGAAGAGGCGATGTTCTAGCATGGCCTGTTTTATGTTGGTTTAACCTTGCTTTTCTAACATCTTAATTATAAAAGGATAACTTGGCACAATAGTCCCATAAGTAAGAGTATGGTATTTTATTAAATGTGTGGACTTGGAATATATAATGTAAGTAAACCTTTGTGGCAACAACCCGATGTAAGGTAAAGCCCTTGTATGAAGGCCAGCATTTTATGTAGTACGCTTGTGATAAAGCCGAAGTTCACTTAAGCAAGACCCTTATGTAGAGGGTAAGCCTAGTAATATAGTTGAATCCTGTGACAAGGCTGAAAGTCATTTAAGCGAGGCTCTTACGTTGATGGCAAGTTTGTTGATGTAGTAAACATCTGTGACAAGGCTAAAATTCATTTAGGTGTGACCCTTATGTTGAGAACAAGCTTATTGATGTAGTTGAAACCTGAGACAAGACTGAAATTCACTCAAGCAAGGCCCTTAAGTTGAGGATGAGCCTGTTCCAATAGGCAGATACGATGTGTTGATATGACAAGATATTGATGGGATGAGTACCATAATAATTTGAAATCTCTTACCTTTCCAAGAAACTGCAGTGATACCCTTATGTGTTTTAAATACACGTATTGAGTGCATATTAAATATACAATAATGGGTTGCAATATCACTATTTGAGGTGACGTGTGTGTACGTGTGTATGTTGTACGCGCCCCGATCGTAGCCTTTCATTCAAATTTGGATAGGCTTATTTTTATCTTTAATGGTTTGGATGAGGAAGCTACGTGGATGTTCTGGATTGATTGGTTTTAATCCAACTGCAACGATTTGTTCTTTCTGCATATAAAAGAGGATCCTTAATAAAGAGGAGGAGACAAGGAGGTTGCCCATGAGGGGCCTATCAAAGGATTATCATCACCTCATCGATTACACTTCATTGAGATATCCAAAGACAAATCGAGGGGTACAAACTTGACTTCCTTGATGAAAGGAAGGACAGTTCCTAAGTAAAACTAGCCTCATAATGAAAAATGACCTGCTATTGTAATGCTAAGGTGAAGAAGAAGTCATTTTTCATAGACGACCTTGTTTTGAGAAGAGTTTTTCTCTCTTCCAAAGAGCCAGGCGTAGGAACATTATGCCCAAATTAGGAAGGCCCCTATCGCATTAAAGAAGAGTTGCGAGCTAATACATACAAAATCAAAGACATCGATAAAAAGGGACAACCTCATCCATGAAATATTGAGCATTCACTACTAAAAAACAGAGTTTCAGGCACGGATTTTCCGTTCCTAAACCTTCAATATCCGTTGCTAATATTCTTTATCAACGGAATATTTGCAACCACAAATCTGTTGGTAATTTGAGGGTCGCTGATAGTTACCAACAGATCATGCCATAGGTAAAGAGCAAATATTTTACCAACGAAAAATCCGTTAGTAAAGTGTGAATCTTTTACCAACGAAATTTTCGTTGGTAAAAGTCTTAACCAATACCAACCGACTTTCCGTTGGTAAATATCTACCATTACAATTGGTGAAAATCAATGTTGTAAATAACCGTATAGTAAAAAAGTTATTTATTTATTTATTTATTATTATTATTATTATTTAATAATATAATAATTTTTTTTTTATTTTTAGTCAACTGAATTGAAAGGTCAAAATATTGTTTAACTCCTTATTGGACCACAAATTTATAGAGGGCAGCTACAAAGATATTGTTGTAAACTTTCGATGTGAGATAAGTGAATTATTTTTACCAACGGAATATCCGTTGCTGAAAGTTCAAAATGTTAAACGATTATATTAGGCACGGAATAGCCGTTGGTAAAAAGATATCATTTTTACTAACAGATAATCCATTTCTAATTACCAACGGAATATCCGTAGGTAAAAGATCAAAATGTTTAGGCACGGAATATCTATTGGTAAAGAGATCATCTTTACCAACGAAAAATTCGTTGCTGATTATTGTAGCTAAAGTGAATTACTTTTATCAACGGATAATCCGTTTCTAATTACCAACGGATGCAATCCGTTGGTAATATTTGGTACATCACCTACGGAATATCCGTTGGAGGAAGATCCAAATGTTAAACGATTACATTAGGCACGGAATATCGGTTGGTAAAGAGATATCATCTTTACCAATGGAAAATTCGTTGCTAATTATCGTAGCTAAAAGTGAATTGCTTTTACCAACGGATAATTCATTTCTAATCACCAACGGATGCAATCCGTTGGTAATTTTCCGTAGGTGAAAAGCTATTTTCAGTAGTGATTTAAGAAGATATTATCAATGGTTTTTCATGGAAATTTTAATAGGGTTTTGGAGGTATTTCTTACCTTGCACTGCACCAAATTTCGTACGTCCTTCAAGGTCTTATGTTGCCTTCTTGAATATAGTATAAGTTGCCTAAATTATCCAATTCAAACTCAACTAAGAATACTTCAATCTCTTTTGTCGTCTTTAATCACAAAATCAATGAAGTCGGAGGTTTATATGCTAATTCCATCTTATTTAAATGCCACTCATTCTTTTAGCTCTATCATGATTATTTCTCAATTTCTACATGTCCTTCTTCTTTAGTTATTGATTTCTCGGGTTAAATGACAAAGACACCCCCATATAAGCATATTATTTGGCTTATCCAGATTTATTTGAGCTTCAATCCTCTTATAGTTTAGCAATTAGCATGATGAAGACATCTGCCACAAACATGTCACCGTTATCATTTTTTTTAAATGGACTATATTGGAAATATGGCATACTCTAAAGCTTTTTTCACTTCGTCTGGAGTGGCTAGTAACACGTAATTTTTATATAATGCAACACTCCTCAATATTCACATGCCGGTCTCCTCTTCTCATAAATATTTGATTGGATAAATAATGACACTGGCAAGTCACCATCATCAAGTTCAGTGGTTGATTATATCCATTTATGATGAAGACTTCTCTTACAAGCATATCACAATGTACAACATGTAGATTATATCCATTCACAGTGAAGACATCTCCTATAAGCATATCACCATCATCAAAGTTAGAATCAATCATTGCATATTTTTGCTGCTCTCTTGCTTCTTTTCAACCCTTGTCAATAAAAAAATTAGTAGATCATGTGAAAAAGAAAAGGAAAAAAATTAAACAAGGCAAGAAGTAATTAAACTAATATTAAATAAAAATAATCTCCGACAATGAAGCCTAAAACTTACTCATTGATTTATTTCATGCAAGTATATGGATTGTAACCAGTAATAAAGTAGATCTAAGAATTCGGACATCATTCTCACAAATACTACTATCTAATCGTCGATTCAACTATTACTAACTTCAATTCGATTGATGAAAATAGAAATAGATTTAATTTTATCCTAAATATTATAATTCTATATAAACTATAAAATTTTAAATTTTATCTTATGGTTAAAGTGTCAGGATTCATGAGTTCATCATAACTATTCGATTAATATCAATCATCAATTTTTATAACAATTAATTATATATGCCCTATAGAAATATTCTAAATCAAGTAATTTACCTCTCTCGAGTTCAAATCAATGCTACCCAATTAAGTTAATCAGCCATATCTCTATGTAAATTCGAATAAGCCTTAATAAAAAAATATTCAACCACCAAAGAACTTATTTAATGATCTGGACAAAAATAAAAGTGCATATCTACCCTTTCATTCAAATTGCAGATTTTAACTATGTAGTCTAAAAAAAAAAATTTCACCTCTCGATGTAATTATCGTCACAAATTAATGAACTAGTGGCTAATTAACAAAAGGAATTAAGAATAAAATAAAAATAATTTACAAGATCAATTGCAGATTTAAAATTTTAATTAAAATTAAGGTTCAAAACTAGGTTATAATCATTCATCTTAACTAATTATTTAATTACACATCATGGAAAAAGAATAAAACAAGAAGGAATTAAAGTACATCGTTGGGTTTTAAGAAAAAAAGGGAAAATGATGAAGATCTTGAACCAAAAATCTTCCTTCTTCTTGTAAAACTTTGAAACCCTAGAATCTTGACTGATTTTCGTGATTTTTCTTTCATTTTGGGTTTTCTTCTCTTTTATTGATATGGATTTTGTGTACCAAGAGATCCCTTTAGCTTGTATGATATTTGTATATTGAATTCTCCCAAGCTTTCGTTGTATATAGTGAAATACTACAAGCCTCTTTTAATTGTTTGGCTAAGATAGGTATTTATAGAACAAGATTTAGGTTAAAATATTTGTTGAAATTGTTTTTTAGAAAGAGTTGGAGTAGAAAAATGAAATACTTCCCTTTTTCTGTTGGACTACATTTCTCATGCAATTTTTGTCATTCTTCAAATCATTCTAATTAATTCCTCTTCATCCCAAAATCATTTATAATTGACTCGATGCAAGTTTCAAAGGTTTATAGTTTCATACGTATCACCCACAATATAGATATTTTTAACAATGTGAATGAAGTTCCTTCTAAAACCATTTACTATTAATTCACCTTAAAATGATAAGTAAGAAGTGTTGGAACCCGATATCTATTTTAAATATACAATATATAAGCGTTATGTCCTAGGTTCAATCAATTTTGGATATAAACATTTTTAATATATATTTAGTTGATGGGTTTCAATTATGTCAAATCTATTATTGATTTAATTAATATTCTAATAAATTGAAAAATAGAGTTTGTAGATTCAAATTCTAATAATTTATTAATCACAAGGAGTTGTGATTGTGAAATACAAATTATATATGACTAAATTTTAAATAATCTATGGTAGTAAGTAATAATGAGATACGAATATCATTATTATGAATGGACAATCACGTGTGATATTTCTTGTGAAGTAAGTAGTTGATCTCATAAGTTAAAATGTGGTGGCACTTAAATAAACACGTGAATGCTTTGTGATAGAACCAAATATTGGAGACTTACTAGGGATATTCTACATGGATAACTATCTGAGTGTTAGTGGTTGATTTCTAACGTTCCGTAGTGAAATTGGTCATTTGAATTGAGATAATCATAGTACCTTATATAAGGATAGACATACTTTGGTGATGTTGGATGTTGATCTACCAAAGCCGCTAATACAACATCATTTGTGTATGTCAAGAATCATCTAACGGTTATAAATGACCAATAGAGGATTCATCACTCTTAGATAGTAACAAATTATGATCTACATTTCATCCAGTTAAGTTGATAATAAAATCCTTGGTCAAGGTGTACTCATAAGCGGAAAAGGAGGTTTTGACTTATATTGACTTAATAATAGACTAAAATATACGATCGATAATCGAGATTGATACATATCCATATCTTGTAATTGATTGAATGATATTGATGAAAGGATTATAGTTATACGGTAAAAGAACGAGTTTAAATTTGTAATACCACGTGACATTTCGCGTCACATGTATTATCATGACACATTGCTAGATGTTAATTTGGGACGACGAATGTAAATTGGTGATAAATTAAAAAGGGATATTTCAATTTATCGATTTTGATTAGACAAAAATAATAATTCATGTCATTATGCATCATGATTGGGAATCTAATGGATTAGACACAATAAAAGAACTAGAAAAATCAGATTCGTCAATTAATTAATTGACAAGTATTGGATAAGCAATTACTTGAGCTACTTGTTAATAGGTTGAAATTAATTAATTTGATTAATTAATTAATGGAATAGATTTAATTAATTGGATTAATTAAATATTGGATTGGAGTAAGTTAATAGACGAGCCAAGTTCACTTGAACTTATGTTAATAGGTTGTTAGGGTTTGAAAAAAATCAGTAAAGAATATAATTATTCTTACTAGCACAAGGAAAGAAAAGCCTAGCTCTCTCAATATTGCTCCCCATATAGATTTTTATTGGAGGCTGAATAATAGAACAGTTGTGGATTAATGATCGTGATTGTTCGTGTTACAAGATCAACAAAGAGTTTGTAGAATCTACAAAAATGTATAATTTGTGTCACAGTTTTTATCTAAATACAAAGCATATCCTTGGTGGGAATTGGAATTATTTTATTTTTCATTGTCCATGATTAAGTAAATTTCCAACACGATATTACTTTAATTAAAACTTATGTAGGAGTTTAAAGTATTTTTTACATTTGAAACAATCCAACTTTTCTAAGACAGTATTCTCTAAATAAATACTAATCTTAGTGTGTAGTTACCAAAGCTAGAAAACTAAATTCTAATTTTCTTGACAAAAAGGGAATAAACGTGTAAGCAAGATTAAGGTTCGTGATACGCACAAATTCATCAATTTTGTTAAGCCACCAAGGTATGATCTATGCCTTGGTTAAAACAATTCATATGTTACCAAAAATAATATCACATCTTAAATAAATTGCACGCTGAGCTCGTGGGCTTCATTACAATCAAGTCCATGTCTTTTAAAGGAACTACCAAAGTAACTTGATTGAATGATGGGAGGAGCTATTGATGTCATTTGTCAATGCTCCAAAACGAAGAGACAAGAACAAAAAAAAAAAAATATATATATATATATAGGAGATAGGTGAGGATGGTTCATAAAATATAGAGATGTGGAGAGATATGCAGTTAGGGATGTCAACGAGTCGAGCCGAAATTTGAGGCTCGGGTAAAATTATCGAGCTCTTTTCTGGGCTTGAGCCGGGCCGAAATTAGGCTCGACCCGAACTTTCGGCTCAGACATTTTCGAGCCAAGCCGAGCAGAGCAGGCTCGATTTTGATATTGGTTTTGGTATTTTTCTAATAAAGAAGGCAGCCTCCACGACTTTTTTTGGCAGCAACAAGTTGCCTTAGAAGACAACGTGTTGCTGCCTCTAAAATATATTTTTTTGTATTTCTTTTAAATATAGGCTTGTGAGCCCAAGCCGACGAGCCATATGGGCCGGCTCGGGCTTTGCCCTGCACACAAAAATGAGGCTCGACCTCGAGTCTAGAGCCGAACGAGCTCGAGCTTTTTTCGAGCTGAGCCACGGGGCGCCTGAACCGACTAGCCCGATTGCCATCCATATATGCAGTCGTGATCATGGTAGGGTAACAATGGGGGTATGAGAGAGATATGGATAAAGTGATTCAATAAGGTAAAAATGGATAGTTGTGGCCGGTACGAATTCTAAAGAAGGGACTGGAGAGATCGATGATGACGTATGTGACGATGAATTCACAGCGAAAATGATAGACCCTATTATAAGTGTTATGCCCTAGGTTCAATCAATTTTGGACATAAACACTTTTAATATATAATTCATGCAATTTTATGGTAGATCTATTATTTAATTAATATTCAATTAAATTAAATAACAGTGTCCGTAAATTCAAAGCTTGATAATTTATTAATCACAAAGAGTTGTAATTGTGAGATACAAACTACATGTGATTGAATCTTAAATCATTCGTGGTTGTAAATAATAACAACATATGGATATCGTTATTACGTATAGACCATTATGTGTGACATTTCTTACTTGTGAAGTAAGTAACTAATATCACAAGTTAAAGTGTGGTGACACTTAAAGGACACATGGATGTTTTGTTACAAAACAAAATATTTGAGATTCCCTAGGAGATTCTACATTGATAACTATTTGAGTGTTAATAGTTAATCTCAAACGTTCGGTAGTAGAATTGGTCATTTGACGTGAGTTCATCATAATGCCTTATATGAGGACAGTTATATTTTGGTGATGTTAGATATTGTTCTATTAAGGGTCGCTAATACGACATCATTCGAGTATATTCAAAATCATATGAAAATTGTGAATGATCAATAGAGGATTTGTCACTCTTAGATAGTAATAAATTATGATATACATTTCATTCAGTTAAATTGAAAATGAAATCTTTGGCCAAGGTGTACTCATAAATTGAAAAAGAGCTTTCGACTTATATTGACTTAATAGCGGAATAAAAGATATGATCGATAATCAGAATTGACACACTTTCGTGTATCGTAATTGATTGAATCATATTGACGAAGGGGTATTGTTTCATGGTAAACGAACAGGTTTAGTTTGGTCATACCATTTCCCGTCACATGTATTGTCATGACATATTGTTAGATGTCCATTTGAGACGATGAATATGAATTTGTGATAAATTAAAAAGGGGTATTTTAATTTATCTATTTTGATTAGATCAAAATAATAATTCACGTTGTTAGGCATCTGATTGGGAAGTTAATGGGACATACACAAAAGAAGAACTAAAAGAATGAGATTTACTAATTAATTATTTATCAAGTGTTGGATAATTAATTAATTAATTGGGTTGCTTATCAATAGCTTGAATAAATTCATTTGATTAATTAATTTATGAACCAAATTTGATTAATTGGATTGATTAAACATTGAACCGGATTAAGCGGTGAGATGGGCTAAGCCCATTTGAGCTTATATAAATAAGCTGCTAAGATTTAAAAACTGTAAAGAAAAAATTTCATATTTTTGCTAGCACAAGAAAAGTAAAAATCCTGGTTGTCTCAATCTTGTTCCCTATATGGATTTTTATTGGAAGTTGAACAATTGAACAGATTTGGATTGCAGATCGTGATTGTTAGAATTCAAGAAAAACAAAGGACTTTATAGAAGTCAAAAAAGGTATAATTTTTGTCACAGTTTCTATCTAAATACAAAGTATGTTCTTGCTGGGAATTGGAATATTGTTTAAATTCCGCTGTGCATAATTAAATAAATTCTCAACACCTGCAGCGTAAGGCTTCGCAGTTAACAAGTTTCCTTTGTTGGAATTACAGGGGTTGGAAATCCTTGTACAATGGTGGGCCACTAACTTTTCTTCTTGTTCGAGACCAAGTTTTATGGTGAATGGGCAAATATGTTTACTATACTAGGCTTTGAACGTAAATGTCACAGCTAAGTTCAATCGATATAGGTCGTAAATATTTTTAATGTGATTAATGCATTTTATTTATAGCAAATCAATTATTTAATTGATTTAGTATTCTATTAATTTAAATAATAGAGCCGTACATTCAAATCTTAGTCTTTTTTTAGTCACAAGAAATTGAAATTGTAATTGTAAGATACAAATTACATACAACTGAATTTTAATCATTTGTGGTCGTAAATAATAATGATATATAAATATTATTATTACAAATAGACCATCACATGTGACATTTCTTACTTGTGCAGTAAATAACTGATTGCACAAGTTAAAGTGTGCTGATACTTAAAAGAACACGTGGATGTTTTGCTAAGAGAACAAAAATTGAAGATCCGTTGGAAAGATGTCACATGGATCTTAATGTCAGTGGTTAACCTCTAACTTTCGGTAGTGGAATTGATCCTTCGACTTGATATCATCATAGTACCTTATATGTAAATATTCACAATTTGGTGATATTGGACGTTGCTCTATCAAGAGTCGCAAATACAACATCATTCGAATATGTCAATAATCATATTAAAGTTGTGAATCATTAATAGATGATTCATCACTTTTAGATAGTAAGAGATTATGATATACATTTCATTCAATTAAGTTGGTACTAAAATAATTGACCAAAATGCACTCATAAGTCAAAAAAGTTATTGACTTACATTAACTTAACAGTTGAATGAAAGATATGATCAATAATTGAGATTGACACAATTTATATTTCATAATTGATTGGATTATATTGACGAGGGTTTATTGTTTCACAGTAAACAAATAGTTGATTTTGTCATACCACGTGATATTTTTGATCACATGTATTGCCATGAATATTGTTGGATGTCAATTTGAAACGATGAATATGAATTAATTAATCTATGTGAGTTAATAATAAGTTATAATCGTGTTTTAGTTGATCTTATTTTGATTAGATCCAAATAATATTCAAGTTATTATGTATCGTGATCGGGAACCTGATGGATCACATGCAAAGAATGAAATACAATAATTGATAACTGCCAAGTGTTTGACAATTGTTTAATTAAGTTACTAATTAATTAAACATTGGACCGTATTAAGTTTAAGTAGAGGTCGATATGGTTCCATTTGGTTTTAGATCCAAGAGAATAGAACCAAGTCATGAAGTAATTTTTTTTTTTTTTTTGGTGTTTTAGATATGGAAGCAAACTGAATTGAACCGAATCGTCAGGCTCTGCTTTGGTTTCGTTCGGTTCTAATTTCATTTCTTAAATTTTTAGACTTGCACCATATAAGTTAGTAATGAATACCTAAAAAAATAAACAACAAATATTTAACAAGTTCAAATTATCAATCATCGAGATCATAAAATTCCAAACCAACAACTAAAATATAGTCATAATTTGCATTTACAGATCAATTTTCATTCTCATACAAAAACTTATTTAGTTTTGACAACACGCCCCCCAAAATAAAGGATGAATTATGTAAAACTTTTACAGTCCACTTTCACAAACAACCATTAACAAATACTTCATGAATATTTATTGAATTTTCCTCTATTGGTGAAAAGCACAAATAATTCAGCAAATAGTCAAGGTTAAAAAAAGAAAAAGAAAAAGAATTTTTAATTCTTTTTAAATGAGAACCTTGATTCTCTCATTCTTATTCCCTTTGTGGATTTTCATTAGAGGCTGGACTATTGGGCAGCTGTTAATTACAGATTGTGAATGTTTGTGTTCAAAATAAGCATAGGAGTTTGTAGAATTCAACAAATGTATAATTCCTATCATAGTTTCTTTCTAAACACAAAAAAGATTCTTGGTGGAAATTGAAATGTTGTTTAAATTTCGTTGTATATTTTAAGTAAATTCCCAACATTAACAGCAGTTTGGTGGTGGATAGTCGAGGTCATAGTGGAAGGGTTTATGTGTATGGTAGGCAAAATGGATTCTTGTGGTTCAATCCTACATTATGGAGCATATTGATGTGGTTGTTTGAAAGCCAAGGATGGTGAATGGAGGTCTATGGGAATTTATGGAAATCCTAGGCCGAAACAAAGGTGATTCACATAGGAGTTGAGTAGGTTGCTAAGTGGGTATGTGAGTGGGCATGGGTTGGCATAGGATACTTCAAATAGATCACATATCGTTCAGGAGAAAGGAGGGGACAAGGTGTATTTCTAACCATGATTATTTGTGATCAAGATTCTTCAAGGAGATTGAATAATTTACTAAAGGTATAATTCTAACCACAATTTCTATCAATAACGACGATCTTTGAAGGGAATTGAAAATATTTTAAATTTCCCTACATGTATTGTTAAATTAAGAACAGTTTAACATCCAGCTCATGAGAGCTTGATTTTTCGCCAGAAATTATAACTTGGATCAGAGAGGAGTTTTGGATTTGAATCGTCCCTAGTATTTTCAATATATATCAGTGGACAGTTTTTGGCTCCAAAGAGAAAATATTTTGAGTTCAAGCACTCTTACCGCCAACAGTGATTTGAAAATTATTGAAATCCAACAAACAATTCAACCAAACAAATATTTAAAGTCAAAATATGAAATTTAACATTTAAACATCTAACTATAGGGTTCATCATTATCCTAATGTTTATACAATTAGCCGAACATCGTGAGATTATAAAAAACACAGGTTGGATTGATAATACATAATGCTGAACTTAAGTTTAGAGAAAGATGGAAAATAATCTTGAATTGCTTCGACACTAGCTTCTTGAATAATCTTCTTCAATCTTCTTTCCTCTCCAAAATCCAAGTGACTTGTATGAAATTTGATGTATGGAATATGTGTTTTGCGCTCAAAAGCTTCTCTCCTCACGTATATATAGTCCCTAAAATTATGTCAAGAATCGTGTCCCAATTTCATTCCATGTTTTAGGAAAGAAAATATTCCGTCTCGAACCACCATATGATCATATGATTATGTTTGTCGTGATCACATGATATAATTCTTGTCCATGGTCGTGAACAATGTAACCATCTTGCGATCGCAAGGGAACACCCAATTTCTTCCTTTTTCAAGTTGGTCTTTGAAATTGCTATCCCTACCTTATAATGAGGCCTCAATAATAATAAAGCTACATCTTGTCATTTGTAATATTCAATTTTGTCAAATATTGTATATCAAACATGTCCTTGCGTATCCTCCCTGTTAGTTTTCCTAACACGTTCTTCAGAACACTGCAAGACCAAATTTCATGGCTTATAGACTAACAATGGATGGTCATTGAATGCAAATGTTCCAATTAAAATAGCAAAAGATATCATTTACATTTTACAGAATCATTATCTAGAAAGACTATTCTGTATTCCCACCAAGAATTTTTTTAGGCATTTTGGAAGGTATAACCTCTATCTTGTTCACTATCATCCTCTAAAAGCTAACCTTTATTTTCATTTCACAACAATATTGGTTGTTACTTTTCCCTTGAAATGAGTTATATTTTATCTTCTTACACATTAATTTAACAATCAACCCCCACCCCGCTCACAAGAAAGAAAGAAAGTTGAAATAAGTTACTTAGCTTAGTAACTTCTATTAACAAAGATGTGTGATTGATGAGGTAACGTTTCTGCAGGTTGTAAAATATTTGGTCAGAAGACTAATCATAAGATAGAGTTCGTTTACCCAAATAACAAAAGATAGCCTGGAGCTAATAAAGACCTTTTTCACCACTGAAAATTTTCCTAGCAAGTGGGGTGAAAGCCTCCCTGCAATATGACCATGAAGTGTTTTCAAGATTGATGAATTTTATTCCACCCCCAGACCTCTTTTCAATTTGGAACTATTCTTGGGGGACAGGGCCTGGACGTCCAGGCCTGTTCGTTTGGCAAAAGCCTTAAACTTGTTAGGCTTCCCAGAGCGAACTCGCACCAAATGATCTTCCGCATTATGGCCCTATTTGACCCACATTATTTCAAAAAAATGCGCTCTTAAAGATTAATTTGATATTATTTCAACCAGACATTTTTCAATAAAATAATATTACGCGCAAATTCACAACTTTTTCTTATTTTTTAACCATATTTTCCATCAATACACTATTAAAAAATGCGTGTGACTCTATCAAATGCTATATGGGGAGAATTTTGAGCATGACAACATTTTAAATAATAGTAGACGGACATGCCAGGCCCAAAAAATTTCATTTTCAATACATTTGCTGAGATTTTTTTTATTTTTTTTAGATATATGCTGACCTGACACTGACCATACCATACTGGGCAAGGCTGGGAATGTGTGCCTGGTACAGTTTTGGCACACCCAGGTGAAGATAGACGATTGGAATACTGACAAGCCAGTTTGGTCCATTGTAATAAAAAACATGAAAACAACTCATAGTGTCGCAGACATGGAGAACTAAAGAGCCTATAGTACAATTTATTTGGCAGTAAAGAGCGCATTTGCTTAAAGTTCACTAGAGTAAAGGCACTCGTCTACAAGTTGGCGAAGATGCGGGTTCTCTAGAGCTGCAGAAACTCTTTCTTTATCATTTAACTGCTTATTAACTGCACCAAATACAAACAATGAGTGTTCTGAGTTAGGTTAAAGCAGAACACAAAACATGCACAAACAATGGCCAAGGAAATTAGCATCTGCTTTCTTTTTTGCATCCACACATGAATTCACATTCATGGGTTCTACATTACAGGAAGTAGCTATTTATCCACATACTAGAGCAGGTGTAGCTCGAGATAAACTTGCAGCCAATTAATCAGTAAAAGATATATATCCAGCAGCTTAAAGATGAGTATTTTAGGCCAAGCCCTATATGGCATTAGGAATTGAAACAATGATGATTAGCCAACAATACAATTGGTGTGTAGTAAATAATAATACAAATTTATGCAAGTCTCTGTCCGTTTTAATTTATGCATTCTTTTCTATCGGTGCTTCATTCTCTTTCTTCTTCTTCCTTGGGGAGACACATTGCTTCCCCACCTGATATTTAAGATGATGATCTATCAAACCATGATTTAGTCTGCCAAATTGGTTCTCATCCATATGATTAACCTAACTCATAACTTGCCTAGGATGGCTAGTACAACCAAGATATGCTCTAGGTTTTTTCAGATACTTTTTTATTGTTCAATGTTCAGTTCTGTCCTATAATATACATATAAATTGAGAATCATATCTGATGTAAATAAATCATATAGGATTTTCACCTGATTCTTCATTTGCATGAGATCCAGGAGCCACTTTTATATCTACCTGTAAAACCACATTCGTAAACATACATATTCATTTAGATACATGCAAAATCCAAATTAGCAAATTCCCAAACAAAAAATTGAAATATATGATACTCTGGCAAGCATGTACTACTACTAGTACTACTATGCTCATTTTTAATTTGGCCACGTTAGAATACTTTTGCCTTGTGATGTAGGTGGAAAAGATACAAGAATATAAGATTTATTTACATTTTGTTTCAATTTTTTGTCTACAAAAAACAAAACAGAGGAAGAAGAGAAATGCCATATATAAATGCTTCAGTATAACCTGTTTAAAATTTACCAGGGAAAAATAAGAAAAGTAACAAGGTGGAATTGTTTTCTTATTTCATTTTCACCATCTATTTCCAGACTGCCTTGCATCTGATTCCAAAATCCGAATATAAAACATCTTAGAATCGACTTGTTTCCCTTATTTTGCTTTTCTGCATACAAATGATTATGAGATGATATCTTCATGGTATTCTTCTAAACATATTTTCTAACAAAAGACATTGCGATAACGATGAGAAATGGAGATAGGATGCGGCTGGAATCATTTAATATTATGTCCTTTTCTCGATAATGCAGGATCGTGCTTGAAAAAGAATTGAGTCCAAAGGAGTTGGCCTAGGGTGGATTCTTGGGCTTTATTTTGAGTGATTTAGGGAGAATTGTATTTGTGCTATAAGCTTAGCTATTGGACAAAGTGGTGGAAATATCTCGTGTTAAGTCTGTATCAAAGCTGAAGGTTCAGTGTTCAGGCCGATGTTGGAGCATTATCCTGGAGTGGGTGAATAATGCAGGAACATGCTTAAAAAGGAATGGTCACATGGGAGTGAGCTTAGGGTGGATTCCCAAGCTTGATTCCGGGTGATTTAGGATGGAATTACATCTATATCATGAGCTATAATTGTTGGGCAAAATGGTGACAATACTCTAAATAAGGTAGGGTCTCATGTTCGAGTTGTTGAAGAACATTCTTTTGGAATCAATGGATAATGCAGGAGTATGCTTGAAATGCGGGTGAGCCTAGGGAGTTAGCTTAAGGTAGATACCCAGGCTTGGGCCTATATATTTGGTAGATATCCCCAGAATAAAGGATCATAGTGTGTACCTCGGTCCTATAAATAATTGTATTCAGATAGAGCTAATAATAAGATTGGTTTATCGTCCTCTATTGTGGCCTATCTTCTCTTCCTCTCCCCGGCTTTAGAAATAACCTGGATTAACAAACAAATCAAAATTGGAGAAAAGTCTCCAAATTTCATTTATATTTATCAAAACTATTCTATCCAAACACTACGATATTGGGTGAATTGGTTTAAAATAATTTAGCCCCTATCTGGTGGTTCTTTTCTTTTCTTTTTCTTTCTTTCTTTTTTCTTATTTTCAAGATTTTATTATTGATAAAACTCCTTCTTTATTGCATGACATCTGACAAGTTTCAAACAAATTACTGCAGATATACTATTGATTGTACATTACCAAATATGCCCTTTCCACATTGCATCCCTTTCTCTTTCTTGAATCTTCCTCCAATTTCTTTTTCGACCTACGCCTCATTTCAGTGGACAGGATAAACTTCGTACACCGTTAGTGGACCAACGAGTTTGCCCATCTTTATGTCTTCGCCTTCTTTCTGACCCTCGAGTACCAGCAAGTGCAAAATCAGACATCTCTTGCGGAGCCCCCTGTCGTGGCCAAGTACAGTATTCCACGGCTTAACCCTTTTTTATTCCAGTTGACCACACTTTGTGCCACCCATTCATCCACTCTTTCACATGATGGATCCATACAATAATCTGGTACAATTGTCCATCTTTCCATCTATCGAATTAATTGTTCTTGCCCTTTTTCTAAAACTGCAATTAACTTTTGAGTTCGGTTGTGGCACACCATTTGTTGGTCACGTCAACAGAAGAAGCACAAATTGTAATGATCCTTTCATGTCGCGCACGGAGGATTACCATCCACACTCCAGTGTGTACGCACCTCAAGTCCAGAAGGAACCTGTCAACCGAAAAAATACCAGATGGAACGAGAAGCATAAAATATTTATAACATGCGAAATGGTAATCGCCGAAGGACTGGGAAAACGCTTGCATGAATTGCTTCGATGCAACAGAGTTGAGTACAACATAACAACCACAATTGTTGCTGACGAGGATTGTGGAACAGAAATTTAAAAGTAATGTTCTCTGAGTTTTTTCGAATCCATTGCACTTTGCATGCTGTCCATGCTGAATAGGATTCCTCACGAGTCCCCTAACTTCGAAGATCAACTACTTAATTGATGTTGTAATTCCCAAACACACTAGTTGCAACCACAGCAGGCCTGTACATTGAATACCTTCTAGGAGAATCGTTTGCAAAATTGTACGTGAGTTTACATTTCTAGTCAGGTGTATTAATTCACGCTAGGCTGATTAACAAAGAAACTTTGTGCGTACTCTAGTAATTCCCGACTTTAATTGATCAATGCACCACAATCAAACATTCGTTTGGAAAGCCTATCTGGATGGAAAATCTTAAATTAACATAGACATGGTAGATCAGAGTAGTATCATGAGCATGCTTTGCAATTGCCTCCATTGTGAAATCCTTTGCATCAGAATGTGTTCTACTAACTAAACGATCTGTACTATCAAAAAACCCAAATAATTTCTGAAAAATTTCACTTCTCCATTCTGTGGTGCCTTATTGTATGTAAATGTACAATATTATAATCTACAAGGAAATTAAATAAATTACAATCTCCAAAAATAGCATATCTAATCTATTCAAAAATTAACTCAAATATATACGGTAACATCCCCCCCTCAAATTAATGCTGGGAAGTCAACCAGCAACAATTTGCATACAAGAAAGTGATGTCGCCGTAGAGTCAATGATTTGATGAAGATATCCGCCACTTGAAGGTCAGAAGAAATGTAGGGAAGGGAGATCACTCGATCCTCCAAAATATCATGAATAAAGTGACAATCAATCTCAATGTGCTTTGTGCGTTCATGAAAGACAGGATTGTTTGCAATTTGAATAGCACTAGTATTGTCCGCATGAAGATGAGTAGGATTAGTTTGAGAAACCCAATTTCTCTGAGTAGACCATGTAACCAAATAATTTCAGAACAAGTCGTGGACATGACACAATACTTAGCTTCAGTAGATGATTTAAAAACACGATCTTGTTTTTTACATTTCCAAGAGATCAACACATCGCGCAAAAACATATAACAACTCGTAGTCGAGTGACGTGTATCTGGACACCCAGTCTAATCAAAATTACTGTAGGCAGAAAGTTGAAAACCAGACCCTCTAGAAAAGAACAACCCACGAGTAAGTGATCCACGAAGATAACGAACAATTTGGCGAACAGTAGTAAGATGGAGGTGTCGAGGACTAGACATAAACTGACTAACCTGATGGGCGGCATAGGAGATATCCGAGAGAATGTTGGTTAAATAGATAAGACTCCCAACTAAACTACGATATAGAGTAGGATCATCCAGAAGATCCCCTTCATCTTTCTTGTACTTTACATTTACTTCCATTGGAGTGTCCACCGAAGAAGTCTTCCAACCCAACTAACGCAATAAGATCTTGAACATATTCATGTTGGTTTAATAAAGTACCATTGGCCCAATGATGAACTTCCAATCCCAAAAAGTACGTAAGCTGATCAAGATCTTTCATATGGAAAGTAGCATGTAAAAGCTGTTGAAGCTTTGATATTAAACTACAACCAGTACCAGTAATGATGATGTCATCCACATAAACCAAAAGAAGCACAATACCCATTGTAGACGTCCGGAAGAAAAGAGAAGAATAATACTGACTCTAGGTAAAATTGAAGTTAATAAGTGTGTGACGAAACTTCTCAAACCATGCTCGAGGAGCCTGCTTCAGGCCATATAGAGAATGGCGTAGTCTACAAACATCACGAGATAAAAAGGTAGGCATACCAGAGGGAAGTTTCATATAAATCTCCTTGTGAAGATTGCCATGAAGAAATGCGTTCTTCACATCCATCTAATGTAGGATCCATGATTGTGAGACAGCAATAGCTAAGATTGTCCGAACTGTGGTCATTTTGGCAATAGGAGCAAATGTTTCCTCATAGTCGACCCCATATTTCTGTCTATTACTCAGAGCTACAAGACGAGCTTTGTATAGATCCAACGAGCCGTCAGAGCGAAGTTTCACAGAAAAATCCACTTACTCCCAATAGGTTTCACATTTGGAGGACAAGACACGACGTCCCATGTGTAGTTCTCTTCAAGTGCCTGAAGTTCTGCTTTCATTGCATTTTGCCAACACATGTTCCATGGCCTGTTTGTAGCAAGAGAGGATGGAAATAATAGATAAAGCAGCGATAAGAGAAATATGAGATGAGAAATCATACTGATCAAGAAGTCGAGAAGGACATGTAGACCGATGAAGATTGGTGGGAACTATAGCAGGATTAGGTGTCGGGTCGAGATCTTGAGGGGGCTCACGAGGACGCTGTTCATACATAAGACCAGGTTTATATCGTGCCATAGTAGTTGGGGAATCAGGGAAGCTAGGCAGTCTAGATAAAGATGTGGATGATAGCTTAACACGAGATGAAAAGAAATATTGATTTTCTAGGAAAACCACATTCCTAGAGATAGGAATACGTTGAGCATGAGGATCATAGCAAACAAATTCCTTTTAAGAGACAGCATAACCAAGAAACACACATTTAGTAGACTGAGCGATTAGCTTATGTCGCTGATAGGCAGGAAAATGCACAAAACAAATACAACCAAATGTACGAAAATTAGAATATGAAGGTAAATATCCAAACAATTTAAAGAAAGGAGAAACATGATTTAATGTAGGAGAGGGTAGGTAATTAATTAAATGAACCGAAGTAGAAAGTGCTTCACACCAAAATCTAGGAGGCATGAGTGAGTCAAATAGAAGCGTTCTTACCATATCGAGAAGGTTACGATTCTCTCTTAGCAACACCGCATGTCAAAGGACAAGAACATTGGGAGATGATACCCATGCTTTAGAGAAAGTCCTGTAGCTCATTGGACATATATTCACCTTCAGAATCAAATCGTAAGATCTTGATGCCGCTAGAGAATTGAATCCCAAGAAGGGCAAGAAAATGCATAAAGACTGAAAAGACTTCGGCTTTGGCCTTTAAAAAATAAACCCAAGTGAAATGACTAAAATCATCAATGAATGTAACAAAATACTTATATAGTCCACATGAGAAGTATGAGCTGAAATTCCCCAAACATCACTGTGAATAATATCAAAATATTATGAGGCGTAAGAGCCATGAGAGGGAAAACGTAGAACTTTACTTTTGCCAATTTTGCATGCAGTACATTCAAAAGAAAGATCAAGAGAAGAACATCTTTTATTTTCTAATATACCAGAATTAAATAAAGTACGGAGTACATCTGAGTTTGGGTGGCCTAAACGGTTATGCCACAACTTATTTCCAAGACTAGCAGCAATACATGCAAAAGAAAGTAAAGGAGAATGAGGGGGAATTAGGAAAGTAGAGATATCCAAGGGAAACAGATGTCCTACTTTAGGTCCCTTCGCGATCATCTTCCCGGACACTGGATCCTGCACAACACAACCAGAACGAGAGAAATGGACGTCAAAATTATGATCAACCAATTAACCAACAGAGATCAAATTAGTAGAAAGATTAGGAGACACAAAAAAATTAGTCAAGGAAGAGGAAAGGTCACCAATAGCGCTGATAGACAAACTGCCATCAGCTGTGTGAATGTTTAAATTGCCATCATACCTTTTAATATTGAAAAGAGGAGTAACACTATTGGTCATATGGTTGGAGGTGCCAGAATTAAAGAACCACGGCTTAGAAGAAACTGCAAGAGCACCTGAGAGTCCAAAAGCAGAAAAAAGGTGAATTGATCATTTGTTGTACTATTTTAGGAGTGAGGGTGGATGGATTAGGGGAGACAGCAAAAATAGGATTATGAACCATGTGTAAGGCAACAGGTAGTGCAGCAAAGGTAGAGACACGAGTGGAGGTATGGTAGACAGTAGTAGACTTCCTTTCAGGGCGAATAGGACAAACAGAGATGTAATGGCCTTGTTTCTTGCAATAGTTATAATATTTCTTAGAACAATCTCGAGCAATATGATCAAAAACTTTACAGTTATAGCATTGGATGACATGCATGTCTCCACCCTTATTCCTCCCTTGTGCTGCATAAGCTACTGGAACATGAGTATTAATAATAGCTCTGTGTTCTATGGCAGCCTGAGTCAAGATACGTTGCTCCTCACGCATGAGTTCACCCAAACAGGCATCCAGAGATGATACAGGATAGTGATTCATCATATTAGAACGTGTAGCCTCAAAATTTGGGCGTAGCTTCATCAAAAATTGATCCCTTTTGCTTGTCTCATGCACTGTCTGAATGGCAGATAGAGCTGTAGCGGAAACATTAGCATAAACAATATCAGAATATTCAGCCCAAAGATTTTGGAAACTAGAAAAATATTCCTCAATGGAGAGACTCCCTTGTGTAAAATAAGCCAGCTCATATTCCAACTGAAATCGACGGGCCGTGTTGTCCTGCTTGTAAAACTTACTAAGATAATCCCACATATAAGAAGCAGTTTTGTAAGATCGTAGGTTGAGAACAAGGTGAGGTTCAACTGAGCTAAGAATCCAAGTCATAACCTGAGCATCCTTGATTTCCCATGTAGAGAAAGCTTCTTTATCTTCTTTAGGGACGGGATCACTTCCATCAAGATGACCCCATAACTCTTTTTCTTTGACAAATAATTGAAATTAAAATTCCCAAGCTGAGTAATTTTTGCCATTAAAACATATGGGAAATAGTTCCAATTTATCCGAAGACATAACGGAATAAATTATCCTACAAAGATATAAAAATAACCAACCTGAAGCAACTAAGTGAAACCAAGAAAAAGAAAAGGACGGCCCAACCAAGTTAAGGCTCAATCTGTAAATATACTGCTAAAACCAAAAGAAATTCCACTGAAAACCCAAGAAAAAATCGTTCACCTCCTCAGTCCACTAGCAGTCAAGAATCAACTAGAAATCACCGGAGAATCCTTTACCGATGTCATCGAAACTTGAGGAACAGAGAGGAGGCCGAATCTACCAGCAACGCCTCTGATGACTAAAGAAACGGGTTCGTGTCATCCTGACTAGCGGAACCCGACCTGAAGTTTCAAGATAGACCACCAGAACTAGAAAGATGCAATGCAGAGGGCCGGAATCCACACAGAACAAAAATGACACACCGACGAAGAAGACGACGAGAGTGACGAGCGTCCAGGTGTGAGAAAAATCATGGCTCTGATACCATATCAAAAAAACCCGAATAATTTCTAAAAAATTTCACTTCTCCATTCTGTGGTGCCCTATTGTATATATATGTACAATCTTATAATCTACAAGGAAATTAAATAAATTACAATCTCCAAAAATACTATATCTAATCTATTCCAAAATTAACTCAAATATATACAGTAACATGTTCGACATTCAATAAGTTCCAAAAGTATTTATTGCCCTTTGTTTGAGGCTTTATCAGGCTATAATACCGTGAACTACTGCATGTTGCAGCCAGGCATATAATAATCTAAATTTTTCCATTACAATTAATAAACATACCCACAAAAACTAGCTCTAACTTTCCATTTTTGTCAATGTAGAATATCTTCTTATTTCTTGGCATTGGAACTAATGTGAACTGATATGCGAATTCTGATTCATTAAAAACTAAAGTTCTTGTGATGTGCTGTGGGGTGGAGACACCTATATTATTTCTGACTTGGGCTACACATGATGAACACATATTTTGAAGAACAGAGTTAAGGTTTGTATGAATTATAGGTCTAAGATGAGGGAAGCAGGCACATCCGAATGTCCTATGTAAGAATGAAACAGATCGCTAAGTGAGGGAAGCACACACACCAATATTCTCGCATTAATTCTCTTTACACATGACAATAGAAAGATCTGGAGTATCACGTCTATAAATTATGGAATATTCTTGATACCTAAGTGAGAAATACTGGGGCATGTATATCACATAATATGACTCTCAATACCAACCAATTGTGTATAAGATAATCTACTATTCAATCAGTGCACACCAAAAAAAAATGAGAGAAAAAATTGTTGGTTTTGAGCAGAACTCCCTAATGAGATTCTCCAACATTTTGGAAGTTACATGTTAGCAAACTTGATCAATACACTAACACGAATAGAAGAAATTCCACTTGTTCCTTGTGGAATGTCTTTTTAAATAACCAAAAAATATTTAGTACCAAGAACCTATACAAGGGAGCAGTCATGAGTGTGAAATTCAGTGGGGATGGTGCTAGCAAATTTTCTTTCACAACATAATTACAAGGCTTAGATGGTTGTTACTAAATAAGATGAATTACTATTCTGGTAATCCAGAAGAAGTGGAACTGATATAATTCCACTTTTGCAAGCATGCATCTAGAATGTATAAACTACAATACTTTCGTTTGACAACAATACCATTTCTTAATTACATACAGAAACAGTATCTTATAGCAATTCCTTACTGAAACAGTATCTTATAGCAAGTCTATAAGCAATTTAACTCCATTTATTTGATTGGTTGACTGGTCAAGGAAATACGAGACACATGATTGCAAAAGAAATTCTCAATCTATAATCCAGATAGAAAAACCAACCTTAAAATGTGGAGGAAAATGGTCCTTCAATTTCTCTCTTAGGCAAAGACCAATTACTGTCACCATGCTGCAGTGCTGTATTGTTGGTGTAAAAGTAATCCTATAAATCAATGGGGGAAAAAAATCTTTATTGCGCAAATTATTGCTCTGGAGTTAACCCATTGAGTTAAAAATTAAGGTTAATAAAATCAGGCCAGCAATCAAAATGAAAATCTACATGTAATGAATCCAGAGCCAGTTGAATTAAGTTGGCTACTAAAAATGAAATTGTTATCCACTAAATATCTGTAATAACGAAAACAAATGGTAATAGTAGTTAGTAGTCTCATAGTCGTATGCTCACAAAATGCGGCCCAGCTTCTCATCAACAGTAATGGACTCTTCAGAAAGCACGCTGAGCTGCTCTAGCGAATATGGATGCTCCGGATCTCTTATATCTCTTACAAAATGTATCGAGTTATTGTCAAAGATCGCACATCCAATTCGATTCACGCAATTCAGTTAAACTTGGCTCAATTTAATTGATTTTTTACCCCCAAAAAAAAAAAAAAAAAAAAAAGAGGGAAAATAGGCAAAATGGAAATCAACTAAAGGATATCGTAGATTTCAAGAGGATCAACGGCGTCATCGGTGTGAGAATCTTCAGTGCGAACGACACGTTCCTTCTTGGCATGGACCACCGGATTCGCATTAATCAGTCCCAAAGTCATCTTCAGTCTCTGTCTGTCTCTCACTGATTTTCAGATTGGGGAAATCGATTTAAGGCAATCTGAAATCGATTTAAGGCAAGAACATGAAAACGGTGAAGCACATATAAGATATTGACGCGTGTTTCGAAGTTAGTATCACAAATTCAATGCGTGATGCAGCCATACATGTACATTTTTGTCTGCTTGTAATAATTCACTCTCTCAAAAATTTTATTCGGTGCTTGTCTGTGTTTCATTATTTGTGAGCAATATATTATGAAATGGGAAATTCTATATGTACGTAATTATCTATATAATAGTGTCTATAATTATACGTAGTACTAGATTAATCTTTAATTCAAATTATACACTTGTACATCAACAATCGAATAATTGTCACAGCGCATTATGAATACCATTATGTACAAGTAGAATTTTCTTTATGAAATAGCGATTGACGTTAAAATGTGTGGTTAAAAAGAATGCATTTTTTTATTTATGTGTAATATTATTTTAATAAAGAAATATAATTGAAAATAAGTACTGTAAAAAAATAATGTGATAGAATATAAAAAAATAATAGACAAACAAAACCTTAGTTTTGCCATTACTAGAGAAAAAATTTAACAATTTTTTACAGAAAAATACTTGCAATTTTTTTATTGATTTTTGACATAACAACTGCATCATAAAGATATTGCCACCGCAGCACTTATATCATTTTTGTCAATAATTCTGGAATTATTCATTTTTATTAGTAAAATCAATTTTGCTACAAGTAAAGGGAAATTTGACAAAAAAATTTGCCAAATGTCAACACTGAGTAAGCATCTTTTAATCTAATTTTTTTCGATCATCCAATCCAAGGACACCACCTCTCCCACTATGAAACATCCATGTACTTATGGCTATTTTTAATAAAATTGAACTTAGCAATTATTGGCTCTATTAAAAATAGATTTTGAGAGAAATATATTTTGAAATAGTATATTTTTAAAAAATATATATTTATGCTTAAAATAAAATAAAAAGTTTTATGTTTGCTATTTATAAAAATAGATACATACATGTATCATCTCAAAATCACTTTGAGAAGTTAAAACTCAACCAACCTAAAGTATAGTGAGCAATAAAAGGGTTCATCGAAATATAGTAAGCAATTAAAGACACCTTCTTTATATGGACCGTCCCTCATTTTTACCGAGGATTATTCAATGATTTAATGTGTTAACTTGATGGAAAAAGTTGAAGATTTATAAAAGCTAAGTCCAATCATGAAATTAAAACAATGAATACTAATCTAGATGTCCATACAAAGCAGATAAATTTTACAAGGATAATAATAAATTATATTTACATGTTACTTTATAATACTCAATAGTATCAAATTTAATCAATATAACGTGATTTGCAATACACTTTTGGGGTGAAGTATTGTTGCATGTAGAACACAAGAGGAATTTTGAAATACAATCAAAAGTTGGGTGGCTTTTTGATATATGACCACTTTTGAAAACATTTGTAAAAATGTTCCTTTTTATTGCAATTTTATTTTATTTTATTATTATTATTATTATTATTATTATTATTATTATTATTATTATTATTATAATTATTGTATGACTAAAAGTTCATAGCAGTTGAAGGTTGGTGCACACAATTTGAGATAAAAGCAATCAAAGTAGGACTTTTTTTTTTTTTTTTAACGAGGTAACCCAGCTTACACCAGATTATATCCTCATCCCTGAACTTCCGGCCCCTCAGCAGCTCAGGGAGGTAAATCAAAGGATGTGCCCAAGTTGACCAGGGTTCGAACAGCCTTTATACTCCTGGCCCCAATGTAGCCTCCTCCATAATTATTACATCACCAAGCTGCTCCAAACCTTCCTCTGGTTATTACAACACTCAGCTGCTCCAACCAGGAATCGAACTCCCCACGCTGGGGTTGCGAGCCCCGCACTGTCCTTCCTTTGCCAACTTGGATGTGCCCCGGGGGGCTAATCAAAGTAGGACTTACTCCTACACAAGATAATTTGGTTAGCTCATAATCAAAGAATATATCTCATTTTCATAATTCAAATAAAATAAATAAATAAGTGATAGTTTACTGTCAAAATAGATAATTTAGTGTCAAAACCGACATTTGATAGTGAATGGACTATTTCAATAATTCAATGATTTTATCGGTTCAATACTTTAACCATCGGTTTCAACAGTTCAACTCCTTTCAGTCTATTCATGTTCAAAAACTTTAAAAAATCATGTATCGCAAAAACATACAAAAAAATTTAATAGACTCTATCAGCAAAAATAAAACTACCAACATAAAAAAAGAACCAAACTCTAATTCGAAATGACATGTGAAAAGTCTACTTTGCCCTTTTACAGAAATGTCCCTATATATAATTCCTCCAGCCTGGAATGTAGGTTGTTGACTATGTATTGTCTTGTTGGTACTGGGGAACTTTGCTACTCAACTGGTTTTTGTAGTAGTAAGATTTGGAGTGCCATTTCAAACGGTAGAATTGGATTTGAGCTGCATTATTTTCTTGATTGTGAATCAGTATGTCTACTTTCTTGACTTAAGATAGATACGTGTGCAGCAAGGGCTAAAGAAGTGTTTAAATGGTGAATCCTTGCAGCTTTGTTTGTCGATTTAATCTACTTGTACGAAGTTTGTGTACAAACTAAGTGTTGGCAAGATCTAGATCATAAATTTTTATTAATTACAAACTAAGTGTTGACAAGATCTAGATCATTAATTTTTATTGATTTCAAAAACTGTTCAAAATGCATCAAAACGCGAAAATGAGCCTAGAACGAGCATTGGCACCACACAAGCACAATGCTAACACCAAGCTAGTGCTAGCTCTTTGCACAGAATTTCAATGGCGTTGCTTGAGCATTAGGCTAGCGGCCAACTAGCGAAAAAGTGTCGAAAATTTCTTCCTAGTCCATGTCTTGACCTTTTCAAATACAACACAAATCTTAACTCCCAATTGGACATTCAAATAGAACTTTAACTAGAATTTGCCAAATAAACTTCGAATAGGATTCCAAATAAAATTCTGGTCATACTTTAATTCTAACAAACTCCACCTTGGCAAGAATTCCATTGCAATGAACAAAATTTCAAAGATTCTCCAATTGGAGACAAAATTCCAGTGTAAGGAATAAACTTTAACTTTTCAACAAAAACACATACGAAATTCTTCATCAAAATTTTCAACTGAAATATTCTCCAAAACTCTACCACCTAACTAGCACAAAACACAATAACTAAGTATTAACAAAATTCCAAATACTAGGTTCGGACATCAACAAATAGGGTAGAAACGAGACCTGAAACAGAATTACCACAACTAAATGCATTGAAAGAAAGGCTAGAATCAACACCCTTAACCGCATTCAAACCATAATCAACTAAATCAACAATATTATATCTATGCTGAGGTTATGATAAAAAAAAAATGACTCTATTACTGGCAACTAAATACAATGTCACCATCAATAATGGTAGCAAAGCAACATTACCCATAACTTCTGAATTCAACTAACATGTATTCATTAAAGAAGACCCCAAATTAGACTCCAAAGGTACATAATCCAACTCTATATCCACTTGAGCTCTTAAAATATGCTAATTGATCAAAGATTCTGTATAACACTGTAAAATAAATAACTGAAATTTTCTACGTCCCTTCGACAAAATATGGGCATCTTTACTAACATTCAGGACTCCACCTTTAACAGTATACTTGTATCCTTTTGAATCAAGAGTACTCAAGAAGATAATATTTCTCTTCAAATTTGAAACGTGTTTCACTGCATCAAGTGTTCTAACTGTCTCATCAAACATCTTTTTCCCAACCCGACCAGTACCAACTATCCTACAAAGGTATATTATTTTTCATTACCACAAAACATTTTGAAACTATTTTATATGTTGAAAATAAATCCCGATTGGGACAGATGAAAGGAGGAAAACTGTATCAAGAATCCAATCTTCGTCAAGTTTGGAGTCATAATAAAAAATAAATAAAAGATTTCTCCATCACTAGACAATTTTATGTAATTTTGGATTTTCGCGAAGTTTCTGATTGCATATTTGCAGCCAATTTATTTATTTATTTAGTTTATTCAGCAACTCATAACAATCATTTATCAAGTGTTACTTTTTCTTGCAGTAATTATAAATTTTGAAGTTAGACTTTAATTTGTCTCTTGCAAAATCACCATTAACAAAAAGGCCATCTCCATGAACCTCAGATTTAATAAGATACTTATTCTTTTCCTTTGGATATAGAGCATTATAGACTTCTTTAATGGTAAGAATATTACAACTATATAAAATCGTGTCTCTAAAAGATATATATAAAGCTGACAATGAACATAACAAAATCAAATTCAAATCTTCTTCATCATATTTAACTTCCGAGGTTTCCAAATCAGTGAGGTTTTTCTTAAAAATAACTTGGTGATCTTTAAGGGATGTACCTTATGTCATACGATGAGTATATAACCGTTTCTTTAGTTGTAATTTGTTAGTTTGAATCTTCATCGTGCATAATTGCTCTAATTTCAACTATAATAGAGTGGCTGACTTCTCTTTTAAAACGTCTTGAAGAATACATTTTGAAAGATGAAGATGAATATGAGATAGGGCCTTTTGATTTCTCATTCGTTTCTCTTTCGATGTCCAAGTTGTGAGCATCTTATCAAAACCCAACACCCATCATCCAAAGTCATCTGAACGAGTATTGCTTGCAACTTCACTTGTCATAACGAAAATCTTGTGCTACAATCCAAAAGCTGATTATAATATACTGCATGGTTGTCATTACTGAAAAAGCAATAGTTCGACCCAACCAACACCTAGAGGGGGGTGAATAGGTGTTTATGCGGAATTAAAACAATTAATTAACTGATGCAACAAGTCACATCAATTATGCATTGCCTAGATTCATTCACATACTTTATCTACCTAAGTTGAATTACCGGTTGAAAAATAAATAACAGAAAGCAGTAAAAACACAACAAAATGTTGACGGAGAAAACCCAACTGGGTAAAAACTCCGGGCACAAGCCAGTAGAGATCCAATATAGAAGATATTGACTTACAATACGTCAGACATTATTGATTCTAACAATATTCTGACCTCCTTACTTTATTGACCACAGCTATCCTGGATTTTGTAGATGTGCGCCAAAATCTCAGCTTTGAATATCTTCTACCTCCTGTGAATCACCAAGCACTCCAGCTCTTCAAGCAATTTCCTTCCCGGATATTCAAACAGATGATCTTCTGAAAGTTTATATGGAGATCTGAAAGGGTGTTTTGGTTTTGTGAGGGTTGATGTTTTTATTCAAAGAACCATGAGAATCAAAGATGAAAAGAATGAATTTATTTTGGCTCTTGATCCTTTGGAAGTTGAGAGGAATTGTTGTTTTAATGTTTGCCAAAGGTCCCATAATGAAAATCGGACGTTTTGTTTATATAGTAGGTCGAATTTGGTAATATGGAGCGTTAAAAATTCGCGAGGCATTAAAATTACCAAAGGCCAGATAACACAGTCACTCGAGCGAGGTCCTGGCGAAACTCGAGCGACGTACCTTCGCTCAGGCAATAGACCAGCGAAACTCCAGCGAGGTCAGTTCTGCAATTTTGGCTCTAGCAAGGTCAGGGCGAAACTCCAGCGACATCAACGCGCCGTTTGCATCTTCAAAGCATCCCACTTTACCCTAGACCTATGCTATGACCTTTACTAAATTGCAAATTTAGTCCCTGAACTATATGACCTGTACAATTTAGTCCTTGACTTTACAATTTTGACAAATAGGTCCTTTGGTCACAGATTGCCAATTACACATTTTCCTAACAAACTCCCCCTTTGGCATTCTGTGACAAAAATACATATGACAGTCAAGGACAAAAATAAACATGACTCCAAACAACCTATCTATTCAACTAAAGTAGCAATCTCTTGTTGAACCTGTTTCCTGAAAATCAAAAACTCAAATACCAAGTATAAAAGCATATGAAATGGAAACAGTAAACAAGAAATCGATCATATTAACCAGATTAAGAAGCAATAATAATAATGTAAGTCAAAAACACCAAAAACATATATTAATATTACCAAAACATCAAAAAACTTAATCTAGTCATGAAGTATAAAACAATTACCAAAAAATTAAAGATCTATCTATCCAAATATCTACTCCCCCTTTTTGTCACAAAGGACAAGGGATCAAAAACAATGAACTAACTAATCAGCACCTCCATCATCCGAAGAATCAGCACCGCTCTCGGCACTCGTGTCCTCCTCCAAACTATCACGAATCCAACGCAAATGACGCTGACACACAGCAAGAGCACGGCGAAAAGTAGAAAGCTCAGCTGACTGACGCTCGAAAGCAGCACGTAACTGCGTGATCTCTGCCATCATACGAGCTTGCTGCTTAACCAAAGTAGACATCTGTCCCATAAGCGTTACCATGGGGTCAACGGGCAAAGCAGCCACCCCAGGAGCAGAAGTAGATGTTGAAGGAAAGGTAGAACTAAGCGGAATGGCCGAAGGAAATTCCGTACGAGGTGGAAGAGACACCCGGGAACCCCTAGTAAGAATCTCAGTAATAGGATCAAAGGGCTCCGAAAAATCAAGAACGTCAAAGGTCGCAGCCTGAGCTGTAGCACGAGTAGAAGAGGAAGATGACAGTGCATGGGATCAACTTTGATGAATGGTCTACTGTCCTATCGGACGTCCTATGCGACAAGTCGAACCCTCTGGAAAAGAAGCACCCAAAGACAAAGCAACCCTATGAATCAAGCAAGCATAAGACAACCCGATCCGACCCCCAGGAGTACAATATGAAGCTAGAATCTGCTGGCACACAAAGCTAGGAAGGTCGATCGAGTCCCCATGAAGAAGGGCATATAGAAAACGGGCACGCACCATAGGTAATGAAGAGGTATGGGCAACAGGCCACAGGTTTGTGCACACGATGCGCAAGAAAACCTGACGATCAGCGGGTAAGGAACCTGTGGCTATCGCCGTAGGCTCCCCAACAAACGGGGTGTTCAAAAGCGTCGACCGAATAAGAGCATCGGCCGAAATAGAAGCAGGTAGAATATAGGGATAAGTCGGATGTGTAATCTGAGGTATACCTAAAGCATGAGCTACAGCCGATGGAGTAACCCTAAAAGAATGACCTCTAAGAAAAACCCTAAAAGACGAGCCGTCGATATCATAAATATTAGCATAGAACTCCTGAACGAGGAGTGGGGGAGGAGGTGAAAGACCAACAAGAAGGGGCTCCCAACCCCGGGAAACAAAAATGGCAGCAATATCAACAGGAAGGTCAGAGAGGATTACCTCACGCTCCATGAGAACGGGGCGTAAGGAGAACTGAGAAGTGAAGACCTCCTGAGCTGTAGCAGAAATGAATCTGGAACGACTATACCACGTCGAACCACTAGCTGGCTGCGCAGAGGGTCGAGAACGCTTACGGGCCATCTGACACATGGAGAGACGGAACTTAATAAGTGAGATGAAGAATGCATGGGGTACGATGCAATATGAAATGAAACACCGCACACACAAATGAGGCACGAAAGAGATGCATCAAAAAATGTGAACGACCCTAAGAGCAAACCAAGCATGATGTACTTATACACCAAAAAAAATGTGTAAAAACACTCAACAAGTCACGTGACAAGAATGAAACAAAGACGGAATGAAGAGGAGGAAAAATTGAAACACACAAACTAAGGAAAACAAACAAAACATAACAGGGGACTTTCATCGAACACATGACGGGCGTCACTTCGGCACACAATTCCAAGCACATACGAGACCCAAGCATGCATCCAAGCATAGTCCCACAAACTAGAATCCAAGGGCTTTAAAATGAAACAAACCACACATCAAATGGATTAATGGAATGCAAGAATGACCACGACGAACATGGTACCAAAAATACGAAAATGCCATAACGAAACAATGGAAGAACATGCAATCCATAATTAATGGTGAAGGCAAATGTGAAGTGTACTAATAAAACCAATCAAGAAATGCATGAGGATCATAATAATGCACGTATCAAGCAAGCAAAACACAAGAACAATGAAACAACACAAAAATGAGAAAAACAAGAAAAAAAAATGAAAATACCTCAAAATCAATATGAAGAAGATGAAATCCGGATTAGGAATCAAGGTTAGGGCCCTCAAACTTATGTAAGAAACCAAGTAATGTCAAGAGGTGGGAATCAAATGGAAGAAGGAAAAAAAAAAGAGAGAGAAAAAAATGCACGAAAATGAAACGGGCGAGGGGTTTAAAAAGCACCGTCGCTCGAGCGAGGAATGGGCGAAACTCGAGTGAAAAGCCTTCTACTTTTGTCGCTCGAGCTAAGTCCAGGCGAGACTCGAGTGAAATAAAAATGTTAGAAATAGCACCAAATTTTTGAATTTTGAGAAAAAGAACACAAGTTTCAAGAAATGACGAAATTAGCTCCAAAGCGTGGAATTGCAAAGATAAGACAATTGCAGAGCATCGAAAAATAATCCCAAAAATCAAAACCGAAGTATGGAACCAAAGTATGTAAACGATACCACCAAAAAGCATAAAGTCACAAACCCGACAACCAGCACGTAGACAAATCTTAAGCCCACACACAGTTCAACATCCCGTGGAGTAAAATGTATACAGAACATCACCGTGAGAAGTGCCACGTAGTCCATGCAAGTTAGACTCAAAACCTTAAATTAGTGAGAAATGACACGTGAAAACAACCGACAAAGGTGAATGACTACCAAGTGACAGTCAAATCCAATTCCACGAGGACCGATATCAATTATTACGATTGTCACAATTTTACTCCCCCTAACTGTATGATTCAATAATTTTTTTTGTTTTTTTTGTTTTTGTAAATAGTAAGAGCAAAAGAACTTAAGTGCAATGCAATCTTCATTAGGCGACAGAAATGACCCTAGTAACGAACTTTGGGTCGGTGACTCCCAAGTCAGACGACCCTAGGGCACCAGATTAGAAACCCCTCAGGCTTAATTGTTCGAGTCAAGTAGGCCCCGAAGACAGTCATAAGTTCAACGAATAATCAATATAAAACTTGGGAAAGACAATATTTATTAGGTTACACTCGTTCCAGATCAAGTCACATGTACATACAACCCCAATCACAGAAGAACACCATCTCAAGTCTCACCCATGCGGTCAAGACTCGCTTACAGGACTACAGTGTGTGCTGTGTGAAAATAAATGACGAGCCATATACCTAGAACTCCACAGATGGAATCTCAGACCCGTACATATGATGAAAAATGGAGTTTGATCTTTAATGCACATGCCATATTCGTTGCATAAAAGGCACAGAAAAAAAAATTCTTAAAATTCCTTTTTTTTTTTGTTTAAACACACAAAAGACTACTAAACTACAAACTAACAGTCAAAAATGCATCACACATACATAGATCACACGCAAGATATGAAGTGACTAGGTGCATATGTGATAAATGCATGAATATGCATGAATCCATGATCAGATAGGTGAGCAAACACCAACAGCCGTCCGAAGCGACTCAAACCTCAATCCATCAAGTGGTTTCGTAAGTAGATCTGCCAATTGATTATCAGTAGAGACATGGTCGAGAGAGACTACATGTGATTCAACAAGCTCAAGAATAAAATGATATCGTATGTCAATATGTTTTGTTCGAGAGTGTTGAATGGGATTCTTAGAAATATTTATAGCACTTGTATTATCACAGAAAACAGTCATGGTCCCTTGACTAATCCCATAATCACTCAGCATCTGCTTCATCCAGAGAAGCTGAGTGCAGCAACTCCCTGCAGCTATGTATTCGGCCTTTGCCGTGGATAGAGATATAGAATTCTATTTCTTACTCAACCAGGCTACGAGATTGCTACCCATGTAAAAAAAACCCCCTGTCGTGCTTTTCCTATCATCTGCGTTCCCGGCCCAATCGGCGTCAGAGTAACCAGCCAAGTCAAGATTAGAATTCCTAGAATAGAATATTCCTAGATCAACTGTTCCACTCACATATCTAATGATGCGTCTAACAGAGCTTAAGTGTGATTCTTTTGGATCTGCCTGAAATCGAGCACACACTCCAACACTAAAAGCAATGTCAGGTCTAGTAGCTGTGAGATACAGAAGACTACCTATCATGCTTCTATATAGGGAAGGATCGACACTCTTATCTGAAGTATCACGACCTAACTTCAAGCTAGTACTCATAGGTGTCCTAGTATGCTTCTTACTATCCAGCTCAAAGCGCTTAACTAGATCCTTAGCATACTTAGACTGTGAAATGAATAGTCCATCCTCTGTCTGTCTCACCTGAAGTCCAAGGAAATAATTCAACTCCCCAACCATACTCATCTCAAATTCTTGCTTCAAACACTCAGCAAACTCATAAGCTAAAGACTCAAGAGGAGAATCAAAAATAATATCATCGACATAAATCTGAGCAATGGTGATAGTTTCTTTAACATGTCTAATAAATAAGGTCCTATCTACACCACCTCGAGAGAATCCATGTTCTTCAAGGTATGATGTAAGTCTCTCATACCAAGCTCTAGGAGCTTGCTTCAAACCATAGAGGGCTTTGTGAAGTTTGTAGACATAGTGGGGAAACTTAGGATCAACAAATCCTTTTGGTTATTCCACATAGACTTCTTCTTGAAGAAGTCTATTCAAGAAGGCACTCTTAACATCCATTTGATGCAACTTGAACCCTAAGGTACATGCGACAGCAAGCAGAATCCGAATAGACTCAAGTCGTGCAACAGGGGCAAAAGTCTCATCAAAATCAATTCCTTCAACTTGAGTATAACCCTGAGCAACTAGTCTAGCCTTATTCCTAGTTATAGTACCTTGGTCATCTGTCTTGTTCTTAAAGATCCACTTAGTACCTATAACATTACAATTCTCAGGTCTGGGAACTAAAATCCACACATTGTTCCTCGCAAATTGATTGAGCTCCTCATGCATCGCATTCACCCAACACTCATCACTAAGAGCCTCTTCAACTTTCTTAGGTTCTATTTGAGAGACATAGCTAGTGTATGCTAGATTGTTCAGTACTCTCCTACGAAGCCTCATACCTTCATCTAGATCCCCAATGATATTGTCCTTAGGATGATTAGACTTAACCCTAGTCGATGGTTCCTTAGGATCTTTATCTCGATCTTGTGGAAGTGTTTTCTTTTCAAGTGTTTCAGGTTTCCTAAGAGATGATTCAGACACAGGTGGCTCAGTAGGATCACTAGAACTTATAAGATCACCATCTTTATCACAATTTTCAACACTCTCCCCCTCACTCACAGCATCATCTATCATAACATTTACTGACTCCATCACCACACGAGTATGTAAGTTATACACCCTAAATGCTCGGCTATTTCTAGAGTACCCTAAGAAGATTCCTTCATCACTCTTCGATTCAAACTTACTCAAGTTCTCTCTATCACACAAAATGTAGCACTTACTCCCAAACACTCGAAAGTACTTAACAGTAGGCTTTTTACCCTTAAGTATCTCATATGGAGTCTGATCGGTCTTGGGTCTAAGGTAAACTCTATTAATTATGTGGCATGTAGTGTTAACAGCTTCTCCCCAAAAATGTAGGGCTAGTCCCTTGCCATGAAACATGGCTCTAGCCATGTCCTGAAGAACCCGATTCTTCCTTTCAACCACCCCATTTTGTTGAGGAGTGATAGGAGAAGAGAACTCATGCAATATCCCTTCATCCATACAGAAACTTTCAAGATTAAAATTCTCAAACTCTTTTCCATGGTCACTACGCATTCTAGACACTTTGAGATTTAGTTCATTGTTAAGCCATTTACACAAAGACTTTATGAGATCACATGCATCAGATTTTTTCTCTAAGCAATTCTATCCATGTGAATCTCGAGAAGTCATCTACCACAACAAGAATGTATCGCTTACCACCTAAACTCTCAGTCCTAGATGGTCCCATTAAATCCATGTGTATCAATTCTAGGGGTCTTTTGGTCAGAATTTTTGAAGTCTTCTTATGGTTCCCCTTAAGCTGTTTACCTAGTTGACATGGTCCACACACAACATTTTCACTAGGACCTATCTTAGGCAAACCATCTACCAATTCTCTCTTAGCCAGTTGTACTAGACTCTTGTAGTTCAAATTACCTAATCTTTTGTGCCAGAGTTCACTCACATCAATTTTAGCACTCCTACACACATAGTTAGAATTAGGCAAGACTCCATAACAATTATCAGCTGTTCTAACCCCTTCAAGAACCACCCCACCAGACGAATCATACACAGTACATCTCTTTTGCACAAAACTCACCTCAAAATCAGCATCACAAATTTGACTAATACTTAACAAGTTAGACTTTAAACTTTCCACATAAAGCACATTAGAGATCACAGGTAAACCATGTATTTGTACAGTACCTTTGCCAAGAATAGGTGTAGAACCCCCATCTCCAAAGGTAACCATACCACCGTTACATTTATCAAGAGTAGTGAATAAAGCCTTATTACCACACATATGCCTAGAACATGCACTATCTAGGTACTACATGCTGTAATTTTGGGCTTTCAATGCAACATGAGCAACAAAACACTTTTCTTAACCTGAATGTCTAGCTAGATCACCTTTTTTGACCCAAACTTTCTTAGATGATAAAGTACTCCTAGTAAGCTTAGTAAGCATCTCAGTCAAATGACTAACCTAATTAGACAGAAAGCTAACCTGACTAGGAATGTTCAGATTTTTACTCTCATTCCCTAACCTATAGCATCTAGGCCTAGTGTGTCCTAAGGCTCCACAGTGGTGACAGGTAGGAATGAACCTAGGCTCAAAGGTACGTGGCTGAGGGTATCTGGGTATGAAGTTCCTACGTGATTGATGACTCTGTTCTCTCGGAACATTCTTACCCTTATTTGAACTACTAACCGCATTAACTTTCTTAGAGGCAGAAACAAAAATAGTCTTAGAAGGTCTAGCAACATGTGTATTACCCTCAACATATCCTAGACCCTTCCTATCTCCTGCAGGCTTATTCATTTCCAAAATATTGTCCAATTTCTTAGTCCCACTTATGAAAGTCTGAAGATGAGCATTAGATTTCACCAATTCACTAGTCAAAGTCTTAATCTTGTCTTCTAACTTCTCATTGACACACTTTAACTCACTGCCACTCTTAAGTGAATTCTGAAGATTACTAGCAAGTTTCTCTTTTTCTCTTTCAAGTTCATCAACCTTTTTGAGTAGGGCTTTATTGACCTTTTTGATTTTAAGACTCTCCTTAAATAAAAGTTGATAAGCTTCTTGTATGTCTATGTCATCCTCTTCCTCATTACTAGAATTATCGTTTGGAAGTTCTTCCTCAACCTTGTCACTCTCCTTATTAGATTCACTCTTAACAGTCGATACAAATGCCATATAGTTTCCTTCGTCCTCACTACTAGAAGATTCTTGTCTATGACTTGTCTTAGATTCATTATCTGTAAGTGAGACAACTAAGGCCCTACCTTTCCCTTTTCTTTGGTTCTTCTTATAACTAGGGCATTCATTCCTATAGTGACCTATACCTTGACACTCATGGCACCTAACCAAACGTGGTTTATCACTCAACCCTTTATTGTTAAACGTTTCAGTTTTTGCTTTTGTGAATCTGCTAGGAGCTCCACTCTTTTTATCCTGAGGCTTTCTCCTATTCTTGAGAACTTTTTGAAATTTCTTAACCAAGTATGCGATTTCCTCGTCCCTAAGTGACTCAGTATCAGAAGATTCATCTTCTTTGATGGATTTTAAGGATATGGACTTTCCTTTCTTAGGTTGTGTAATAGTGAGTTCATAAGTTTGCAACGATCCTACCAGTTGTTCAATTTTAACTTCATCTCGGTCCTTACTTTCCTCAATGGCAGTGACTTTAGGCCTAAATCTCTCGGGCAGGGACCTAAGCACTTTTCTCACAATTTTAGACTCGGGAATTTTCTCACCTAGATTGAAGCTAGAGTTAACAATGTCATTCAATTTAGCATAGAATTCGTCAAACGTTTCATCATCCTTCATTCTCACTTCTTCAAACCTAGAAGTTAGCATTTGTGACTTAGAGTTCTTTACCGTTTTAGTTCCCTCATGTGTAGTTTCAAGAATGTCCCAAACCTCTTTAGCAGTTTCACACATTGACACTCTCCTAAACTCTTCGGGAGACACGGCCATAAACAAGGCATGAAGACCCTTGCTATTCCAATTACACTCAGCTATTTCATCCTTAGTCCATAGTGATATGTCGGTAAGGTTAACAGTTCCTGATACGATAGTAGAGGGAGGTTTCCAACCATTTTGCACACTTACCCAAACATGCTCACCTAAAGACTTAAGAAACGCACGCATTCTAACCTTCCAATAGGCATAATTACTTCCGTCAAAATACGGAGGTACAGAAAGTGATTGACTCATCTAGACAACTATGGGTCAAGACTCGAGATTTAGCTCTGATACCACTTGAAAAAGCAATAGTTCGACCCTACCAACACCTAGAGGGGGGGTGAATAGGTGTTTATGCGGAATTAAAACAATTAATTAACTAATGCAACAAGTCACATCAATTATACATTGCCTAGATTCATTCACATACTTTATCTACCTAAGTTGAATTACCGGTTGAAAAATAAATAACAGAAAGCAGTAAAAACACAACAAAATGTTGACGGAGAAAACCCAACTAGGTAAAAACTCCGGGCACAAGCCACTAGAGATCCACTATAGATGATATTGATTTACAGTACGTCAGACATTATTGATTCTAACAATATTCTGACCTCCTTACTGTATCGACCACAGCTATCCTGGATTTTGCAGATGTGCGCCAAAATCCCAGCGTTGAATATCTTCTACCTCCTGTGAATCACCAAGCACTCCAACTCTTCAAGCAATTTCCTTCCCGAATATTCAAACAGATGATCTTCTGAAAGTTTATATGGAGATCTGAAAGGGTGTTTTGGTTTTGTGAGGGTTGATGTTTTTATTCAAAGAACCATGAGAATCAAAGATGAAAAGAATGAATTTATTTTGGCTCTTGATCCTTTGGAAGTTGAGAGAAATTGTTGTTTTAGTGTTTGCCAAAGGTCCCATAATGAAAATCAGACGTTTTGTTTATATAGTAGGTCGAATTTGGTAATATGGAGCGTTAAAAATTCGCGAGGCATTAAAATTACCAAAGGTCAGATAACACAGTCGCTCGAGTGAGGTCCTGGCGAAACTCGAGCGACGTACCTTTGCTCAGGCGATAGACCACCGAAACTCCAGCGAGGTCAGATCTGCAACTTTATCTCTAGCAAGGTCAGGGCGAAACTCCAGCGACATCAACACGCCGTTTGCATCTTCAAAGCAACCTACTTTACCCTAGACCTATGCTATGACCTTTACTAAATTGCAACTTTAGTTCCTGAACTATATGACCTGTACAATTTAGTCCTTGACTTTACAATTTTGACAAATAGGTCCTTTGGTCACAGATTGCCAATTACATATTTTCCTAACAATTACAAAAGATCAAGTTGAGCTCTTAACTTGATCAAAACCTCAATCTCCTAAGAATTTTCAAGCCATTGGCTTTGATACTAGTTTGTTGACAACGAAAATGATATCAGATTGATCTAATATCAATTTGTTGAAGAAGATATGAGATTTAAGCATAATATAAAGTAATTGATCACAAGAAAAAAATAATTTTCAGAGTAAATGAGATTTCACTAAAATATGGAGAAAGAATACAAAGATTTTGTGTTTACAACTTTGTTTAACGTAATCTAAAATATAATGAAGAACTAAATATATGTAGGGAACATCCAAAACTCTAAAAATAGAGTTATAGATGGAAATGAATGCTCGAAACGTGCCAAAATGCAAAAAGGGCTTAGATCGGACAAACAACCGATCGAGCGTCAGGAGGACACCAAGCTGGCGGAGTTGGCACCACTCGAGCACCAAGCGGGTTCTAGCTCTCTGCAAAAATTTTTGATGGTATTGGTCGAGTGGTAGACTAGTGGCCAACTAGCGAAAAAGAACTGAAAATTTCTCCCTGGTCCTTGTCTTAATATCTTTACGTTCAACACAAATTCCAATTTTAAATTGGAATTCCAAATATAATTTTAACTAGAATTTAGTAAATAGAGTTCAAATAAGATTCCAAATAACATTCTAAATAGATTTCAGATCACACCCTAATTCTAACATCAAGTATAGTTCACTGTTCAGAAATCGCTTTTAGCAAAGAGGTACGAATGGGTTGAATAGTGCTTCCATTTATGAACATTTTGGTGAGTAATGTAATTTCTTTACATCCAAATTCGGCCATAAATTTGTCATCTTCATGAGGTTTAATTCTTTTATGAGTTCAACAACATGCTAAAGTGTTACAATGTTCCTATCCGCACCGCAACCCATAGCAGTTAAAGTATTCGGTTAAACAGCAATTGTACAAGTTCTTTAACAAGTAATAGTAATAATGTGTAAAAGATTGTTCCCGTGAGAATTATGTATTTAATTAGGTACCATCTAAGACTGACTTGAACCGAAATAACAAAATTGCTTGATTTTTATAATTACAAATTAAACCTATAACTATCTAAGATACAAAACTTCTAAACTAAATAAGGAAACGTTTATGAAACTCGAAAATCACTAGGACTTTGAGTCTAACTATATTCTTCAATATTACTATCAATTCCATAATTTGACAATACTTATTTGGATTTTTCGATCAATATTCTTATTTTATTTAATATTCTCTCAAGTAATGTTAAAACAATTCTCACATATGACTCCATTATACGTCTGTAAAGGATGAGAACATATGAAGTTGAATTAAATCACAAAACATTCAATGAGATCATGCAAAGTATAATGATATATTTCCATTCTCTATCGGACTTTATAGTGATTGTTATTATGTTCTATAATTCATATTTTCTCTTTCTCTCGGACAAAGTAAACAACACAAATCAAAGCATTGAAAAATAACAATCATTCAAAATAAATAAATATTTAAAGTCAAAATCTAGAATTTAAGCATAGAAAGACGGAAATTAATTCTGAAATCTTGAATCTTTTCTACGCTTCTTGAATCTTTTTTTTTTTTTTTTTTCAAAATCCAAGTAATTGCATGGAATTTAATGTCCGTAATATGTGCTCCGAATATCAAAAGCTTCTCCCTTGAATGATAGGTGAAAATTCTTTTTATAGCCTCCAAGATTAGGTCAAAATTTGTATACCAATTTCATTCCATCTAGATGTTGACTAGAAATAGGAAACGAAATCACATTTATCTCGAACGACCATACAATCACATGGTTACTCAGACTTCGATCGCACGGTATAGGCTTTGAACATGTGGCTATGAATTCTTTGAACAATTCATAAAACCTTATAAGTGATGCAACCAATATAAATTTGCACTTATTCAATGATCGATCAATGTATGTGTGCATAGCTAATTCAATCGGCATAAACATTTAGGTTGAGTATACACTGATTCTCAATAATTAATTATTTCATTTCTCTACCTAGGAATGCACGTCCTCATCCATGGTGGTTATTCTAATGTTTTTTCAAAACAAACTCATTTTTCATTCAAGGTTGGTTGGTTCAACCAATAAAATTAATTATCTCGATTTGTGATAATTTTTCCTAGAATTGAGTATCTCAGCCTCAAAACTTCGTCTAGGCTAATCGACCTCACTAAAAATCTAGATCCCAAGTTAATTACCCAAGGCTTAGTCAAACTTCTTGTGAGTTTTCCGTTTCTTGCACTTGCTTATATACTCACTTGTAGGTAGCTATTTTGTTCAAACGTTGCTATTAAATGTTAGGCCACTTCTTCATATTGTTATTCTCTTCACTCTAGGGTAGGTAGAACCACTCAACACTATTTTTTTATTTGTTTTAGTTACTGGTGCAGGCCACTTCTTCCTATAGTTTTACCTTATTTCCCTAGACTAGTGCAATGCCTTTTATTAGAATGAATACAAGACCCCTATTATATGGTTACTCCCTAGTTTCCACTTATTGGCCAAACTAATAAAATAAAATTCCATGCAAATATTCAATAAGCACAGAATCAATGCGTATCTAAATAGTACCCAACACTAGATTAACCGGCCCCAAACTATCATTTTAATTGGTTAAAAACAAATTTTATGGTCTTGGTTTTAACAACCTAAGTTCAATGTTCATTCAACCAATTCTATAAATGTAACCAACCTTGAAAAAGACAATGATCATCATGACTATAGTACTAAAAATTTATTGTAATCTCACATTGACAAGTATTAAATTACCTAAAGTTAGGTCATCTGGTTGCAATTTATGAATCATAAACAATTTCAAATAATTTCATCAATAGTGACAAGGCTATCCAACTCACACAATCACACATATAATGAAAAATATTTTTGAATTTTTTCTGATTTTTCCAAAAAAAATTTATTTTTTTATTTTTTTTTAAATCACTAACTAACAAACAAATATAGCAGAATAACAAACTTACACCCCAAAATTTTAAATACACATTATCCTCAATATAATTATAGAACATCATATCATATGATGATGTCACTACTTTAGAACTTGGTCATTATCTTCCTTTACTCTTCTTTTCTCATTTTGTAGAATATTTACTCTATAACTAAAAAGGGAATTAAAAAATAATTACCAATATAATTGCATAAAAAGTTTAGTCTAATTGCTAATGACACGATGTTGAATTGTTGAATTTTCAAGAGCAGAAGTGTGTAATTTTGATTGAATGCAGTGGGATGGTAGAATTTTGATTTCTTTGAAAATTTTCGGATTTGCCCAACCATACAATCATATGGCTCTATCTATGGCTGCTCTGCTAAAGGTTTGCATAGGCTTTTAATATATATATGTATATATTCAAAATTATGACGCTATGAATATGAACCTAAAAACATATGATAAAAGTTATGAACCTAAAAACATATGATAAAACTTAATTAAATGTGCTCAGATACTAAATGCATTTCTAACGTTCTACTTACAATGCAATAAGATTATTAAAAGCAAGTAAATGATAGAAAAATGAATTGCCTCCCATTAAGCACTCAAATTATAGTCTTGGAGTTAACTTCGAGCAATGATCACTCATAGTAGTTCAAACCAAGCTTTTTCGACCTTGTACTGCTTACAATTATCGACTGCAACACTTTCCTTTTCTTCCTCCAAATTAGGTCTCCAACAAGTACACCAATTTTCTTTTATATTGGAAACTTTCTTGATCACTCAAATCTTCATGATCAACCCTATAGAATTTCTCAAGGTCGGGATGATTGCTCAGATTTAGTCTACATAGTGAAATTTTCTTGTTCATCCTCCACCCTTAAGATGATACCTACCTTTTTCAATGTTAATTAAGCATCCGTTTGGCCCTCATTCTCATTCTTTTTTCCTCTCTTATTTTCAACCGCACAATCTTTCATAAAATAATATTATATGCAAATTAAAAACTTTTCATTCTTTTTCAATCACACATTTTTCAAAAAACACTATTCCAACAATTAAAATTTGGCTAGAATGGGAGCTAAACGGGGGCTAAGGCTGGACTTATCTCTACCAATGGTTATCGTTAGCCCTTATAAAAAGTACCTCTGTGGTGGCCAACATACCCCAATACCACTCTTGTCTATGTAAGCCATATTCTTGCATATTAGGATAAACCATTAGTAACAGTGACCTTCTCCGATGGGGGTGGAGTTGGCAGCATACACTTCGACAATCAAGTCAGTTGGAGGAATAAATATATGAGTGTGAGAAAGCTTTAGACGTGAGTGTAAAAACCTGATCCTCTGGATGAAAGCATCACACAAACAATTGTACCTTAGTTTTAGACTTAGAAATTATTTAAAATAATAATTTAATTTAAGAATTTAAGTTACAAAAGAATTCCTTAAGAACTACACACACACATATATATATTTTAAAATAACTACCAATGAATTTTCTTTTAAAAATCTACTTTTAGATATTAACATAATATTAACATAATTCCAAAGGCATTTATTAAAGAAGAAAAGAGTCGAGCAAATTCATGCATATGCCTATTTTATTACGTGAATAGTGGCAAGTACATATCTACAAAACAAATAAAAAAATATGATAGTTTTTCATGCGTGAACTAATTTAGGAAGTAAGAAAGAGAGTAATCTATTTTGATTTCCCATCTTCATACGACAAGTTTTAAACTAAACTTATTTGCATAGTTATCAATGTAGAAATTTCATAAGATTTTATGAAAAAGTAGGGAACATCTTATAATTGGCCTCCGTCGGTGACATATGAGGCGTTAAAATATTTCCGAAAATCCCTCTAACACTAACTAAACAAAGCTGTTTTCTTTTTCTATCTCATAGGGTAAGTGTCGAATAAATTTGTTTGCAAACTTTATCAAATTTTAATATAAAGTAGAAAACTCCTTATAATATGACACAGTCAAAAATTAGCTTCCGTTGGTATCATATGAGGTATTAAAATATTTTTCAAAACTCAACAGCGACACAGTTGAAAGGTAAACCGGTGCAGTTCACTTAAAATGATATATAAAATTTCATAGACAACAAAATCTCATGATTTCAAATTTATTCAGTAGCTAATCCATGAGACTATCAAATCCAATTGGTTTCATCCAGAAATTTCAAGTAACGATCGAGTTATGAATTTTTGAAGTCAAGGTAGAAGCTGGAAAATAGCAACATTAGCCAGTGCAGTTTACCTTAAGTAATATATAAAATTCTACTGACATCAGATTGACACAATTTCAAGTTTATTCAATAGCTAACCTATGAGACTATCAAATGCCACTAGTCTTGTCTAAATATTCAAAGTAATGGTTGAATCACAATTTTTTAAAATCAATGCAGGAACTGGAATTTGCTAAGAAACAGCAACATTTAAATCGTTAAACCCCTTTTTTTTGTAAACTGTGATTCGTAGGTTAATTTCTATAACACATATCTACTTTTGAACATAACTCATTCATAAAAAAATGTACTTAAAATATTCTACATATGAAGTTCATAGAAATCTATTTATTAAACAAAGTACATGTTTTGTAATCAAATTATAACATTAAGTCACCGGCTTCTCCATAGCATTTTGCATCTTCGTCTACCATCATCCAAGCCCCAAGAAAATCAAATCAACCTATAGGAAGGAAATTAACCCATGAATTTGAAACTCAATAGATATCATTGGTGCATTTTGTTCTCAAATTAGAAATTTCAAACTATAGATTCATACCGTTGCACGTAGATGAATTTCCGACAAAATCCAATTTCTGTAGTATTATCATAACACGTAGAGCCTGAAAATGATCATTCAAACTATAGAAATACCGAAACACTGTACTCGGAGGTACCATTTCATTTAAACTATTGGAGTGTTGAAGCATCGTACCTGAAGGTGCCAATTCATTCAAACTTTTTTCGAAAAATTATAATTTGAAAACGAAATAGATACTTGCACCTCTACCTACCTTGAATTTTCTTGGATATAAAAGGACAAAATGTGAAAAAAAAATCCTTCTTCTTCGCACCCTTACTATTTCCTTAAACTTAACTTGACGTAAAATATATTTTTGAGAGAAAATAAGAGTAAATCAAATTTGATGAGAGGTCTTCCTCTTTTTATAACCTTCATTTTTAATGAAAAAAATGAGGGAGTTGTATTATCATTAAGTTTGTTAAATTTAGTCCTTAACTAAGAATTTAAAGAGTTTTTAAGCCATAAAAAAATAATTCATACAAAAAGTTTTATTAAAACATTTACATAACGAAAATAAAGGAAAATGAACCATTCATATGTTTTGTAACCTATCTTTATCAATGCCCAATAATAAAATAATTATTTCATCATATTAACTTGATATCATTGTTCTTAAAGTGCAAAATGAGGAGCTTTCAACTAAAAAATAATTTTGTAAAAATATTTTATAAAAATATCTACACGATGATTCGAACATGAGTTGTCTATATGAAATACCATATAGATAACCATTGAGGCAACCCAATTATTCACTAAACCTTTGTCATCAAATTTACTTACACTTAATCTCCTAAATTGTTGGGCTTTTAATTAACTTATGACTTCAGCTTTCATAATCCTAAATGTATTGAGCTTCCATAGCTCGTTTTTTAAATGGTCTAGGCTTGTGGTGCTAGATCATCACAAAATAATAGTCTAATTTCATTTTATTTCTCGGGCTTCTATATCCCTTACATTTTAAATAAAATTTTGTCCTCGAAATTTACCTTATGGATTGACAAAGAGTGTCGGATATTTGTCTTTGACTTCTTCTTCTCTTTCCCAAGTAGATTCTTCTACTCCATGATTATTCCATTGTACTTTGACCAATTGAATCTTCTTGTTCCGTAATTTATGTACCTTTCGATCTATTTTTTAATCAATAATTCCTCATAAGAAAAATCTTTCTGTACTTCCGGATTGATAATTGACCACGTGATTAGGATTATGCATATACTTCCTGATCATCGATATACGAAACACGTTGTGAATTGCTGATAGTTTAGGTGGCAAAGCCAATCAATTAGCCCCATTTTCGACCCTTTCAAATACTTTAAAAGGTTTGATTTAAAGAGGTCGTAATTTGTCTTTCTTGCTGAACTTAAGTACACCATTTATTGGTGCCACTTTTAAAAAGACTATCCTTAGCTTGAATCTTCAAGTCCTTTCTTTTGGTAGCTGCATAGCTCTTTTGTCTATCTTACGTTGCCCTTATCCTAGTACAAATCTTGTTAACAACTTCGACTGTCTTTTCAATGATCTCTGGTCCCAAAACTCTTTTTTTTCCAACTTCATCCCATATAGAGTGCCATACGGTGCCATTCCAATAGTTGCCTGAAAACTATTATTAAATGCAAAATCCACCAAAGGTAAATACATTTCCCAACTACCTCCTAGATCCAGAACACAGGCTCTTAGCATATCTTCCAAAGTTTGAATGGTCCTTTCAGATTGACCATTGGATTGAGGGTGATACGCTATACTTAAATGCAATTTCGTTCCCATAGCTCCTTGTAAACTCTTCCAAAACTTTGACGTAAATCTCGGATCTCTATCGGACACAATAGATACGAAGATACCATACAATCTAATCTCTCTAATGTATAACTGCGCTAGTTGATCTAAACAGAATGTCATTTTTACTGGAAGAAAATGAGCGAACTTAGTTAGACGATTCACTATTACTCATATAGTATTGTGTCCTCTTGTTGACTTCGAAAATCCAACGACAAAGTCCATTGAGATATTCTCCCACTTCCATTCAGGCATGTCTAATGGATTTAACAACCCTGACAGTCTTTGATGTTCTGCTTTAACTTGTTGACACACTATGTATTTAGCCACAAATAGGCCTATACTTCTTTTCATATTCCTCCACCAAAATTATCTTAAAGGTCTCGATACATTTTCGCTCCACCAGGATGTGCAGTGTATGGGGTAGAATGAGCCTCTTTCAATATCTTCCTCTTTAAAACTTCATCCTTAGGTATGCAAATTTGTCCTTTAAACATCAGTGCCTGATTTGAAGCTATTCCAAAATCCTTTCTCTTATCAGTGCCAATCTCATTCTTGATCTTCTGCAAAAATGAGTCTTTACTCTGTGCTTCTGTGATCCGATCTCTAAGAGTAGGTCGAACAATCAAATATGCTAAACGAGCGGTGACTTGTTCTTGTGTGGTAATCTCTTCGATTCGCAAATTTTTCAAGTCTTTGATTAACTCCATCTGAGGAGTAGGTAATGATGCCAACTGTCCCATCGACTTCCTATTTAGAGCATTGGCAACAACATTAGCCTTACCAGGATGGTAATGAATAGTGCAATCATAATCATTTACTAGCTCTAACCATCGTCTCTGTCTCATATTCAATTCCTTCTGTGTAAAGAAATATTTTTGAGACTCTTATGATCCATGTAAATGTCGCACTTTCCTCCATATAGATAATGTCGTTATATCTTTAATGTTCATTCGCAAGTTCTAGATCATGCATTGGGTTTCTACTCATGTTACTTTAATTGCTTTGATGCATAGGCAATCACTTTTCCATGTTGCATTAGTATACATCCCAAATCTTGTTTGGATGCATTACTATATATAACAAGCCCTTTCGAGCCTTCAGCTATGGTTAACATTGGTGCTGTAACCAATCGTTGCTTTAGCTTCTGAAAACTTTACTCACACTTATCTGTCCATTGAAACTTTACTCATTTCTTTGTCAATTGTGTCATTGGTCCAGCTATTTTGGATAATCTTTCTATAAATCTCCGATAGCACCTAACCAATCCAAGAAAACCTCGAACTTCACCACTGTTAGTCGGTGTCTTCCAATTAGTTACTGCTTTCACCTTTACTGGATCTACTTCAATTCCTTGGGTAGTAACTACATAACCAAGGAATCCAACTCGCTCAAGCCAAAATTCACACTTTTTAAATTTGGCGTACAACGTTTCCTTGCCCAATATTTCTAAAGCTATTTTAAGATGTTCCTCATGTTGATTTTTATGGAGTATGTCAAAATGTCATCGATGATTATGACAAATTGATCAAATACTGATGAAATACACGATTCATTAGATTCGTGAACACTATCAGAGCATTTGTCAACCCGAACGGCATAATTGTAAACTTATAATGTCCATGACGATTTCTAAAAGTTGTATTAGGTATATCACTCGCCTTAACCTTCAATTGATGATATCCGGATCATAAATCGATCTTAGAAAATACCTTAACTCCTTTCAATTGATCAAACAAATCCTCAATTCTTGAGAGAGGATACCTATTCTTGATAGTCAAACGGTTCAATTCCCAATAGTCGATACACATCCTCATACTTTCGTCTTTCTTCTTTATGAATAACACTGGTGCACCCTATAGGGATACACTTGGTCGAATAAAGCCATTATCTAACAATTCTTGTAGTTGAACTTTCAGCTCCTGAATACCTTTGGAGCAGTTCTGCATAGAGCTTTAGATATTCGTACTGCTCCCGGAACTATATCTATTGTGAATTTCACTTGTCTATCTGGTGGAATACTATGTAGATCTTCTGAAAATACATCTATAAATTCTTGTACCACTGGTATGTCCTCAATATTTATCGTTGCTTGTTTTCCTCCTGAAATGTTAACTAGAAACCCTTGAGATGTTTCTTTTCTCAACATTTTCTCGACTTTAAGGATGATACCAGTTGGAGATGAGATTTGGTCTTTATTCTAGTGAAAGAAAATTGTTCTTCTCCTAGTTTTTGAAAAGACACTTCCCTTTCTCTACAACGAATGGTTGCATAATTATATCCTAACCAATCCAAGCCTAAAATCATATCAAAATCTTTCATTTCTATCAAATACAAGTCAGCTTTAAATGTTTTTTCCTCAATTTTAGGATTCACCGACCCAACAAACTGATTATTGTTCAATGTTCTACCTGAGGGGATGCTAACTTTTAGTGTACTCTCTGACTTACCACAATTAATACTAGATTCAGCAATGAAAGATGTTGATACAAAAGAGTGAGTAGCTCTTGAATCAAACAATACATAAGTAGGTGTATCAGATATCAGTAATACACATGCTATCACATTTGAGTTTTCCTCTGCATCCTTCTGAGTCATTGTAAAAACTCGTGCTTTCCCCTTTTTGTTCTAATCACTGTTATCATCCTTTTTTTTTTTGCGTAAACGTGAGACAATTCTTAGCAATATGTCCTGGTTTACCGCACCGAAAATATGCATTCTTCCCATATAAGCATTCCCCATGATAAGGCTTACCATAATTAGGGTAAGGTACAACGTAGTTACTATGGCCTTCTGGAATTAGATCCGATATTAACCTTCTTATTTTACCATTTGTCTTTTCCTTTGTCTTGACCATCCCATTTTCTCTTTCCGACTTTCCATTTGTCCTGCTAATTGTATAATTGACGGTGTTGCTCTGCATTTGCCTTCTAATACCAAATAGCGTGAGCTTATTCCAAAATCTCACAGTATGATATGAAACGATGTAACATAAGAATCATGCTTAGTATCTGGGTTTAACATTTACTCAAACCTTCGAGTCTTTTTAATTTTCATGTCCACAAAGTGTGGTGCATACCTTGAGAATTGGTCGAATTTTCGCTCATAGTCAGTCAGGGACATATTACCCTGCTTAAGTTGAAGGAATTAGCTCTACTTGAAATCTCTTAAAGATTGAGGAAAATACTTGTCCATCACTTCTTCATTGAATTGTTCCCAAGTTAATGCCAATTGCTCTTCAAGGTCCTGGTTTGGGACATCGAATCTCATAAGTGACTTGCATCACCGGTGAACATAAACTCCGCACACTGGACCTTTTGAGCATCAGTGCAGTCGATGAGTCGAAAAATTTGCTTTAACTTACGAAGCCACTTTTCAACTACTGGTGGACCAGATGCCACATCGAACAAAGGGTGCTTATGCCTTCGAAATAGGATGAGGTTGACTAATGGATGCGAGATGCCATGGAATACCTATATATATATATATATATATATATATATATATATGTATGTATGTATGTTTTTTTTTTAAAGACGACGAGTTTACAGAATCGACTAAACTCATGCTTTGATACCATGCTGTAATGCCCCAACCCACTGGACAGGAGCGTCACAAAAACAATTGTACCTTAACTTTAGACTTAGAAATTATTTAAAATCATAATTTAATTGTCGACCAAATCCATGCATATGCCTATTTTATTACGTGAATAGTGGCAAGTACGTATCTATCGAACAAATAAAAGGTATGATAGTTTTCCATGTTTGTTCTACTTTAGGAAGTAAGAAAGAGAGTAATCTGTTTTGATTTCCCATTTTCGCATGATAAGTTTTAAAATTAATATCAAAATTTCATAAAATTTCGTTTGCATAGTTATTAATATCGAAATTTCATAAATTTCAAGGAAAACAAGGGAACATCTTATAATATAACATATCCAAAATTTGGCTTCCTTCGGTGACATGTGAGGCATTAAAATATTTTCCAAAATCCCACTAATACTAACTAAACAAGCTGTTTTCTTTTTCTATCTCGTAGGGTAAGTATCAAAATAAATTCATTTGCATAGCTAGCGACCTTGAAACTTCATCAAATTTTAATGTAAAGTAGGAAACTCCTTATAGTATGACATAGTAAAGAATTAATTTCCATTGGCAACATATGAGGTATTAAAATATTTTTCAAAACCCAGCAGCGACCTGATTGAAAGGAAAACTGGTGCAATTCACTTAAAATGACATATAAAATTCCCCAAACATCAAAACAACATGATTTTAAATTTATTCAGTAGCTAATCCATGAAATTATCAAATCCAATTAGTTTCATCTAGAAATTCCAAGAAATGGTTGAGTTATGAATTTTTGAAGTGAAGACAGAAGTTGAAAAACAGCAACACTAGCTAGTGCAGTTTACCTTAAGTAACATATAAAATTCTACCGAATTGATTTGACACGATTCCAAGTTTATTCAGTAGCTAACCTATGTGGTTATCTAGTGCCATTGATTTTGTCTAAAAATTCCACGTAACGAGTGAGCTATAAATTTTTAAAGTCAAGACAAAATCTAAAATTTTTAAAAGACGACAATACTTTAATTTGCTAACACTTCTTTTTTTCCCTTTCTTTATGTAAACGGTGTTTGGTAAATAAATCTCTAGAACACATATATACTTTAAAACATAACTTATTCGTAAAGAATGTTCGTAGAATAGATCCACACACGACATCCATAGAAATCTAATTTAAAGAAAACGTAAACATTTCATAATCAAACTAAAGATGTTAATCACCGGCTTCTCCATAGCGTGTTGCATCTCCATCTACTATCGTCCACGCCCACAAGCTTGTTAAATCAATCCGTAGAAAGGGAATTAACCCATGAGTTTGAAACTTAATAGATGTTATCAACACATTTCGTTATCAAACTAGAAATTTCGAACTATAGATTCATATCATTACAAGTAGATGGATTTTCGGCAAAATCCAATTACTATAGCATTATCATAACACGTAGAGTCGGAGAGTGATCATTCAAACTATTGTAGTGCCAAAGCACCATACCTAGGTGTACTATTTCATTCAAACATTTATCAAAATATTATAATTTGAAAATGAAATAAACACTTGCACATTTAATTACCTTGAATTTTCTTGGATATAAAAAAAGAGATGTGCAGAAAGCCTTTCTTCTTCTTACCCTTGTTATTCCCTTAAACTTAACTTGACATGAAATATATATATATATATATATATAGATAGAGAGAGAGAGAGAGAGAGAGAGAGAGAGAGAGAGAGAGAGAGAGAGAAATAAGAGTAAATTCGGATTTGAGGAGCGATGTAATGAAAATGTGACATTCCTCTTCATGTAACCTTTCTTTTAATGAAAAACTAAATGGGGGAATTGTATTATCATTAAATTTGTTAAATTTGGTATTTAACTAAGAATTTGAAGAGTTTCTGAACCATAAAAAAATAATTCATATAAAAAGTTTTATAAAAACATCTACATGTTGATTCGAATCTGGGTTGTATAGAAGAAATACTATATAGATGACCATTAGGTAACCCAGTTATTAAACAAATCTTTGTAATCAAATTTACTTAAACTTAATCTTTTAAATTGTTGAGCTTTTAATTAACTTATAGTTTGGGCATTCATAATCTTAAATGGGTTAAGTTTCCATAGCTCGTTTCTTAGATGTGCTGGGCTTGTGGTACTAGATCATCACAAAATAATAACCAAATTTCATTTTATTTCTCGTGCTTCTACATCTATTACACCTTAAACAAAATTTCATCCTCAAAATTTACCTTATGGCTTGGCGAAGAGTGTCGAATATTTGTCTTTGATTTCTTCTTCTCTTTCCCAAGTAGTTTCTTCTACTCCATGATTATTTCATTGCACTTTGACCAATTGAATTTCTTTGTTCCGTAATTTATGTACCTTTCGATCCAGTATCTTAATCGATAATTCCTCATAAGATAATTCTTTTTGTATTTTCAAGGATTGATAATTGACCACGTGATCAGGATTATGCATATACTTTCTGATCATTGATATATAAAACACATTTTGAACGGCTGATAGTTCGGGTGGCAAAGCCAGTCACATTTGTTACCCTGTCAAGTATTTCAAAATGTTTGATACAACGAGGTCGTAGTTTTTCTTTCTTGCCGAACCTAAGTATACCCTTTACTAGTGCCACGTTTAGAAAAACCTTCTCTCCATTTTCGAATTCCAAGTCTTTTCTTCTGGTATTTGCATAGCTCTTTTCTCTATCTTCAGCGGCCTTTATCCTGGTGCAGATCTTATTAATGGTTTCCACTGTCCTTTTAATGATCTCTAGTCCCAAAATCCTCTTTTCTCCGATTTCATTCCAATGAACAGGCGATTTGCATCTTTCACCACATAAAACTTCATACGGTGTCATTTCAATAGTTGCCTGAAAACTATTATTATATGCAAATTCCACCAAAGGTAGATACGTTTTCCAACTACCTCATAGATCCAAAATATGGGCTCTTAGCATATTTTCCAATGTTTGAATGGCCATTTCAGATTGACCATCGGATTAAGGGTAATACGCCGTACTAAAATGTAATTTGTTCCCATAGCTCCTTGTAAGCTCTTCCAAAACTTTAACGTAAATCTCGGATCTCTATCGGACACAATAGATACGAGGACATCATGCAGTCTTACAATCTCTCTAATGTATAATTGCGCTAGTTGATCTAGACTGAATGTCATTTTTACGGGAAGAAAATGAGCGAAATTTGTTAGACGATCCACTATTACCCATATAACATTGTGTCCTCTTGTTGACTTTGAAAATCCAATGACAAAGTCCATTATGATATTCTTCCACTTCCATTCAGGTATGTCCAATGAATTTAACAACCCTGCCGGTATTTGATGTTCTGCTTTAACTTGTTGACACACTATGCATTTTGCGACAAATAAGCATATACTTCTTTCATATTCCTCAACTAAAATGTATCTCGAAGGTCTCAATACATTTTTGTACCACTAGGATGTGCGATGTACGGGGTGGAATGAGCCTCTTCCAATATTTCCCTCCTCAAAACTTCATCCTTAGGTACGCAAATTTGTCCTTTAAACATCAGTGCCTGATTTGAAGCTATTTCAAAATCTTTTCTCTTATTAGTACCAATCTCTTTCTTGATCTTCTGCAAGAATGAGTCTTTACTCCGTACTTCTGTGATCTGATCTCTAAAAGTAGGTCAAACCATCAAAGTTGCTAAATGAGCGATGACTTGTTCTGGTGTGGTATTCAATTCAATTCGCAAATTTTCCAAGTCTTTGATCAACTCCATCGGGATAGTAAGTAATGATGCCAACTGTCCCATCGACTTTCTACTTAAATCATTAGCAACAACATTAACCTTACCCGAATGATAATGAATAGTGTAATCATAATCATTTACTAGCTCCAACTATCATCTTTGTCTCATATTCAATTCCTTCTGTGTGAAGAAATATTTGGAACTCTTACGATCCGTGTAAATATCGCTCTTCCCTCCATATAAGTAATGGAGCCATATCCTTAATGCATGAACTAGCGCTGCAAGTTCTAGATCATGCGTTGGGTAGTTCTGTTCATGTTGCTTTAATTGCCTTGATGCATAGGCAATCACTTTTCTATGTTACATTAGTACACATCTCAAACCTTATTTGGATGCATCACTATACATAACAAACCTCTCCAAGCCTTCAAGTATGGTTAACATGGGTGCTATAACCAATCGTTGCTTTAGCTTCTGAAAACTTTACTCACACTTATCTTCCATTGAAAGTTCACTCCTTTCCTTGTCAATTACGTCATTGGTCAAGCTATTTTGGAGAATCCTTCCATAAATCTCCTATAGTATCCAACCAATCCTAGAAAACTTTGAACTTTACCACCATTAGTCAGTGTCTTCCAATTAGTTACTGCTTCCACCTTTACTGGATCTACTTCAATTCTTTCGACAGTAACTACATGACTGAGGAATCCAATTCGTTCAAGGTAAAATTCACACTTTTTAAATTTAGCGTATAACTTTTCCTTGCGCAATATTTCTGGAGCTATTTTAAGATGTTCCTCATGTTGATCTTTACTTTTGGAGTATATCAAAATGTCGTCAATGAAAACTATGACAAATTGATCCAAATACTGATGAAATACATGATTCATTAGAGCCATGAATATTGTCGGAGCATTTGTCAACCCGAATGGCATAACTATAAACTTGTAATGTCCATAATGAGTTCTGAAAGCTATCTTAGGTATATCACTTGCCTTAACCTTCAATTGATGATATCCAGATCGTAAATCGATCTTAGAAAATATCTTAGCCCCTTTCAATTGATGAAACAAATCCCCAATTCTCGGGAGAGGATACCTATTCTTGATGTTGAAACGGTTCAACTCCTAATAGTTGATACATATCCTCATACTTTCATCTTTCTTTTTTACGAACAACACTGATGCATCCCATGGGGATACACTTGGTCGAATAAAATCACTGTCTAACAATTCTTGTGGTTGAATTTTTAACTTCTGAAATTCCTTTGAAGCCATTATGTTTGGAGCTTTAGATACTTGGATCGCTTCGAGAACTAGATCTATTGTGAATTTCACTTGTCTTTCTGGTGGAATACTAGGTAGATCTTTTGGAAATACATCTATAAATTATTGTACCACTAGTATGTCCTCAATCTTTATCGTTGCCTGTTTTCCTCCTTAGATGTTAACTAGAAACAATAGAGATATTTCTTTTCTCAACATTTTCTCAGCTTGTAAGGCCGATACTAATTGGAGATAGGGTTTGGTCTTTATTTCAGGAAGAGAAAATTGTTCTTCTCCTTATTTCTGAAAAGACACTTCCCTTTCTCTACAATGAATGATTGCATAATTATATCCTAATAGATCCATGCCCAAATTCACATCAAAGTCTTTCATCTCTATCATATACAAATCAGCTTCAAATATTTTTCCCTCAATTTTAAGATTCACCGATCTAGCGAACTAATCTATGTTCAATGTTTTGCCTGAGGGGATGCTAACTTCTAGTGTACTCTTTGACTTATCACAATTAATACTAGATTTAGCAATGAAAGATGTTAATACAAAAGAGTGAGTACCTCCTGAATCAAACAATACACAATGAGGTGTATCAGATATCAGTAATATACTTGCTATCACGTTTGAGTACTCCTCTGCATCCTTCTGAGTCATTGTGAAACTCGTACTTTTCCCTTCTTGTTTTGATCATTGTTATCATCATTCTTTTGAGTAAACGTGGGACAATCCTTAGCAATATTTCCTAATTCACCCCACCGAAAATAAGCATTTACCACAATGAGGCTTACCACACTTATGGCAAGGTACAACTGCAGCTACTATGACCTTACTGGTATTAGATCCGATATTGGCCTTCTTATTTTGCCATTTGCCTTTTCCTTTGTCTTGATCATTCCACTTTCTCTTTCCAATTTTCCCTTTATCCTACTCATTGTACAATTAATGATGTTGTTCTGTATTTTCTTTTTGATACCAAATAGCATGAGCTCGTTCCAATATCTCATGGTATGATATGAAACAATGTGACATAAGGATCATACTTAGGTTTGTGTTTAACCCTTGCTCGAGCTTCAAGTCTTCTTAATTTTCGTGTCAACCAGGTGTGGAGCATACATTAAAAGTTGATCGAACTTTCACTCGTATTCCGTTAGGGACATATTATCTTGCTTGAGCTGAAGGAATTCGTTATCCTTGAAATCCCTTAGAGACTGAGGAAATATATTTGTCCATCACTTCTTCCTTAAATTATTCCCAAGTTAATGCCAATTGCTGTTTCGGAGTCTTAATTCAGGACATCGAATCCCACCAGTGACTTGCATCATCGGTGAACATAAATTTCGCACATTGGACCTTTTTGGGTGTTAGTGTAGTCGATAGTTGAAAAATTCGGTCTAACTTATGAAGCCACTCCTTAACTACTAGTGGATCAGATGCCCCATCGAAGGAAGGAGGCCTATGCCTTCGAAATAACTCAAACATCGAGACATGAGTTGGGAGAGTAATAGGAGATAGTGGTGCAGGTAGAGCTATACTTTTGCAAATACTAGTACAGGCTTCGTATATGATTGTCAAGGTCTAAGGATTCATCTACTACAAAATCTAGGTAAGCTTGGATATCTATCTCCTATTGACTAATATGATTCATTCATTCTCTCAGAATTTTTCCTTTTTTTTTCTTTCCTTTGCCATTTACAACCCACAACTTTAAGTTCTAGCCCAATACATGTCTTTTAAACAACACATTTCCTTTTCCAAATAACATTTATAGAGGCATATACAAATATAAGTAATGAAAAACGTAACATGTTGCGAAACATGGAAAATGTAACCATTGAATAATAACATTTTTCATAATAAAAGATTTTAACCTTGCTTAGCTAAACGTACCTAGGTCGTAGGATGAGGTCGCCTGATGAATACAAGATGTCAAGGAGTGCCTTAAATATTTCATTTTTCTCATCTTTAAATTTCCTACTTGTACTTAAAATAATATATATATTTTTAAAAAAATGACGAGTCTATAGAATCGACTAAACTTGTGCTTTGGTACCACACTGTAACGCCCTGACCCGTTGGTATTAAAGGGTCAATATTAACATAATTCCAAACGCATTTATTAAAGAAGAAAAGAGTCGAGCAAATCCATGCATATGCCTATTTTATTACGTGAATAGTGGCAAGTACGTATCTACCAAACAAATGAAATGTATGATAGTTTTCCATGTGTGACCTACTTTAGGAAGTAAGAAAGAGAGTAATATGTTTCGATTTCCCATTTTCGCACGATAAGTTGTAAAACAAACTCCTTTGCGTATTTATCAATTTCGAAATTTCATAAAATTTTAAGAAAAAGTATGGAACATTTTATAATATGACTTATCCAAAATTTGGCTCCCCTCGGTGAACTATGAGGTGTTAAAATATTTTCCAAAATCCCGTTAACACTAACTAAACAAGCTGTTTTCTTTTTCTATCTCATAGGGTAAGTGTCAAAATAAATTCGTTTGCATAGCTATCAACCTTAAAATTTCATCAAATTTTAATATAAAGTAGGAAACTCCTTATAATATGACATAGTAAAAAATTAGCTTCCGTCGACATCATTTGAGGTATTAATATTTCAAAACCCAGCAGCGACCTAGTTGAAAGGTAAACAGGTGCAGTTAACTTAAAATCACATATAAAATTCCAAAAAAATCAAAACCACATGATTTCAAATTTATTCAGTAGCTAATCCATGAGACTATCAAATTCAATTAGTTTCATCTAGAAATTCCAAGTAACAGTCGAGTTATGAATTTTTGAAGTCAATGCAGAAGCTAGAAAACAGCAACACTAGCCAGTGCAGTTTACCTTAAGTAACATATAAAACTCTATCGACATCGAATTGACACGATTCCATGTTTATTCAGTAGCTAACCTATGCGGTTATCCAGCACCATTGGTTGTCTAAAAATTCCAAGTAACGAGTGAGCTATGAATTTTTAAAGTCAAAACAGAAACTGAAATTTTTAAAAAACATTGATACTTTAATTTGCTAACACTTCTATTTTTTTTTCCTTTTATAAACAGCGTTTGATAAATAAATTTTTAGAACACATATATACTTTAAAAGATAACTTATTCGTAAAGAATGTTCGTAGAATAGATCCATACACGACATCCATAGGAATCTAATTTCAAGAAAACAAACATTTCATAATCAAACTAAAGATACTAAATCACCGGTTTCTCCATAGCATATTGCATCTCCATCTACCATCATCCACGCCCCAAGCAAGTCAAATCAATTTGTAGAAAGGGAATTAACCTATAAGTTTGAAACTCAATAAATGTCATCGGCACATTTCATTATCAAACTAAAAATTTCGAACTATAAATTCATACCGTTGCACGTAGATGGATGGTAAAATCCAATTACTTTAACATTATCATAACATGTAGAGCTGGAGAATAATCATTCAAACTGTTGTAGTGCCGAAGCACCGTACTCGGAGGTACCATTTCATTCAAACATTTATCGAAAAATCATAATTTGAAAACGAAATAAACACTTGCACATCTACCTACCTTGAATTTTCTTGGATATAAAAGAACAAAATGTGTAGAAAGCCTTCTTCTTCTCACGCTTGCTATTTCCTTAAACTTAACTTGATATGAAATATATTTTTTTGAGAGAAAATAATAGTAAATTCAGATTTGAGAAAGAGTATAGTGAAAAAGTGACATTCATCTTCTTGTAACCTTCTTTTTAATGAAAAACTAAATGGAGGAGTTGTATTATCATTAAATTTATTAAATTTGGTATTTAACTAAGAATTTGAAGAGTTTCTAAGCCATAAAAAATCATTCTTATAAAAAGTTTTATAAAAACATCTACGTGGTGATTCAAACCTGGGTTGCTTATAAGAAATACCATGTAGATGACTATTGAGGCAACCCAGTTATTCATTAAATCTTTGTAATAAAATTTACTTAAACTTAATCTCTTAAATTGTTGGGCTTTTAATTAACTTATGGCTTGTGCTTTCATAATCTTAAATGGGTTGAGTTTCCATAGCTCGTTTCTTAAATGGGCTAGGCTCATGGTGCTAGATCATCATAAAATAATAGCCTAATTTCATTTTATTTCTCGAGGTCATTTTGGGAGTATTGTGTAGGAAAAGAGAGCAAAATTATAACTTGAACGTCTAAACTTGCTTTACCTTCATATGTAACTAAGTGTGAGTTTTATAGTGTAAGATCATGAGTAGGGGCCGTTGGATGAAGAGACACGTGATTTCATCCGTACGATTGTCACTTTCCATTATAGATATCAATCAGTCAAAGGGTATAAATGCTAATACCACTTTATTACCCATATAGCCTAGCATCTTTTTTTGTTAAAGAACGGTGGTACCGTGGTTACATGTGAAAATGCTGAAAGCAGTAAATGAGGAAGTACCACTTCCCTTATAGTGGAAGGGAATGCTAAAAACAAAATAAATGTAAAGCTGTAAAAAATGAAGTATTACTTCCCTTATAATAAGAATTGATGCAATTAAAGACAAAAACAAGAATAAAAGTAAACCTATAATTCAGGTTCTAGTGTTGGGCAGTCCATCTCTATCTATTTGTACGAGTGCCCTAATTTATCGAGATAGGTCAGATGGTCCGTATACCTGATATTGCCGGTGATTACAACCTCCTGCAGCAAGAGCATCTGCAACCTGGTTTTTCTCTTTGAAGATGTAGGGAACTGTGTCTTTATCGAAGGAGATGTACGGATGGTCATAGTAAACCATAATAGGGAGAGGAGATGGATGGAAGAAACTATACCAAACCATAATTGGGAGAGCAAATGGATGGAGGGTCAAAGTAATCCCAAAAAGTGGAGCAAGTTGTATATCACAATGCCAATTTAATGGTTGAAATAATCCTCCAATGTGAAGAAGTGAGATCATACGTTATACCCTCCTAATGATTCGTCTTGATCTCATACGAACACCCTTATGCTTTGCATCATTTCTTTTGGCCCATAAAAACCAGAAGAGGAATAATGATACAAATGTGACCACTCCCAACAAATTGACCAGAATATCACCATCTCAGAAATCTCTATCTGACACTTTCACCCGCAATCATAGAAATCTAAAATAAATTCCCGAATGCTACAGACCTGATTTGATATATCACTACCAGTAAAAATGTGATTGATGGTCTCAATTTCCGAACAACACTGACACCGAGAAGCCAATTAACTACCAATCCTCCTCTAAATAATGACATCTATTGGTATCAAATCCTGCCATAATCTCCAACAAAAGAACGAAACTATGGTAGGTATGATAGGGCTCCAAAGTAGGCGAAATGAATCCTGCATTGGTCTACTAGAACGGATCAAATACTATGCTGATTTGGTGGTAAATCTACCATCTGATGTAGCCTTCCAAAGAAAGCGGTCTGGGGACATCAACACATAATGGCATGTCTGCAATCTTTTCTGCTATAGATGGCAGAATAGCCTGTAATAATCGTTCAAAGTCCCAGCCATCGTCGTTGAAAAGCTCTACACCTTTACAATGTGTGTTGCCTGTCTGGGAATGTGGACGCCGAAGAAGTGTCTCCCATCCAACAATCATGCCAAAAGAAAATATAACCTATCCCAAGGTGCCACGGAATTTGTGGCTCGGCACATTGTCCAAATCTCTTCAGTCTCTTCCGTACAGGAGAGGTTAAATTAGGGATAGCTGCAAGTGACGAATGTGTCTCTCTACAGTATTTGTCCAAGTAAAATTGAGCCCAAGGAGAACTCTGAGATCTGAATAACCACCGAAGCTTCATGGAGAATGTGTCTACCGTATTTTGTAGTCTTCTAAAGCCAATCTACCCTCAGTCAGGAGGCAAATCTCTTTTCAACTCCGCCAATGTAAACGTCGTGCATGATCTTTAGAATCCCATATAAATCTCGCAAATATACTCTCCAACTTTTTTAGTACAACCTTGGAAGGTCGCAGAATTTGAAAAAGGTATAGTGGTAAGGAAAAGAGAACTGGTTTCAGCAGCATGATCCTACCACCATGAGAAAGTATTCTTGAAGCCCATCCTGAAATCCTACTCCTGATCTTCATGATAAGGTAATAAAAAAGAATGCTCTTCTTAGCGCCCTTAAACAAAAAAAACTCCTAAGTATGTGAACAACACCATACAACCTAACTTGTGGTTGTGAACTTGACTAGATAGGCTAACCGTGGTAGCGGTGGCAGAGATGTTATGTTAATTATATCAATAGATTGATTGAAAGATTGTGTTTTGCTTGTCTTATTGCCTTTGTCTCTGCTCGTTGAAGATGTTGTTTGCGGGGGTTACCCCATCCCGGACCATATGGGTTCGGACATACATGGGCTCGAGTGTGTGGGCTCCCTGGATAAACATGGGCTTCGATATGTATGGGCTTGAGCTTATATAGTTTTATGATATGACCCATTCCCTTCGAGGCCTGGGCTGGACCATGATTAGGGCCTCACTAGGTTGTAACAATAGAGAGACGAGGCGTTCACGAAATAGTCAAGCCTGTTGGTATGAGTTGAAGCCTATGGTAAGGTTTATAGATGATAGACGAGGCCTTTGTAAGAGAGTCGAGCTATTGGTATGACCGAAGCAGTGATAAGACTTAATGGGAGAGAGGCGAGCCTTCGCAAAAGAGTCGAGCCTGTTGGTATTACTCCGAAGCCTGTGATAAAGCTTAATAGGAGAGACACCAAGTGAGGCCTTCGCAGGAGAGTTGAACCTGTTGGTATGACTCGAAGCCTATGATAAGACTTAATAAGAGAAAGGCAAGGCCTTCGCTAAAGAGTCTAGTCTGTTGGTATGACCCGAAGCTTGTGATAAGGCTTATTATGAGAGAGGCGAGGCCTTTGCAAAAAATCGAGTCTGTTAATTGACCAGAAGCCTGTGATAAGGTTTAATAGGAGAGAATCGATGCCTTCGCTAGAAAGTTGAGCCTATTGAGCCTGTCGACAACGCATGGCTGTTGATTTGAAAACCATGCTGATTATGGTAGAGTTACAACTTAACAGTTCCTAGTATTTGTGTTTCGTGTACATTTACTACATAATGATGATGCTTAATACAGTTGGCAGAGAAGACTCAAATTTATAGTGCATGTAAAGCACGATTGCATTAGGTCCGTTGATTTAAAACTCAAACAGGCACCCTTTCATTCTAAGATGTTTGATGCCTGTACAGATGTATGACTCAAATTGAGCTTTGGTTAATCCAATGGTTGAGTCATCGTCTGCTTGCATATATAAAAAGGGTTAGGCTTAATCATTTTCCCCTTATTAGCTTGTGAAATTTCCTTTGATTTTCTGGCAATCTTCATCTATTTTTTGGCGTCGCTCATTAGGCTTTCAAGGCATCCATAACTTGAGTAAGTAAGAAACCATTTTTCTTTTATCTAGTTACATCCACGGCCTCTTCTTCGAAGAAAATTGCCCCAGGGAAAGGTTCTAGGGGATAAATATAGACCTAATTTGTCTTGAGGTTGGCTTGCCCCCAATTATTCCCACTAAGAAAATCACGGAGGCGATAGGAGGTCCTCACAGTGTGTGGATGATGGAGGAGGGCTCCATAGATTATAGCATTAGGTGGGGGCCTCACTATGGCCGACTGTGTGAAGGAGAGCAAACTAGATACTTTCAAGGAGAGGTATAGGATTCCTGATATGATAGAGATGTTCGTGCCGACCATTTATTAGAGTACATGTTATCCAGGAAGGGGTGTGTTGTAGTGAGCAAGGCTATTCTGAGTAGGGGGATGAAGTTGCCTCTGCACCCATTCTTAAGATTTTTACATTAGTAGTATAATTTGGCTCCCACCCAATTAGTACCAAATGCATGGAGCCAAATGGCAGGGGCTTCCTTCTCTTAAAAGGAGGTCACTCTTGGTGAAGATATGCCTCCTAATGTGTTCCAAATGCTTTTTCAACCTTGGGCCTCTAATGGTATGAGGATTGTAAAGGGTGGCATTGTATTAAACCATAGGATTCATATTTTCCCTTTATTTGGGGAACTCCCACCTCGATAAAGAAATGGAAGTCCTCATGATTTTCGATTAGGGGTCGCTCTCAGATAGTAGAGGGAGATACGATCCCAGAGATAACTATGCCGACCCAATACCACGAGTATAGTGAGTTTAGTTCTAGTTGAAAGTTCCTTATTTATTACAACTGTATGTATGTTTCTAAATCGCATCTTTTGAAACTATAGTTGATCGGTTCGAGCTCGACCCATCTGAATGGGCTATCATTAAAACCATATACAAGTTGTCTTCAGAGAAGATATTCTTCAGAACTATATATAGGAAACGTGCCTTATTCGTGACTCATTCGCTAATGGTGACCAAGGGTAAGTAAGCCTCGACCTACTATTGTTTGAGTTGACCTAATGTTGCGATGATGCTAACTATTCAATTGTTTTGTTTATACAGCAACATGACAAGAAAGAGTATGTGAAGCTTGATATGTTCTTCATGAGGCGTTTGGCCAAGAAGAAGATAAGGAAAACTTTGAGCTCCGATTTTTCAACTTACAAGAACCAGCAAAATGAACTAACCAATTTGTCAAAGCTGAACCCACCTCCACTTCGAGAGAAAAAAATGCAACAAGAAAGGCAAGAAGAAGGTTGAGCCTTCTACTGGAGGTGAGAAGAAGAGAAAGCTGGTCTTGACTAAAAACATTGAACCCCCTCCTTCATTGAAGCGCCAAATAGCAATTGATGATGTTGACCTCTGGTTAACTTCTTGTTTTGTTTATCATAAATAAATTATATAACAAATTGAATTCAAGTGTTGATAGAGAATATTGTAAATCCATAAAATTGAAGACATAAAGCTAGAAACCGAGTGATCTGCAAGTGACGATCAACATGAAAAACAATATTAAGGTTGTGAAGATAGTTTTTGAGATAAAAGTCGAAACATAGTCAAGCATGCACGTCAAGATGAAGAGCTTCAATGAAGATATTAGACTTAGACACGTTAGTCTCATGTGTAAAGGTAATAAGCTTTGATATTTGGCAATGAATCATGAAAGGCTCAAAAATTGCTTTCATGCACGAGAAAAATCATCTCGCAAAAATGGTTTCGTAAAGAAATTTTTTTAGGTAATGATTTCGATCTTATATTTTAAAAAGTTTCATCAAGTTAAAATTTCAATCGAAAGATTACATTTGTTAAAACTAATAAAAGAAGGAAAATTGTGAATTTATGCCATAGCGGACGTTCGGTGCGTCTGACGGATGTTCGGTGAGTCCAACGGTAAATTTTTTAACCATTCTAAATTTTGACTCACAATGGCTACTGCACTATTTGGTACTATAGTAGACGTCTGTGGAAGGAATCCGGTTGGACGGATTTTTGATGATTTTTCAACAATAAATACCATCTCACTTTGCATTCATTCATATACTTCCTAGAGCAATTAAGTGAGATTCGTTTAAGCTTAAATATTAAATCTTCACTTTTTATTTATTTTTATCAATTCAATTACTTTTAAAAATCTCTTAATTGATCCTACTTTTGAAATCATTTTCATTCATAAAAGTTTTTCAATTCTACCACTTATTAAAGTGTTAGCCCACTTCTCTCCTTGTATTGGATACATCTTTATTTTGGGAGAAGATTTCTTTTGTAAAAATTTACTCTCAATTGAATTGTAGATCGTGTTGATGTCCCGTAAAACTTAATGTTGTAAAATGATCGATGCTCTTTGTTGGTAAGTTACTAGAAGCATTAATGGGTTGAATTGCGCCATAAGTCAATCAAACATAGTTAAAAAGGCATTGCTCATAACAGAGAGCTTGGTAACAGAGGACGTAGATCGTCGATTGGATCGAACTTCCATAACTACATCGTTTGCGTACTCTCTTCCCTTTTACTTTTTATTATCTTACTTGTGCATTTAATTTATTTGTTATTTGTTTGAGAATGTGATTATTTTTTAAAAAGTTTTAAATAACCAATTCACCCCCTCTTGGTTAGTTATTCTTGGGCTTTCAATTGGTATCTGAGTTTGGTATTCACTTTAAAAAGACTTCACAATCTTGAGTAATGGCTAACCCTATGTCTCAAAATCTTGATAGGCACTCTACAAACCAACCTCTCTTCTTTTATGGCACACACTATCATTATTGGAATGCTAGGATGATGATTTACATTCAGTCTATAGATTATAATATTTGGGAAGTAGTTGAGTATGGTCCATATAAGCCTACTGAGACCATCAAGTTAGATGGCCAACCCGACCAAATTATCTCGAAATCGAGGGAAGAATATGATGAAGAAGATAATAAAAAAATTATCTTTGAATATTAGATAGAAATGAATTCAATCAAATTAGCATGTGTGAATCAGCATATGATGTTTGGCATGTACTAGAAATCACTCATGTTGGCACTAGCAAAGTTAAATAAACAAAAATCAACTTGTTAATTAAAGAATTTGAAATTTTTTTCATAAAACAAGATGAATCCATTGTTGATATGATTACTTGTTTCACCGATATTGCCTTAAAAGTTTTGATCGTAAATTTAATAATGGTGAAACAAGTTCTCTAAGGATGTTGATCGAGAATACCGAGGATATAATACATATCCTTTAGAAGAACTCTACGGGACCTTGATTGTAACGCCTCGAAAATTTTAGAATAAATTTTATTTATATATTTTTTATATTGTTATATTTTGAAAAATTAAGGACCAAAATGAAACAGGTTTTGAATTCCTACTTGAGCCAAATAATTAAGTATCAATGGAATGAAATTTTATATATCGATATTGGGCTCATTATATATATATATATAAGGGAAATTCTTAATTGTTTTTATTCTTAGATATGATAATATCCTGCAAAAAATATTTATGTTTTTAAACTACTGATGGATCATTCCGGTAGGTATGTTTTATTGTTCTAAAATATGGTACTAATAATCAATATTAGTCCCAGATCTTTAAAGAACAAATGTTATTTATGAGATTTTTGTTTCTGTAAATCTTTTGTAAAGTTTTATGTTTCATGCTGAGTATATGATAAGAGCATGTCTTAACTCCAAGTTAAAGTTTAAACTGTTTTTAAAATAAGCCCTGAGTGACCCTTCAAAGCATAAAGGCCTAGTGGAAAGGCTAGTGAAACGCATAGAAAGGGGAAAATGATCACTGTTTTAAGAATTTTTGTTAAGGGAGTGCCAGTGGTGTCCTTGCAAAAATGGAGTTAGACCCAAATTCATATATCTCAAATGGCATATTTTTTTTTTATTTCAAATAAAAGTTTTAAAAAAAAAGGATATTATTTTATCAAAAGATATTTCAATTAAGAAGAGTACTGAGTAGGACTTTTATAATCTGATTTATAACCTCCTCATAACCTTCTTATAATCCTTGAAATACTAACCTTTTTCAGGACCCCCCCTCTCTTTGGTATCAGAGCCTTTGTTCCTGTGCTGGTGATTTCAGTATATTTCTTCAGATTTTAGAAAAGGTATAATTCTTTAAATCTTTAGAAAATTCTTACTCGTTTTATGATTTTTAGAATTTTACTTGTAGATCTAGAAAAAATATCCTATACTTTTACATTTTACAAAGAAATAGAAGAGATTTTTGAATACGGTATAGAATTAATTTCTTTTGAAAAACATAAACCTATAAACTATTTATTTGCCATCTTACAAGTAACTAAAGATTTACACTCAGAATTAAAAGAACAGATTTTATATAGATATTTAGTTTCAGAATTTAGAAAAGAATATTTTATAAATAGTTTTGATCAGATATTTATATCAGATTTAGAAGTAAGGATTGAATTAGATAATATAGATAATAATTATTTATCAGATCATACAAATTTTTCATTAGATTCTTTTTATTATTCAGATTAGAGTTTTAAACTGGATCTTTTAATAAAAGAGGTTAATAAATTAATTGGAAAAGTAAGTTCTTTAGAAAAAAGAATCTTTAATATTGAGAAAGATATTAATAAAATTCGTGAAAACCTAGATTTTATTAAAGAACAAAATTTAACTATTTTAAACAAAATTTCTAGAGTAGAAGATAAATAAAAATTTCCAGATCTTAAGACTACAGAAGCAATAGAAAATATAAATAAAAAATTAAATAATATAGAAAATAAACCAACTCAAGAAATAGAAAACATAATAAATAAGTTAGATAGATTAAGTTTAAAAAATACAGGTAAAGAAAAAATAACTAGAAAATTATCTACAATATTTTATAAAATATGAATAATTTTCCTGACAGATCAAGAACTATTAGAGAAGCAGGATCATCTTCAGAACCCTATGATAGAGGTAGACATAGTACTTCTAATATAAGTACAAATATAATAGAAAGAATTTTACATAGACAGCTTCAGTATAATCAGAATATAGAAGAACTTATAGATCCTGAACAAGATTATAATAGATTTCAAACTCATGGTCTACAATTACTTAATCCAAAAAATTTATATAATAGGGGAATTTTTGAATCAATAACCCAATTTTTTAGACATACTAGAGAAGTATCAATTCAATGTTTAGATGGTCAAGTAAGACAATTATCATTAATATCAGAAGAATCTAAAAAAGAATTAAGAAAAAAGAATTTTAGATTTATACATCTAGGATTAATAGTAATAGGAATTAAAGGATTAATGAGAAAAAATTTAGGAAATAAAGTTTTATTAACTATTTATGATGAAAGAATTCAAAATATA
>NC_036254.1:16057322-16062082 GCF_002742605.1 Olea europaea var. sylvestris | reverse complement strand
CATATTTTTTTCTATAATAAGAATCCTAAAGATCAAAAATACTTTTTAGCATGTTTAAATGCTCTTTCAGAACATTTTAGTCAAGATCATAAGAAATTTAAATGTTATGTTGTTTTTCAAGGCAGACTTCCAGGAGTTTATCATACTTGGATAGAAGTATCAGATTGTATAAAAAAATTTCCGAACCCTTTATATAAAGGTTTTTATTTAGTTTCAGAAGCATTAGACGAATGCAGAAAGCATTTAGGAATTAATTATTTTATAGCCCCTTCATTAAAAAATGTTTCAGATCACATGGAAGAATACAATATTAGGCCATTATATTAGATTAGGAGATAATATGGAATCATTAGAAATGTATAGATATTTAGAGACATTTTTAGGAGAAAGTGCTAAAGTTACATGGGAAGCTTTTAAGAAAGATAAACAAACAGAATTTGAAGCATTAGTAGTATTAGGAAATAATCCTTATAATTTTGTTAGTAAGATACATGAATTATTAACAGGAGCAGATCCAAATACAGGACATTTATTAATTCAACATAAAGCCATCAGAAATCTTGAACAACTTAGTCTCAATAGATGGACTAAAGGTAAAGAAGTTAAACAATTTTTAAATGAGTATCATTATCTTGTTTCTATATCAGGTAATACTTTTAATCAAGAATTAGGTAAATAATTATTCCATAAATTACCAGGTCCCTTAGGATTAGAAATAACAAAAAGTTGGAATGAAAATAAGAATGTTATAGAAAAATCAGATCATTTATGGAGTATAGGAATAAGAACACAATTCATAATGCAATGTTTAGAAGAAAAATGTGTTGAATTACAAATCCAGAATCAACTAAAAAAGACAGATTATAAATTCTGTAAAGATATTTTCACACCTCAGACTTATGGTAATAAGTTTAGAGAAAAGATTAAAAGAAAATATGATAAAAGGAAAATTAGTCAACCTTTTAAGAAAAGATATTATCTTAGAAAATCTAATAGAAGAAAGCCTTATTTAGATGAAAATAGACATGTTAGAAAATTTAAACCAGAAAAAAATTATCCTAATAAATTAAATTGTTATGTTTGTGGAGAAACAGATCACTTAGCTAAGACATGTCCAAAAAAGATAAATAATAATGATAAAAGAAGTACTTTAGTAGAATGTACTAATGAAGACTTGTTAGAAGCAAATCCGTTTATGGTTTTGGACTTACCAAAAGCCTAACAGACTCAGGAGGCTGTTGATTCTCCTACTTTTCAATTTAATCAGACTCAAAAGGCTGAAAATCCTGTTACAGAAAATAAAATTACTGAAGAACAGACTCAGCAGACTGTAAATTCTACTACTAGATTAATTAGTCCAATAGATTTAAAACAGAAAAGCCCAGTTAATCTTATATCAGAATCATTTCAATCATCACAAGATCTAGAGCAAATTACTCAATCAGATATAAAAAGATTGAAAGAAATGTTTGATAAAATAGAAGAATTACAGAACAAGTTAAACAAAAGACCTCAAAGAAAAAGAAGTTGCAGATAAAGAAGAAAAACAAAGGCAAAAAGAAAATTGATGTTAAAGAAGATTTTGAGGATAATACAGAAGAGGACAATAATTCAGAAGGCTATACTGATGGAGGAGCATCTTTAGACAGCATTGGCCGACACAATTATGAAATAAGATAAGGATTCAAGAAAGATCTGATCATACAAAGAAAGACTTTGCTGGAAAAGAGACACTTGGCAAACTTTCAAAAAAGATCAGAAATTATTGTACGAGAGACAGACTTTTTACTGTTTTCTTTTTGAAAAATTTGTAAAGAATCTGTAAAAAATTAAGAGTTAAATGTAAAAATTGTTTTTTAGAAGCATGTAAAAAATACTTAATACAAAAAGACTTAGTAGAATTTGAAGAGGATAATCAGATTGATTCAATTCAAATAGAATTATCAGAAATAAAAATATTAAGAAACAGAATAGAGAAAAATAATAAAAGTTCTTTGTTTCTTTGAAACATGTTCTAATTTTCTCTCTTCCCCGAAAGGGAAATTCTTAATTGTTTTTATTCTTAGATATGATAATATCCTACAAAAAATATTTATGTTTTTAAACTACTGATGGATCATTCTGGTAGGTATGTTTTATTGTTCTAAGATATGGTACTAATAATCAATATTAGTCCCAGATCTTTAAAGAACAAATGTTATTTATGAGATTTTTGTTTCTGTAAATCTTTTGTAAAGTTTTATGTTTCATGCTGAGTATATGATAAGAGCATGTCTTAACTCCAAGTTAAAGTTTAAACTGTTTTTAAAATAAGCCCTGAGTGACCCTTCAAAGCGTAAAGGCCTAGTGGAAAGGCTAGTGAAACGCATAGAAAGGGGAAAAGGATCATTGTTTTAAGAATTTTTGTTAAGGGAGTGCCAGTGGTGTCCTTGCAAAAATGGAGTTAGGCCCAAATTCATATATCTCAGATGACATATTTTTTTTATTTCAAATAAAAGTTAAAAAAAAAAGGATATTATCTTATCAAAAGATATTTCAATTAAGAAGAGTACTGAGTAGGACTTTTATAATCTGATTTATAACCTCCTTATAACCTTCTTATAATCCTTGAAATACTAACCTTTTTCAGGACCCCCCTCTCTTTAAAAATGGAATTATATATTGTAATCCAGATTTTTTATTAACTATAAAAGATTTTTCAGAAAAAATTAAAATAGGAATCCAAACACATGGATATGAAGATGTTATTTCAGGAGAAAATTTATTAATAAGTATAGGATTTTTAGGAAGATGTAGTAATAATTCTCAAACAAAATACAAATTATACATAGATAAAGTAATAAATTTAATGAGTAGTAAAAGAATAAAAATGATTAAGCCTAAAACCTATGATTCAGAACTTTTAGTAGGATTAGAATGGGATTTAGAAAATTTTTTAAAAACTCAAGAACCAATTTTAGCTCCTCAAGAAGCTATAACATATAAAGATTTACATGGAAGAATTAGTCTAACCTTTTATAATCTGATTTATAACCTCCTCATAACCTTCTTATAATCCTTGAAATACTAACCTTTTTCAGGACCCCCCTCTCTTTGGTATCAGAGCCTTTGTTCCTGTGCTGGTGATTTCAGTATATTTCTTCAAATTTTAGAAAAGGTATAATTCTTTGAATCTTTAGAAAATTCTTACTCGTTTTATGATTTTTAGAATTTTACTTGTAGATCTAGAAAAAATATCCTATAGTTTTACATTTTACAAAGAAATAGAAGAGATTTTTGAATACGGTATAGAATTAATTTCTTTTGAAAAACATAAACCTATAGATTATTTATTTGCTATCTTACAAGTAACTAAAGATTAGTTACTTGAAGACCTTAAACAGTTACAAAAATTTTTAGAATTAGTTAATTATGCTAGACCCTTTATTAAAGATTTAGGAAAAATTGTAGGACCTTTATATGGAAAAACTTCACCAAAAGGTCAAAGATATTTTAATATAGAAAATATTAAATTAGTCCAAAAAATAAAAGAGAAATTAAAAGACTTACCTAAATTATCTATGCCATTAGAAACAGACTATTTAATTATAGAAACAGATGGAAGTATAACAGGATGGGGAGCAATTTTAATTGCAAAACCCAATAAATATGCAGATAAGGATAGTGAAAAAATTGTAAGATACAATAGTGGAAACTATAAAGAAAAAGGTAATATAAGTAGCATAGACTTAGAATTACTTGCAGTTAATTATGCATTAGATTCTTTTGAATTATTTATTATTTCTAAAAAAGAAATTACTTTAAGAACAGATTGTGAAGTAATAGTAAGTTTTGTTAATAAAATGAAATTAGAAAATAAAAGAAGTAATCGAAGAAGATGGTTAAATTTTATAGATAGAATTACTAATACTGGATTAGTAATTAATTTTGAACATATTAAAGGTAGTGATAATAAGATAGCAGATATTTTAAGTAGAATAATTAAAAATAAAAAATATGATTGATTATTTCTTTTAGAATTTGCAGATGCAAAGACCAAGAGGTTCCAGGCAAGGATTGCCAACAATTGGCAGTTCAAGTTCATCATTATCTCAAACTAATTTAGCACAGATTCATGACAAGTTAAGATTTGGTAATCTAGAATTACTTTGTTTTCCAAACAGTAATTACTTTGTTTACTATTACTTCACAATCTGTTCTTAAAGTAATTTCTTTTTTAGAAATAATAAATAATTCAAAAGAATCTAATGCATAATTAACTGCAAGTAATTCTAAGTCTATGCTACTTATATTACCTTTTTCTTTATAGTTTTCACTATTATATCTTACAATTTTTTCACTATCCTTATATGCATATTTATTGGGTTTTGCAATTAAAATTGCTCCCCATCCTGTTATACTTCCATCTGTTTCTATAATTAAATAGTCTGTTTCTAATAGCATAGATAATTTAGGCAAGTCTTTTAATTTCTCTTTTATTTTTTGGACTAATTTAATATCTTCTATATTAAAATATCTTTGACCTTTTGGTGAAGTTTTTCCATATAAGGGTCCTGCAATTTTTCCTAAATCTTTAATAAAGGGTCTAGCATAATTAACTAATCCTAAAAATTTTTGTAGCTGTTTAAGGTCTTCAAGTTTATCTGAAAAATCTAAAGTTTTTTGAGCTATATGAGGTTGTAACTCTATTTTTCATTTTCCTATATTTACTCCTAAAAATTCTATATATTCTTTAAATAAAAACATTTTCTTTTTATTTA
>NC_036254.1:16056835-16057149 GCF_002742605.1 Olea europaea var. sylvestris | reverse complement strand
AAAATACTATCCATTTTTCTTTGAAAAATACTAGGGGCATTTTTTAATCCAAATGGCATAACTAACCATTCAAAATGTCCTTCTGGGCTAGTGAAGGCTGTCCATTCTATTGAATCTGGGTTCATTTTTACTTGCCAAAAACCAGATTTTAAATGAAACTTACTAAAAATATTACAATCTTGAATCTTATTTGTTAAAACTTTCTTATCTGGAATATTATAGGCATCATCTATTGTATTATCATTTAATCTTTTATAATTAATTATCATTCTACTTTTTCCTCTAATAATTTCTGAATGTTTTCTAACTATAAA
>NC_036254.1:16055872-16056574 GCF_002742605.1 Olea europaea var. sylvestris | reverse complement strand
TTGAAGATGAGAGCAAAAGTGGAAGTTTTTCCATTTTTTTTTTTAATTTTTTTTTTTTTTTTTTAAATTGGTCAAGGGTCAATGTGGAAATAAGGGTTAGTCAAAGAGTCACTCCCACTTATTTCCTCTATTTCATTTCAAAGACCATTTTAAATGTCAATATATATATATATATATATAAAGCCTTATTTAGACGAAAATAGACATGTTAGAAAATTTAAACCAGAAAGGCGGTTATAAATCAAATTATAAAAATCATAGTCTACTCGGTACTTTTCTTAATTGAAATATCTTTTGATAAGATAATATCTTTTTTTTTTCATAATATTCTTCTAAAAAATTTTCTAATTCTTCTTTTTCTATTAATTGACATTCTCTTTCTCTACTGCACTCACATTCTTTTTCTTTAATCCCACCACGCTTCTCAGCATACTCTGATGGAATAGTCTTAATTATACATTCTGGATTTTTTATTTTTATTTCACAAAAAACTTTTTCTTTTTCCCAATATTTTAATACATTTTCTCCTAAAATTTCTAATTTTTCTAGTTTACTAATCATATTTTCTATATCTTGTTCTGTTACTAACAAATTATATATTTTTTCAATTTCTACAAAATCTAAACATATTTCTTCTTCTTCCTTAAAATTTTCATAATATTCTTCTAAAAAATTTAAATTTTCTAATTCTTCTTTTTCTAT
>NC_036254.1:16042850-16054791 GCF_002742605.1 Olea europaea var. sylvestris | reverse complement strand
AATTTGGTTTCTGCTATTGGTGTACACATGCATTAGTGTGTGTGTGTGTGTTTTTTTTTTAATTTTTTATATTCCTATCAACTCCGTTAATTGATTTAAGTTCATAGAATTCAAAATAAATCTGTTCCCTTTTTATTTGGCCACGTGGTTTGATTATTTTTCCTTCTTCATAAACCGTAACCTTGTATAACAATATATGGAATAAGATTTGATTTTTTTTTTTAAATTCAAATAAATCTTGTTATAGAATTTTTAGTAGGTGTGATGGCTTATCATTAAATTGAGAATATATCTAACCTAATCTTAATCAAATTTTTGTTAGTTTAAATCACAAAAAGATATCTGTAACAAATCCTGTTTATATAGCATGTGGATAAATATGTTTAGTAATTTAAAAAAAAAATTATATATGGATAGAGTGCCCCGTATTTGAAATTAAAATGAATTATCCCAAACCTGATCAACTACCTTATATTTACCTATAAATACTCATGTCATACACATATTTTTGCGATGAACCTCAATTTTGATTTTATTCTTTAAGTTCAGCACAAACCATTATTATAATCACATCCTACCAAGATTATAATTCCCTAGCCTCTTTATTTCCATCTACTACATGCACATACAAGGCAACAACTCATAGGCAGGAAGTGAAAGAAAACAATTGGAACATGACTCTTGGATTTTTGTCTTTCAACATTTTCTTGATAAGGTAGGATACTATGTGCAAGTTGATTATCCTTGCAATATTATAATTTTTTTCTCCATGATTTATTTCATGTAATGCTAATTGACATGCGGGTCCCAATGAAATGAAATGTAATGCGAGATCTCCTTCGGGTCTTCTCAAATATGTTAGAGTATTCGATTGATCATCGATTGTTCTTGATGAAATGATGGTATGAAATGTTATAAATTCATATTTTAAAAGTTATTATATTGTTTTGGACGCACATATCCTACTGAGTATAAATTACTCACTCCTTCAATCTTAACATTCAGGTTAGATCGGCCATCGTGGATGGTGACTGAGTGGTACGCAGATTGCCAAGTGAAAAAATTTATAATTAAAAAAAAAACGCATTCAAAAATAATTCTGTTAGGACATTTTGCATTTATTCCCATTTAATGTTTTATGCTATGTGACAATATTTATTCAATATTTGAGTAATAAATAAATTAGGAGTTTTAAACTTTCAATTTTTATTTCTGTTTGATGTATGATTATGGAATGATATCGGTAAAATCTCAAAATTTAAGTAAATAAAATTTGGGGTGTTACAGTATGATATCAGTGCACAGGTCTACCTTCCTATAGACAATTTTTTTTTTCAAAAAAAAAAAAGAAAAAGGATTTTGTGAGATTTTTTTTTGGGATTACGTGCCTTAATTGAATTGTAAATATATTTTGAAACAAACTTTTCCAATGTTAGCCAATATTTCCTTTAATATTAATTTAATACTACAAGGTTGTTATACTTACCTCTATTTGTACTTATGTGTTATTACTATTATTTATTTCAAGGATATATATGTACGCAATTTTATTTTTTTTAATTACAGCATAAATTTTTTTATTGTATATTAATGGGTTTAAAACTATATTGGATTAAAAAGAATTCAAAACAATAAACGTGTCTTTAAATTTAATTAATACTAATGTGTATGCCTTTCATGTCATATTAAATTGCTTGCTTAATTAATTTACATATTTTGAGTAAGAAATATTTTTACAATTAAGTTCATAATATATTACTTGTATTTATATATAATTTTTTACGAAAATAAAATAAAATAAAAGAATACTTGTGAACATAAAATGAAATATTTTATTATTGTGTACTGACTTGTTGATAAATGGCTCGATTGACTTTTGCTAAATTTTTTGCCTATGGTGAACAGTGACAAAAAAATTTAAAATAAAATAATTTGATTTTCTTTTATTTATTTCGAAGGTTAAATGTTTATGTTAAATTGATTTTAAATGATGACTTTTACATGTTTATCTTTTAGAAAATTTTATTTAAAGACATTCCTATTTTAGGGAATTTTCTAAATAAATAATATCAAAGAATTTTTTTAAAGATTAGGAGTTTAAGGATAATGATTTTGTAAAATTTTAAATATGTAATGATATATATAAGGGAGCTCATCAAATAGAGTTTCCTGGAAGACATTTAATACTATCTTTTTGATTTATTATTTTCTAATTTTATATGCTGTTTCGTGTTATGGAGATCTAGAATTTATGTTAATTGTATCTGTTATATTGTCGAATGTGATATTTTAATAAATTTATGGTAGAGACTAAAATGGGGAAGGGAGGGGGGCGGGGGTGTGGGGTTATTGTTCAGGTTACCTGAACAGTGGCCTCCACTGTTGTGTTAAAAAAAAAAAAAAATGAAATGAATAATAAAGGAGGGTAGTCATTGTCGTGCATACACATTCACGTATTTATCCTTTAAATTTTAAAATTTGGCAAGAATTTTAAAAAGCTTCTTAGCACCTAATATTCATCAGTCAATTACCATCTAACGGACAAAAGGTATTATGTAATATATTTTACTTAATTTTAATTTTTAGCATGAGATATATATTCTTATGTTTAATTTGAGAAATGTACGGAATGAAATGAATTGTTATATTCTAGTATAAATTGTAGCATGATGTTAAATATATTTGCTTCCATTTATGAATTATTTTCTCTCATACTTTTAATCAACTTTTAATAGAAGTATAATATTTGATGTTATCTGTTCAATGAATCATGCAAGCATAAAGGGCAATGCGCTATCCCTAATGAAATATTACGCATAATTGGACTTGTTTTGTGTATGACAGTCAAGGCTAGAACTAGAGGGACCACTAGGAAGACGGTGGCTTGTAGGATTGTTCTAAACCATAGGGCAGTAGTTATCCGAGCTTAGGAGAATTATGAAGCAAACCCGACACACAGATTTATTGAGCATGTAAAGGAAGTCTTCGCTAGGTGGGCTGCGGTAAAAGGTGTAGGACATGAGATTACACCCCTTAAAGGTGTTAACAATTTTATCCATACACTGCCACCTCAGTAGGGATACATGGGCATTGTAGTTAGGGATGAAATGCTAGAGGGCTGAGCACCCAGAAAGGATCGAGTTCAAGCTGCATTGTGAAACTTTTCTAGATAGGTGGATTTCTACTCTCGAACGAGCCAAAGGAGGACCCAGAGGAGAAGTTGAATTATGAATCTAATTCAGAGAATGAGTAGGAGTATGTACTAGGACCAGAGCCAAAACTAGAACCAGGACAGGAACCGAGATTCGAACTAGACCCTGAGCTAGAGGTTGACTAGGAATACGAGCCTGAGTCATGTATATCTTTGGATGATGAAGCCCCTCCATCTAAGCTTCATAGAATTCAAAATGTTTAGACAAGTGAAGAAGAAGACTAGCAACCTAGAGATAGTTTAGTTTAAATAAATAATTTCTTCCCTCCTAAAAAAAATGTAATTAGTACTTGAAATAATCCATAGGTTTTTTCTTCTTTCAATCGTCCCTCATTTATTCTAGGATTTAAAATTTTATGGAATTGAGTTTTTCCATTCGAATATATCAAGCTGTTGTTGACTATTCCTAAAACGAAATTTCTTGGCTGATTTAAAAGACATGGCACATCAACCAACACAAGCTGCTATGTTCAGGGATTTTTTGAGAGCTGTGCAAGATCTTGGTAGGCAGAAACACAAGCGCCTCGACAAAATGCAAAACTAACTCCAACACTACGAGCTCAGTCGTAGAACAGTTTTGTCGCTACAAGCCCCCTACCTCTAATGGGATGGTTGGCCGTTTGGCAGCTGAGAAATGGATAAGGGGTTTGAAATGGATCTTCAAGCATCTCTCTTGCACTAATACCCAAAGGTTTTATGTGTATAGTTCATGCTAGTTGATGCAGCGGGCCACTGGTGGGAATCCGTTTCACGCACTAGGATTGAGGCACAACAACTAACCTCACTTGGGCACGTTTCAAAAAGATCGTAAAGAGATGGAATTTCCGCAACTTAAGCAGGGAAAGATGGCATTGGTTGATCATGAGAGGATGTTCGAACAACTTTCAAGTTATGCAACACATCTAGTGGATACAGAGCAAAAGAAAGCTAAAAGGTTCGAACTCGGAGTGCGCCCAGAAATTGGAGGAATCTTGGCACCTCATGAATTCACCACATACAGTCACGTCCTACAACGAGCTCAAGCAATTGCAAATCGAGTAGAACTTGATTAGACAACTCAGGACAGTACTGATTTTTCGGGAAAGAGGAAATAGAATGGGCTGAATGAAGGTAAAAGAAATGCACAAAATAAGAGGACAAGTTTGAAAGGCGGTCAGGGTCAAGCAAGCCGAATAATGTTCTTGCTCCTTGTCCTAAGTGCAATAAGGCTCATAGAGGCTAGTGTTTGCATAGAAAGAATATATGCTATCAATGTGAAAAGTATGGTCATATTGCTACCAATTGCCAGGAATCCCCCCATCAAAGAGGGACAATGATCAAAGCAAAAAGGGACCAACCAGAGTCTTTGCTTTAACCCAACAAGAGGCAACTGAGAATTAGGACACGATGGCAGGTATTCTATCAATATCTGAATAGCTTGCGTATGCTCTTATATACTCAGGAGTTGCTCATCCTCTGTTTATATTGTTTCATTGCCAAATCTCATACAATTTGCAAAGAAGCCATTAGTGTTCTAGAAGATACTATCCCATTAGCAGTACACCTAATACCAATCAAATAGATAGAATGGAAGAGCATTTACAGCTAACATATACCTTTTAGAGATGAATAAATTTTTTTTATTTTATTATTATTATTTTTTTATTTTTGCCATCATAGGAGTAGATTGGCTGGGAAACTTTTATGCGATAACACGATGCTTTGAGCATAAAGTAAAATTTTTAGAAGTCTAGAGAAGAGAAGATCAAGGTTATGTCTCAGGACTTTTCACCTAGAGAAGATAATTTTGAGGACGAAATTATATTAAGGGGGTGGGGTTGTAACGCCATGAAAGTTTTAGAATAAAATTTATTTATATTGTTATATTTTGAAAAATTAAGGACCAAAATGAAACAAGTTTTGAATTCCTATTTGGGCTAAATAATTAGGTATCAATAGAATGAAATTTTATGTATCGATATTGGGCTCATTTTGTAGTCTAAGTTAAATAATGTACGTCGGAGTCAAGAAAATATAAGGTCATATAAGTCAAGCCCAAGATAAATCAATTGAAAGAAATGTATTTAATTTACATATATATATATATATATATATATATAGAAGGTTATAATATTTTACTATATAATAATCACGTTTATCTTTATAATTTGAAAAAGATTTCAGCACCAAATCATATCCAATTTTGTTTTCCATTTAAAATCCATTATACAAAGTTAGTTTTCTCCTATGTGTACACGTGATTAGCAAAAGGTTGTATCCTTTCATATAATTAGGAAAATAATATAATATTATATATAATATCACGTTTATCTTCAAATGAAAAAGGTCTAATCATATCCAAATTCTGAAAACCCACTGTAGCAAAATCGGTTTCTGATATTGGTGTACACGTGCATTAGTGTGTTTTTTTTTAATTCCTATCAACTCTGTTAATTGATTTAAGTTTATAGAATTTAAAATAAATCTATTTCCTTTTTATTTGGCAACGTGGTTTGGTTATTTTTCCTTCATAAACCGTAACCTTGTATACCAATATATGGAATAAGATTTGATTTTTTTTTTTAAATTCAAATAAATCATGTTATAGAATTTTTATTAGATGTGATGACTTATCATTAAATTGAGAATATATCTAACCTAATCTTAATCAAATTTTTGTTAGTTTAAATCACAAAAGGACATCTGTAACAAATCCTATTTATATAGCATGTGGATAAATATGTTTAATAATTTTAAAAATAAAAATCGTATACGGATAGAGTGCCAAGTATTTGAAATTAAAATGAATTATCCTAAATCTAATCAACTACCTTATATTTACCTATAAATACTCATGCCATGCACGTATTTTGGCGATGAACCTCAATTTGATTCATTCTTTAAGTTCAGCAGAAACCCTTTTTATATTCATATCCTACCAAGATTATAATTCGCTTGCCTCTTTATTTCCATTTATTACATGCACATACAAGGCAACAATTTGTAAGTAGGAAATAAAAGAAAACAATTGGAAGGAGACCCTCGGATTTTTGTCTTTCAACATTTTTTTGATAAGGTATGATACTATGTACAAGTTGATTGTCCTTGCAATTTTATAATTTTTTTCTACTTGATTTATTTCATGAAATGCTAATTGACCTGTGGGTCCCAATGAAATGAAATGCGAGATCTCCTTCGGGTCTTCTCATAAATGTTAAAGTATTCGATTAATCACCTATTGCTTTTGATAAAATGATGGTATGGAATGTTATAAATTCATGTTTTAAAAGTTATTATATTGTTTTGGACGCACTTATCCTACTGAATATAAATTACTCACTCTTTCAATTTTAACATTCAGGTTAGATCGGCTAATGTGGATGGTGGCTGAGCGGTACGCGAGTTGCCAAGTGAAGAATTTAAAAAAAAAAAAAACCATTCAAAAATAATTCTGTTAGGATATTTTGCATTTTCCATTTATTCCCATTTAAAGTTTTATGTTATTGACAATATGTTTTATTTAGTATTTGAGTAATAAATAAATTAGGAGTTTTTTAAACTTTCAATTATTATTTCCACTTGATATATGATTATGGAATGATATCGGTAACATTTCAAAATTTAATTCAATAAAATTTGGAGCGTTACAGTATGGTATCAGAGCACAGGTCTACCTTCACGTAGACATTTAAAAAAAAAAGGGTTTTTGTGAGATTTTTTTTTGGGGATTATGTGCCTTAACTAAATTGTAAATATATTTTGAAACAAACTTTTCCAATGTTAGCCAATGTTTGCTTTAATATTGATTTAATACTACAAGGTTTTTATACTTACCTCTATTTGTACTTATGTGTTATTACTATGACTTTATTTTCAAGGATATATATGTATGTATGCAATTTTATTTAATTACAACATAATTTTTATTTATTGTATATTAATGGGTTTAAAACTATATTGGATTAAATAAAATTCAAAACAATAAACATGTCCTTAAATTATTAGTCATTTTAAGGTTTTGGGATGCAAATGTTTTATTTTAGGTACAAAAGATAATTTGGGAAAGTTCGATTCCAAATTCGACGTTGAACTCTAGTCGTTGAAAATTCTATGCATGGTACATTAGATGAGAGTAACTCTCTTGATCGCGAGAAAAGTTTTTATGACGATGTAGGTTTTGGAGCTCCATTCGAACAAATCAATATTCAAGATCAACACAACGAAGCTCCCAATGAAGAACAAAAGGAGGAGCCCAATGTTCAAGAGAGTAAAGAGAAATCAACTGAAGCTCAAAGTGATCCCCCACTACCGAAAGAATGGAAGTTTGTTCCATCTCATCCCAAAGAGCTCATAATAGGCAATCCATCTAAAGGTATTACTACTAGAATCTCTTTAAAAATCATCTTGATAGTTGTGCATTCATTTCTCAAATCGAACAAAAAAATTTCAAAGAAGCCATGTTTGATGAGTTTTGGATTCTAGCGATGGAAGATGAACTAAATCAATTTGAAAGAAATCATGTTTGAGATTTACTCTGACCAGATGACCAAACCGTAATTAACAGAACAAGGGTTTTTAGAAACAAAAAAAGATGAAAATGAAATAATTGTGCATAACAATGATAGATTAGTGACACAAGGTTACAATCAAGAAAAAGGTATCGATTTTGAAGAAACAATTGCACTGGTAGCTAGATTAGAATCCATTCGTATGCTTTTTACATTTGCATGCTATAAAGGTTTTACACTTTATCAAATGGATGTTAAAAGTGCATTTTTGAACGAATTTATTCAAGATGAAATTTTTGTTGAGCAACCTACCAATTGTAAATATCTTAAGTATCCGGATCATATTTTTAAACATAGAAAAGCTCTTTACGGTTTAAAGGAAGCTCCAAGAGCTTGGTACCAAAGTTTAAGTAAATTTCTACTTTCGAATGGTTTCTCAATTAGAAAAGCAGATACTACAATTTTTTTCAAAACTCAAAAGGGAGATATGCTTATCGTTCAAATTTATGTTGATGACATTATTTTCGGTACAACCAATATCCGTCTTTGTGAAGAATTTGCAAAATGCATGAGTAAGGAATTTGAAATGAGCATGATGAGAGAACTAAAATTTTTTCCTCGAACATCAAATTAAACAAACAAATGACAGAATTTTCATAAGTCAAAATAAGTACATATTAGACATACTCAAAAATTCAATATGGATGACCTAAAGCTAATGAACACCTTGATGAGCACATCTTTAAAGCTTGACAAAGATGAGCAAGGTAATCCAATTTACGTTACAAAATATTGAGGTATGGTCGGATCCCTTCTTTATTTAACTACTAGTAGACCCAATAATGTTTAGTGTGTGCTTATATGCTAGATTTCAATCTAATACTAAGGAATCACATTTACGTGCCGTAAAATGAATTTTTCGATATCTTAATGGAACTAGAACCTTAGGACTTTGGTATCCCAAGGGCACGCACATTGACTTGTTTAGTTACTCAGATGCTGACTGGACCGAATGCACTATTGATTGTAAAAGCACTAGCTAAAATTATCACTTTTTAGGCTTTACATTTGTGCCTTGGTCTAGCAAGAAATAAAATTCCATTGCACTTTCTATTGCCAAGGCAAAATACATTTCTGCCACAAGTTACTGTGTACAAGTACTTTGGATGAAACAAACACTTGTGATTATCACCTATCTTACGATCACGTGTCTATTATGTGTGATAACACCAGTGCCATTAACGTGTCTAAAAATGCCATTTTGCACTCTCGAACAAAGCACATAGAAATTCGACACCATTTCATAGAGATCATGCACAAAAGAGAGATGTCGTATTAGAATTCACAAAAATGGAGAACCAATTGGCCGATATCCTCTTGCGCACGATCGGTTTTCACATATTCGAAGAGGTTTAAGAATTATTGATGAAACCGATGTGCAATGAGCTTTAAATTTTCCTATTACCTAAATTTCTACATGCATGACCTTTTAAAATTTGAATATATTAATTTTGTGCATAACTATTAAAAAAAAGGCCTATCGGACGAGTCAAACGAACGTCCAGTAGAACTATAGGAACTGGATGCATCTAGCAAATAGTCTGGATCCCTAGTTCAGATTGACAGTAAAATTGGACATTGTAGTTCTGGACGTCTAGTACACTGCGAATATAATTTTAAACAACGAGAATAGTCCTCTTTTCATCTTCTCTTTCATTTCTTCAAAGTTCTCTTCTTTAATCTATATGCCCACCACCATCTTTTCGCATTTGCCTATCAATTTCAAAAGTTGGGAACTTCCTCTTCTCCAATTTTCAAGAAATTCAAACTTTCTCTCAAAATCACGCTATGTCCCAATTCGAGCCCTAACTTCTATTTACCAATATTTCTTCAAATTGTCACCCTGACAGGATCAAAGAAGGTTGGAAAACAGGTCAAAGCCACTATGAGACGCTCCCCATCGCCATCTTCCGACGAAGAAATGGACTTCGAGCTCGAGTTATCGAAGAACCCGTTTGAGAAATAACCCGTTCTAATAGGTAAAAATATCAACTTTGCTAATTTTACCATTGAAGCACCTGCACTTCACATTGAAGAATTTTTCGAAACATGGGTTAGGTTTCAGTTTGCACATTAGAAGAACATGCCTACCACCGACTTATGAAAGATTTTTATAAAAAGATGGTTATCACTCCACGGTCAGATGAAATTTCTTGTTTAATCAATAATGTACGTATTACCATTAACAAATTCTAATCCATCACATTCTTGAACTTGAGATGTGTGATACCCAAATTTTTCTTCACAAAGCTCATTCGACGTTGAAAAGATACTCCCAGCCAATGCTTGTCGTCATGTGATGGGAAAGGATTTTGAAAGCATTACCAAAATTAGTGCAAATCAATAACCCTACCATGTAAAGTCTTACAAAATATCATCGAACATGTCATTCTCCTTAGGAAAGGGCATCGTGACAAGGTAAACTATTTTGACCATTTTATTCTCGATTCATTCAGTGTCAGCCGAAAGTTAGATTTCCCAACCATTGCATTAAGTCTTATGAAGCTTGTACATTCTTCTCATTATGTCAAAGCCTTACCTTACGACATGCTTCTTACCGAAATTTTCAAACATTTTAATGTTCCTCTGCATGATGAAGCTTTTCTTAAACTCCATCCTACTGACACCATTAACACACAAACACTCAAATGCATAAAAATCATTAAATCACATGGTCAATGGGTGGCTCAAACAAAAGGGTTTGACCCCACCTCGGGACCATCGACTCTACCTTTTGAAGAAAAAGATGAAGATGTTCCAAAAGTTTCGGATCCTCCTCAAGACATACCGGGCTCAAGTGCTCTACATCCCTCGGGTGGTCATTTCACATTTACCGATGATCACTATAATCTCCTAAATGGTCGGATTTACTCTCTTACATCTACCGTTGACGAGCTAGGCAGGTTACTTCAATAAATTCAACTTCAACAAGCCCAAATCCAAGTACATCAAGATGAAACACTTGCGCAACAAGCGTCGATACAAGCTCGACATAACGACTTCTATGCTCATTTCTATGCTCACTTTCCTCCGTCGTTGCCTCTAGAACCTTAGCATTATCTCATTATTATGTTTTTTGACTTCTTGTTTTATGCCTAATGTTCCTTTTTATGACATTAATTCATGTTTTGGATATTATGCAAACTCACTACTATGGTTGACTTGTTTTCACATTAATTTTTGCTCATGACAAGAGGAAGATAGGTAGATAATTATGCATGATAGGGGGAACATTTAATTTCTACATGCATATTGGTAGGGGAAATATATGCAATTTCGTTCCTTTCAACTTGTTTAACTTTTATATTGCAAATCGTCTTGTTGTTTGTCATAATGAAAAATGGTGAAATTGTTGACCTATGGTTGACTTCTCGTTTTGATTATCACAAACAAATTGCGTTTATTTCTAACAAATTGAATTCGAGTGTTGATAGAGAATATTGCAAATCCATAAAATTGAAGACACAAAGTTAGAAACCAAGTGATCTACAAGTGATGACCGACATAAAAAACAATATTAAGGTTGTGAAGATTGCTTTTGAGATAAAAGTCGAAACATAGTCAAGCACGTCAAGACGACCCACGATGCTACCTAAAATCTTGTTTTGGACAATGTCTAAATTAGAAATGTACAGTTTAATTGTAACCCAAAAAATTTATTTTTTAAGTTTAGTGTTGTATACCCATGGGCGGATCTGCAAGAGGAGTAGTGAGATCCGTTGCTCCCACACTAAATTTGATATCTAAGAGTGTATTTGATTTGTCGTTTTGAGGCTATTTTCAATTTTTTAAAACACTCAAAACGTATTTAGCCCCTATTTGTTTCCAATTCTTCCCTCATTAAAATGAAAAATATGACCGTTATCCATCACATCAAGTCACCAATTTTGAATTTCTATTTCTTGTGTAGGACCCATAATGACTATATTTTTCATTCTCATTTTTATAAAAATGAGAAACAAATGCCCTCTTAATATGTTATTTTTAAAAATGCATTTTCGAAAAAAGGAAAATTTTACCACCTAAAACTCAATTTGACTTTTTGACGTTTTTTATATTTTCAATTGGAAAAAAAAAATATTCTAAATAAGAGAATTTAAAAACTTCTCAAATTAAAGTAATTAATAAAATCATACAAAACATACTCAAATGCAAATGCACATCCCCCCCCCCCCCCCCAATT
>NC_036254.1:15934788-16042724 GCF_002742605.1 Olea europaea var. sylvestris | reverse complement strand
TCCCCCCCCCCCCCATCAATTTATTGTCTACGAATGATTTCGATACGATTGTAGGAGATATACTTCCAATGATTCCTTTTTTTTTTTTTCACCAAATTTAAAATTTATGTTTTTCAATCACATATTAACATAAATTAATATGTTTTACTAAACAATCAAATTAATTGAAAAAAATCCCATAAAGCTTATTTCTAAAATATTAAGCCAAACGTGTTTTCTGTGTTTTGTTTTGAGAAACAACTTTTATGAATGACAAACCAAATGTATTTTCTACAATATTAAAATAATCCCTCAAAATAGAAAATAAAAAATGACTTCAAAACTAAAATGAAAAACAAAAACGCAAACCAATCGCACACTAAGATTTTACAATAGATTTTACACAAAATTTTCAAAGAAATTCCATATAATTTTCAATTTTGTCCTCACAATTAAAATTTTGTGAAATTTGCTCTCAAAACCTTTCTCGTGTCTTTGTCCCTACTTATACCAAATAGTGGAAGTAACTCAAGATTTTATTTTAAATTCTATTAATAATTGATTTGAGCTTGTAAGTCTTTAGTACACAAAATATCTTTCTGTTTTTTTGGTACAGAGTCTTCCTTGCACTTGTTAAAGAATAATCAAGACAAGCCTATTTCAAAACTCAAGGGTTTGGCAAGAAAATTGAAACATTAATGGTCAATTTTGACTTATTAAAGTCAATGACTCAATTTTTTGACTGGATGACATTTGATACTCTACATAGAAGTTGATGAGTAATTTACTTGTGAAATCATCATAATAGCGAAGTAATGGCAGTCTCTATATAGTTCTTCTACAGGGCTTCTTGAATAAGTTTCTCCGTTAGAGTTTTCGAAAGTCCCATTACACAATCGCAGGTTCCAATCTGAAAATCATTTCAAATAAAGCATCAGTTAAAACGACAAACAAACTCAAGCAACCATACAGAGTAAATGTTACACACAAGAATTTTATTTGAGAAAATTGATTGGTTCAAAGCTGGGTAGACTACTTTTATTATTAGTTATTGTTAAAACCTCGAAATATAATCCACGAAGCTTGTCAATTGATATCGAAGCACAAGACAATACGCGAGAGAACAAGGGAGTAAAAGGTTCGCCCAAAGTATGCGAATCCTCCTCCTACCCAGAATGTTAATAAAATACACATGGGTAAATGAATAAAACGTAACACTCTTAATAGAATCAACTACAAGTTAGCCAATAAGAGGCTGTCATCTATCGTTCCCTCTACTTGACCGAATTATCCCAAAGTTTTAAGAGAAATCTACAAGGCCACACAGCACAAACCCCCCCCCCCCTACAAATTACCCTTGCTATCGAAAAGCCCCCTACATTTTGAAAATAGCATAAAACGTCCCTGTTTAAAACCTTTCTTGTAGAATATCCGCTACCATATTTCGTCTGTTCCATGGTTCAGGGAAAAATGGGGGAAAAAAAAGAAGGCACCTATTAGAAATTTTGTGCAAAACACCCACCTATTGAAATTAGCGCGAAAAAGTCATTGTCTATTTTCTCAATAAAAAAATTGAAAACGATAAATATGCCCTCATATTTAAATAAAACACAAAGAAAATTAAAAAAAAATTAATTTCACTATAATCGCAATTTTTTTCAAATTCAGCAAACAAGTTCCAAATAAAAAATTTAAAAATTAAAATTAAAAAAAAAATCGAAAAAAAAAATAAAAAAATGAAGCCCTAAAATATGTGCTTACGAGAATGTTGCTAAACTCAAGTAGGTGATTGAATAATTGTAGCAAAATGGCATGAAATTAAGGAAACTAAAAACCACCATGACCACTCAAAAAAAAAATTTGGATTTTATTTTATTTTATTTTTTATTATTATTATTTATTTGGAGCTTGTTTGCATTTATTTGAAAAAAATTGAGACTATAGTTTAAATTAGTTTTTTTATTATTTTCTTCCCTTTTTGTTTTATTTAAATAGAAGAGTATATTCATCATTTTCAATCTTTTAATTAATAATATAGACACTGGGGGACCTTTTTTTGCTAATTTTGGGAGATTTTGTGAAACATGTCTAATAGGCAGGGAGTTTATCCTTTCTTTTTTTCCCATTTTCCCCCTATTTATTGGGATTTAACGGCGAGATTGATGAAATGTGACGACAAGAGTATTCCATAAGAAATGTTTAAAGCAAAGAACATTTTGTGCTGGGTTTCGTGCTGCTTCGCCAATCTATAAATACCCCCACTTTCAGGGGCACAATCAAAATCTTTACAAATTGAATACTTTGTTATTAATTTTTGAATGATTTATAATTTACCGAGAAAAACAGATTTACATTTAAAAAATATTTCTTCATTAATATTTTGCTCATCATAAAAAAATACATATTTATATTTAAAAAAAATTATAACCCTATTTGAGCCTCATTTTTCAAGAATACATTTTCTCAAAACTCATTTTCAACCACACATTCTTCTATAAAATAATTATACACGTATATCAAAAACTTTTTCTTACTTTTTAATCACACAATCTCCAAAAAATTATTATTCCATAATGCATTTTATCTCAAAAATAAGAACCAAACAGAGGCTATATTGTATTTAATACAAACAATCAATTCAAATGATCAAAAGAAAAAACATATAACCAATATTCAATCAAATAAATACAATTCTTTAAATATAATAAGTTAAATTGCATTTAATCAATTCAGTCACATTCCTTGTACACAAATAGGATATAAGAAAATGCAAATTTAGGTTCTAATTAATTGAAAATTTGATTGGAAAGTAAAAATTTATAGTAGATCTGATAATTCAAAGAAAAATTATAGACAAATTTTAAAAATTTAGAAGGGTAAAGGGTTTGGTAAAAGGTGTGTGTAAAATATAGCAAGAGAAAAGAGAAAAATTCAAATTTATTGTGATTTTGCCATGTTTGATGGAGGTTAAAATTAGATTTTTAGTATATTTTGATAAAAGTTAAAAAGCTAAAGATTTCATGAAATATGTTATTAAAATTAATTATTAACTTTGATTTATATTAAAATTTCAATTTCAATTGATACCAAACAAAACTTATCAATACCAAAAATAAATAAATAAATCAAATCAAATCTCAAAAGTTGACTCTCTTGGGTCCGCCCATGCCCACTTTTAATGAGAAATTGATGTAATTCGAGTATCTCCCTCCCAAATAGTCATATCCCATCTTAATCCAAGTTTGAGCATCAAAACTAGTAAAGTTTAGAAGGTGAAAATCCTAGTTAGGTGAGAAGATTTGTTGATCAAGTTTTTATTTTCAACAATTATTATGTTCACTTTTAAAGCTTAGTGTAAAGTTCTTTTCATGCAGAATATGGAATATACAGAAACCATTCAGCTCTTTTGCTCTCAATCGTTCTCTATTTCTTCTTCTGTGAGGTTGGCTTTGAAGAATCCTAGTATCCTTCAGCCTTGTTCTAGACCTTTATGTCAAAATCACCTCAACTTGGTTACAGGTGAAGATTTTCTAAAATATATAATGTCAACTCCACGAGGCCGCCAAATAATGGCATTTGCCACCACAAGGAACAAGGAAAGCTCTCATTAATCAAGAAAGATGAAGTTAAAACCGCAACACTGTAAGACAAGTTTCAAGCTAATAATTGCTTCATTGTGTGGTGCACAGAGAGAGAGAGAGAGAGACTGACCACTGTGTCTACCAAGGGTAAAGTCAGTGGATGTTCTAGCATCAAACCCCCAGCAACATTGAGTATTATTCCCTCCTCAAGCTATGCATATCTCATACAATTAAACGAGGGATATGGATGGAGATGACAACTATTTCCAACTTTGGTCTATAGGAAGTTTACCAGACTATCAATGATGTCATCTGGAATAGCATGAAAATAAACCTGCAGCAGTAGAATCACAATCTAAAATTAGTGATGCAGTTGAATGGATAAAGACGGAATAATTGTAGAAGATTTAATTTGTTGGACCTTAGGCAATGGCAGAAGCGGACATTTTGAGTCAGTGGGGCACAATCTAACTTTGTACAGATCAAATACTTTATTCTTGATTTTTGAAAGATTCATACTTGACTCGAAAAACAAAGATTTACATGTAAAAAAATCTCTCATTAATATTTTGGTCAACGTTTTCATTAATTTGATTTTGAACAATCATTTTATTAATATTTTACTCCTCACAAGAGAATGTATATTTACATTTAAAGAATTTATAGTGTATTTAAAATTTTCATACAAATGATCAATTCAAGTAATCAAAAAACATGCAAAAAAACACCAAAAGTTGAACCCCCAAGACCCCCTGTGCCGGCCACTGACCTTAGGTAGATGTAGCAGTAGATTAGAAAAAAGGATTTCCATAGATGTAGCTGACTTTTTAAGATTTACGTAGCTGATTTAATATGGGTGGCTTATCAATCTTTCGACTAAAAAAAATGCTTCATGCACAAGGCAATCCTACTCCTATAAGTCAAGGTACCAAGCTAAGCCTAACCACGTGAGAACCAGTGTAGGATATTACTTGGAAGGATATGCCGATGGAGATACCTTGATGACATAAAATCCACAAAAGGATATTGCATTTTCTTAGGGGTTAATTTGGTTGCTTTAAGCTCTAGAAACAAAAGGTAGTAGCGTGTTCCAGCACAGAGGCCAAATATAGGGTTAGCACAGGCTACAAGAGAGTTTGATTGGCTGCAATCAATGTTGCATGATCTAAGGTTATTTGCTAAGGACGAATCAATGCTGGTGCTAAATTGCTCACTTCGAACTCTGTCTATCATGCTAAAGCAAAGCACAAAGAAATTGATGTATAATAGTCAACATTAAACGTGCAACGCACTTTATTATGAAATGCTTTATAAGTGCTATAAAAATAATATTTGAATATGCGTGAATGTTAATTAATTTAGAATTAACAATGGGGAATATATAAGTGACAATGAGTGCTAAATCATTATTTAATTTCTAATTAAGTAAAAATAACTGTTAATTCGCATACATAGACGTGATTAATGAAATACATTCTTGAATGTGAAATTCAAGTTAACATATAATCCGAATTAATGAAATTGAAATGCATAATGAATTTGAATGTTAATTAATTGAGAATTAATAATAAGGAATTCATACATTAATGAAAGCATATAGGGTAAATGAATCTGTAAAATGTGGCTAAATGGTTAAATGAATTAAATATATATTAAAAATGAAAAGTAAGGTATTATTGAAATAATCGAGTTATAGTCATATTTGCAGCAACTGTAAGAGTATGTTATAAAACTTAATTTTATGAAAATACCTTAGGGAAACAAGTTCATTCAGTTGCTGCAAAAAGAAGATTAGCACAAAGAGAAATGAAACTATTGAACTTCGAAGTTAATGTTTAAATTAAGTTGGTTTTTCTAGGGACATCTTTCTGATCAAAAGCTTCCGAAAAATATGATAGATGCCCTAATAGCACTTCCATGCATCCCGAATAATGAGCATAATTGTTTGAACTTTGAAGTTGATGTTTAAATTATGTTGATTTTTCAAGGGACATCTTTCTAATCAAAAGCTTCCCAAAAAGATGATAGAAGCCATAATAGCACTTCCATGCATTCTGAATGGTAAGCATAATGGATTAGATAGAGCAAATTGAAATGATCTTATATGATGCTAGACGAGTGTTGAACTTTTCATTGAATCTATATCCTTCTTTTTGATGGAAAACTTCCATCAAATGAAATACAAGTTCGTGTCCAGTAATTCTTTTCTCACAAAGGAATAGCATGGAGGTCATAAGTTCATAGCAGCTAACATGTGGGTTTAAATTACAAATAGATAGAAATAAGTGGTTGATAAGTGAATATTACTTGTGGGTCGTCAAAATGTGTGGAGAAAAAGTGGCTTGACTATTTATAAATATGAGGCAAAAATAGGAGTAACATTTTTTTAAATTTTCATTAGGAGAACATTCAAACTTTGAGATCAAGAAAATTAGAATGACCCTTGTACAAAGCTAATGGTGGTTTTGAACTCTAGATAGAATTAAATTGAAGACTGGAATGGAGCAATTCAAAAGAATTTGAAAATAGTTATGCCATTGAGTAGCAATACAGAACCTTGTATACAATGATGCAAGTCAAGCAACATGACTCATATAAGCCTTTTCACAATGCTTTTATTGTCCACCAAGAACTTTTTTCAAACAAAAAAATTGAACAGTAAAAAATAACAAGGACAAAAAGAATAAATAATTGTACTGTATCTGCAGTAAGTAGCAGTGTGGGTCGTTTCAATTCCTTTAAATTGTCAGTAATCGCGAGCCTTGACATAATTGCTTCAGCCTAACAAATTAAAATATCAAAACCATCATTCACGTCCAGGCCAAAACAATGGTAATGCTAACAATTTGAGTCAATTAGAATGTATCTAAGACTAAGATACCAGTATAGAGGGCCTGTAGAAAAGCTATTCCATTACATTAAAAAAGTCTATATTCCTTCATTAATGTCACATGCAGTTCTATTTATGCTTTAAGCAATTTACATGAGATACGGAAAGTGGAGAGTCAAGACTGGTATTAAGTATTGAAGACGTGCAACTTTAAGAGGAATAAGAGAATACAAAAATCAACTGTATTTAACATGCAAGGGTCGTTGCTTGATTTGTTTGAGTGGCCCGCAAATTAAGCATGTTTACTGGCGTATTGTATTGTTTGTAATGTCTCAAAGTGGTTGCCATTGACATGGACATAGATCATAACTTATCATTTTAATATTAAGGAGTAATCTAGATTTCTCCTTGTCTAGAGAGAACCTGGTATTCACTTGAACAAAATTTTAATCTTCAAATACATCTATTTATACACTTAGCCCCTGTTTGGAGCTGATTCTTTAAAGTAAAAATAAATAAATAAATAAAATAAAATAAAAAATAGAGAGAGGGAGAGAGAGCGAGCCGTTAACTTGGAGAGTGGAGTCAAAAAAGATGGCTGAAAAGTAATAAATAACGGTCAAAAAATTCATTTTTTGACCTGAAACAAGCGCTTAGAATCTTTCTTATCTTCCTTTTAAACCAACAAAAGAAAAAGGTGGCAACATTCTATATTTTTATTGAAACCACCCAAATTACAAGCTTCATGAGAAATGATGGAACCCCACAGAGATAATTATGAATATCATGCATAATTAGGCATTAAGCCATTTTTACTATCTCCTACAACCTACTTAGAGATCAGAGAGAGCACCTCAGTTTTTTAAAGAACTAAATATCCCGAGAAATGAAAAAAATGACCACCGTATTTAATAATGATGCAGATATCACATTTAAAATTCAAATTACAAGTGATGCCACTTGGGCAAATTTGAAACAACATATGAATTGAGCTTTTTAACCATAAGAAAGATGAAAAGGAGGAGCAATTTTTTTTACTTAAAACATTTTCTACCCTTCATAGATTAGCCTAAAAATCAAAGAATATTTAGCTCTTTCTGTAGGCAATTTTACTCCAAGTCAAACCATAATTATCTTGTGTCCTTCAGTAAATACAATTATATCTAACTGACCTATATATGTATTTCAGTTGAAATACAAATACATATTGAGATACATACTTTAAATACTATCACAATCCTGAACCCAATCTCTTTTCCGGGAGGAGGTCCTAATCATTATAGTCAATGAAAATGATCTCACCCCAAAGGTCGGCAAAAAATGAGGGTTGCAGCATCCAACATACCTTTCCATGTTTAGCACGTCCAAATAAAAAATGATGTTATATATGTTGACTGTTAAGGTATTTAACAAAAAATATCATAAGGACCTCCAATTTGGGTTCAAGTAGCTTTCTAGCAGACCCCTACAGCTTGTTACTGGAATATTTTAACTGTTCCCCCTCTTAAAATGTGGATTACAGCATCCAACATACCTTTCAATGTTTAGCTTGTCCAATTAAAAAATGATATTATATTTTGAGTTATTTAACAAAAAGTATCATAAGGACATCCGATTTGGGTTCAAGTATCTTTCCAGAAGACACCATACAGCATTTTAGGGGAATATTTTAACTGTTCCCACTCTTAAGCATGTACACACATATAAGTCAATTAGAGAAAAAATGTCTTCATTAATTTATTTTCCTCATTTACACATGCTTATAAACTTTCAACAGCAGTCCTATCTCATTACTATCTTTCCAGCTTTATCAAAATTTGTGTACTCTTGTACTTTTACTGTATTATATCAACCACAGAGGCATACTACAGACAATATCCTCTAATACCATTAAAAAGATAAAACAGGACGGGTTCTCCATTGTGATATACAAATTCTATTGTGGCACTAAATTTCATTGTTGTATTATACCTTAGAATACATTGAGAAAATAATTTATATACAATTTTGATTATCATTTGCTTAAGTTGACGAGCACCCTTTTGAATGGCATTTTTTTTTTTTAATGGGGAGGTCTACAGAATGGAATAGCACAAAAGCAAACTTGATTCTAGAGCTGCAAAGTAAAGCTTCTGTCAAAGAGTATGTCGCTGACTGCATGAATTTCACATTGAAACCATAAAACAATGTATAGTATGGTATGGTCATAAAATTGACACCAGATACAAGTCCAGATTGCAAAAGCACTGATATTTGGATAAATGAGATGTGTCAAGTAAAAACTAGAAATGAATTAGGCCATCAGGCAGGCCAAGACTGTTTAATACAATGGATAACTAACAAAGATACCCACACAAAATTCCATTCACGAAGACGAAATAAGTAACCTCTAAATACCTCCACAAAATGAACAGAAAAATGCATAAAAGATAGATAGTGTCAGGCAGAAGGTAAAAATGAATGACCGAAAAACATGACATCAAGCGTCTTTTACATGTTCTGTGATAGTCAGTTCTACCAATTAAAATCTGTCACATAATTGCTGCATCACAACTAGGATTGCACACAATAGGGAAAAATATATGTTAACAAATCTGTACGTCTATACGTGTGTGATTGCCAGTCTATTAGTAGCATATAGCGAGATTTTTTAGTTCCGCCAGTTCCACTTTCTGTCTCCTGAACAAAATACTTCGTCATTTCAGCCCAAATTACAAGATTTTCTTTTAAATCTAATGAAACTGCTCTATGTATCAATGGTTTCAGATCAAGCCCTTCTATAAAAATCTCATATGCGCCAAAGGTTACTTTTTTAGTTCGACACATACAATTGTGAGAAAACTAAATAGACCAACGCTATAGCAATTCTCCAAGAGGAGGTAAAACCGTCACTATAATCATACAATTACCCACAGACAGATTACCCAGCAGCCAGCACAACGTAAATATCCAAAAAGAGAGGCCGCTGAATTATTCAGAATACTAAAAAGACGAATTAATGTCGAAAACAAACTCGTAATTCAAAATAACGAAATGGTTGTAAAGAACCCAAAAATACAGGTATATACTCATCAAGCTTTATGTAAAATAAAGTTTAGAAATCATGATTAATAGAAATAAGAAAGCAATAAACTGGGGTGTGTGCTTGCGTGCCAGAGAGAATGAATAAAACGCTTACTTCTTGAACATTTTTAAGGTAATGGGAGGTAGGGTTTTAAGAACTTGGCACCGGATTATACAAAATTCCAAGAAATTTGAGGAGTTTCGGAACGAGACGGATTAAATTTGAGCTTAGGCAGCGTTATGACGAAGCAAAAAGTAGGGAATAAAATTACTATGTGAACATAGGTTAGGTCTTGCTAATGTTAAAATTCAGTTTAGGTAATTGTTTAGCAGGAATTTTGATAAATGATTTTTTGATCATTAAAGATAAAGTGAGTTCTATTTGTGGGAGAAGAATTTAAAAATGACAATTGAAATAATAAAATAATAGTCAAAAAATAATTTTAATTGACTTGAAATTTATACCAAACAAGCTCTCGAATTCATAATCAGTGAAATAATAGAATTAATTATGAGTGGCCATAGAACTTCAATTTTGCTCTGGATGGTCCTCATCTTTCAAAAGTTTTACCCATTAATCATTCGTTTGGATTCTGTTTTTTGGAGCTAGCAGACATGCCTATTTGCAGGGGAGTTAAATGAGACAAGTTGAGCACGAGTCAAATTGTTGACCAAAGTAGGCTCATTTGCCTCGTTTGAAAACACATTTTTTCACTAAATTTCAAGAGCCGGCTAGCTCCCGAGCAAGCTAGATCGTGTCCACGACTCATTCGACTTCATACGAGTTAATTATCCAAATAGTCACTAAATTTTGCCAAAGGAAAATTACATGTGGTGCTATGTACCATCAAATGATGCCAACTTGAACTCTATTCATTTTGCACTATTAAATTGATTCCATTTAAATACAAAATGGAATTTTAAACATGTGCACCTGAAGCCCCAAAATTAATCGTCTTTTTTCCGTTTCACAAAACTGAGCACTTCAAAATCTCTGACCTTATCCCCAAGTTCAAAAAATTGGAGTGCAAAATACACAATTCTTCGTTCAATTTTGACCAAGTAAGTGTGACATTGCGGACAATGCTCAATCTTGAGGACCTATTGGACGAAAGATAATCTAGGTAGAAGGGACCACAATTACAACTTGTTAAGGGATGAAACTTCACATCGAATGAAGATGAAGACATAGACAACTTATAAGTGTTTAGACTAATCTTCTTAAAAAAGTTAACATTTTAAGATATAACTCTAAGTCTTAATATAATATTAAAATTCATTAAACACTAAAGAGTAATTCGATCTGATCAAAACTCAAAAAATGAGTACATGAATTTCATAATTAGTTTTACCCAAACGAGGCACCATCTTATGGGATATAATCGTCAAGATACCAAAGAGCCTAAAACTCAACTACTGGCTCAAAGAGATCCAAAAATTAGAAATTTTACCAAAAACTCTAAAAACACAATATTAAGATAAAATTCCTTAGCTTTAGGTCAGATTCTCAACTATCTTAAAAACATTAAAAACAAGAAAAAGCATCTGGTAGACCTACCAAACAGTCAGGAGTAGACCCAAACATTTTGAGTTGGAGGTACAATCAAACTTGTACAAATCGAATATTTTATTTTCAATTTTTGAATGATTCATACTTGACCTAAGAAAATGCAAATTTACACTTAAAAAATATTTTTTCATTAATATTTTGCTCATCACAAGAAAATACATATTTACGTTTAAAAAATTTATAGTGTATTTTATGCAAAAAGTCAATTCAAGTAATCGAAAAGAAAAATATAACAAATATTCGATAATAATAATCAATCAAATAAATATAATTCGTTAAATATATGTCAAATTGGACATAATCATTTCAGACCCATTCTATATACATAATTTGATAGGAAAAACATGCAAAAAAACACCAAAAGTTGAACCCCCAAGACCCCCTGTGCCGGCCACTGACCTTAGGTAGATGTAGCAGTAGATTAGAAAAAAGGATTTCCATAGATGTAGCTGACTTTTTAAGATTTACGTAGCTGATTTAATATGGGTGGCTTATCAATCTTTCGACTAAAAAAAATGCTTCATGCACAAGGCAATCCTACTCCTATAAGTCAAGGTACCAAGCTAAGCCTAACCACGTGAGAACCAGTGTAGGATATTACTTGGAAGGATATGCCGATGGAGATACCTTGATGACATAAAATCCACAAAAGGATATTGCATTTTCTTAGGGGTTAATTTGGTTGCTTTAAGCTCTAGAAACAAAAGGTAGTAGCGTGTTCCAGCACAGAGGCCAAATATAGGGTTAGCACAGGCTACAAGAGAGTTTGATTGGCTGCAATCAATGTTGCATGATCTAAGGTTATTTGCTAAGGACGAATCAATGCTGGTGCTAAATTGCTCACTTCGAACTCTGTCTATCATGCTAAAGCAAAGCACAAAGAAATTGATGTATAATAGTCAACATTAAACGTGCAACGCACTTTATTATGAAATGCTTTATAAGTGCTATAAAAATAATATTTGAATATGCGTGAATGTTAATTAATTTAGAATTAACAATGGGGAATATATAAGTGACAATGAGTGCTAAATCATTATTTAATTTCTAATTAAGTAAAAATAACTGTTAATTCGCATACATAGACGTGATTAATGAAATACATTCTTGAATGTGAAATTCAAGTTAACATATAATCCGAATTAATGAAATTGAAATGCATAATGAATTTGAATGTTAATTAATTGAGAATTAATAATAAGGAATTCATACATTAATGAAAGCATATAGGGTAAATGAATCTGTAAAATGTGGCTAAATGGTTAAATGAATTAAATATATATTAAAAATGAAAAGTAAGGTATTATTGAAATAATCGAGTTATAGTCAGGGTAGAATCGTCCAAAAAAATGATTCTCACTTAATGTGATATTTAATATATTATAGATTATACTAAGCATAAAGTTGCTACGAACGATTTGAAAGTACATTCCCACATAAGAGAAAGTGGTCGACATCTTAACCAAGCCTATATCAATTACTCAACATTATTTGAGGTATGACTTTCCCAAGTTCTATAACATTAATATCTGAGAAGGCATCACATCTCGAAACCCTGGATCTTGAAGGGCAAGCTTACAATAAAGGATGCATCATTATTGCACTTGAGGAGAAGAGTTGAAATATTAGCATTTATTCTAGAGTTGAAATATAGGAGGAATATTTTTTGCCTAGACATTCCTTGGTCATTCTTATATAGAAGGATACTATACATGCACCACTATTGTTGTGAATAGAAGAAAATTATATTTCAAAATGCAATGGAAAAAATTTCATGAAACTATAAGGCCATGTCAATTTGGTCAAATTGTTGATTTCTTTCCAAAACTTGCTCTACTGGATCTCATTGTTCTTGTGGGTAAAAGTTTCTTCAAAGCAGGACAAGACTTATCCAACCACCTAAATTGTAGCTTTATTGAACTTTTCATTGAATCTATATCCTTCTTTTTGATGGAAAACTTCCATCAAATGAAATACAAGTTCGTGTCCAGTAATTCTTTTCTCACAAAGGAATAGCATGGAGGTCATAAGTTCATAGCAGCTAACATGTGGGTTTAAATTACAAATAGATAGAAATAAGTGGTTGATAAGTGAATATTACTTGTGGGTCGTCAAAATGTGTGGAGAAAAAGTGGCTTGACTATTTATAAATATGAGGCAAAAATAGGAGTAACATTTTTTTAAATTTTCATTAGGAGAACATTCAGACTTTGAGATCAAGAAAATTAGAATGACCCTTGTACAAAGCTAATGGCGGTTTTGAACTCTAGATAGAATTAAATTGAAGACTGGAATGGAGCAATTCAAAAGAATTTGAAAATAGTTATGCCATTGAGTAGCAATACAGAACCTTGTATACAATGATGCAAGTCAAGCAACATGACTCATATAAGCCTTTTCACAATGCTTTTATTGTCCACCAAGAACTTTTTTCAAACAAAAAAATTGAACAGTAAAAAATAACAAGGACAAAAAGAATAAATAATTGTACTGTATCTGCAGTAAGTAGCAGTGTGGGTCGTTTCAATTCCTTTAAATTGTCAGTAATCGCGAGCCTTGACATAATTGCTTCAGCCTAACAAATTAAAATATCAAAACCATCATTCACGTCCAGGCCAAAACAATGGTAATGCTAACAATTTGAGTCAATTAGAATGTATCTAAGACTAAGATACCAGTATAGAGGGCCTGTAGAAAAGCTATTCCATTACATTAAAAAAGTCTATATTCCTTCATTAATGTCACATGCAGTTCTATTTATGCTTTAAGCAATTTACATGAGATACGGAAAGTGGAGAGTCAAGACTGGTATTAAGTATTGAAGACGTGCAACTTTAAGAGGAATAAGAGAATACAAAAATCAACTGTATTTAACATGCAAGGGTCGTTGCTTGATTTGTTTGAGTGGCCCGCAAATTAAGCATGTTTACTGGCGTATTGTATTGTTTGTAATGTCTCAAAGTGGTTGCCATTGACATGGACATAGATCATAACTTATCATTTTAATATTAAGGAGTAATCTAGATTTCTCCTTGTCTAGAGAGAACCTGGTATTCACTTGAACAAAATTTTAATCTTCAAATACATCTATTTATACACTTAGCCCCTGTTTGGAGCTGATTCTTTAAAGTAAAAATAAATAAATAAATAAAATAAAATAAAATATAGGGCCTTAGCACAGGCTACAAGAGAGTTTGATTGGCTGCAATCAATGTTGCATGATCTAAGGTTATTTGCTAAGGACGAATCAATGCTGGTGCTAAATTGCTCACTTTGAACTCTGTCTATCATGCTAGAGCACAAAGAAATTGATGTATAATAGTCAACGTTAAATGTGCAACGCACTTTATTATGAAATACTTTACAAGTGCTATAAAAATAATATTTGAATATGCGTGAATGTTAATTAATTTAGAATTAACAATGGGGAATATATAAGTGACAATGAGTGCAAAATCATTATTTAATTTCTAATTAAGTAAAAATAGCTCTTAATTCGCATACATAGACGTGATTAATGAAATACATTCTTGAATGTGAAATTCAAGTTAACATATAATCCGAATTAATGAAATTGAAATGCATAATGAATTTGAATGTTAATTAATTGAGAATTAATAATAAGGAATTCATACATTAATGAAAGCATATAGGGTAAATGAATCTGTAAAATGTGGCTAAATGGTTAAATGAATTAAATATATATTAAAAATGAAAAGTAAGGTATTATTGAAATAATCGAGTTATAGTCAGGGTAGAATCGTCCAAAAAAATGATTCTCACTTAATGTGATATTTAATATATTATAGATTATACTAAGCATAAAGTTGCTACGAACGATTTGAAAGTACATTCCCACATAAGAGAAAGTGGTCGACATCTTAACCAAGCCTATATCAATTACTCAACATTATTTGAGGTATGACTTTCCCAAGTTCTATAACATTAATATCTGAGAAGGCATCACATCTCGAAACCCTGGATCTTGAAGGGCAAGCTTACAATAAAGGATGCATCATTATTGCACTTGAGGAGAAGAGTTGAAATATTAGCATTTATTCTAGAGTTGAAATATAGGAGGAATATTTTTTGCCTAGACATTCCTTGGTCATTCTTATATAGAAGGATACTATACATGCACCACTATTGTTGTGAATAGAAGAAAATTATATTTCAAAATGCAATGGAAAAAATTTCATGAAACTATAAGGCCATGTCAATTTGGTCAAATTGTTGATTTCTTTCCAAAACTTGCTCTACTGGATCTCATTGTTCTTGTGGGTAAAAGTTTCTTCAAAGCAGGACAAGACTTATCCAACCACCTAAATTGTAGCTTTATTAATCTTACAACATGCCTTTTGTGAACTTTTCAACTCAGGCACCAAGAATCCTCGAGCAGAAGCAGGTATATTTTCATTTGTTTATTTGAAATGGAAAATAATAGTTGTAATCTCCGAATTGGATATAGATACTATTTCACGTGATGTACAATTCATGCTTCACATGCAAGTTTGTCCAGTTTTTAGATCACTTATAAATATGCTCATTACGATGACCACTGGTTACAACAACATAGCACTCATTTAAATTTCCCCATGTATAGTTCTCTGGACAACTCTTTGACTTTATTTCACATAAGCTACTAACCTAAAGAAAATGAAATGAAATGGCTCTACATTTGATCTCCTCGGCTTAAGGGTTAAACGGACCTTAAAATCATAAGACACACACAACATAGTTACACTATTCTTCATACCACTCTCGCAATGGAGAACTAGTTCTGCTTCACTCATGAAATTAAAGCCATGTCTCTCCACAGAAACTATGATATATATTCACTCAACAAGTTGTTACTAACCAATGGAGCCCAGACACACTCCTACTTAGATGGCATGTCCATTGCGACATGTATTGGTCAACGAAAGTAGTGGTCCACTCCCAGACACATCTGACACTGATAGGAACCTAATTTCTGTTTAATTAAACTTGCAATTGAAGGAAATAAATTATTTGCAAGGTATTACAATGGCTTGATGAGCAGTTCTATTTATGCTTTAAGCAATTTACATGAGATACGGAAAGTGGAGGGTCAAGACTGGTATTAAGTATTGAAGACGTGCAACTTTAAGAGGAATAAGAGAATACGAAAATCAACTGTATTTAACATGCAAGGGTCGTTGCTTGATTTGTTTGAGTGGCCCGCAAATTAAGCATGTTTACTGGCCTATTGTATTGTTTGTAATGTCTCAAAGTGGTTGCCATTGACATGGACATAGATCATAACTTATCATTTTAATATTAAGGAGTAATCTAGATTTCTCCTTGTCTAGAGAGAACCTGGTATTCACTTGAACAAAATTTTAATCTTCAAATACATCTATTTATACACTTAGCCCCTGTTTGGAGCTGATTCTTTAAAGTAAAAATAAATAAATAAATAAAATAAAATAAAATAAAAAAATAGAGAGAGAGAGAGAGAGAGAGAGAGCTGTTAACTTGGAGAGTGGAGTCAAAAAAGATGGCTGAAAAGTGATAAATAACGGTAAAAAAATTCATTTTTTGACCTGAAACAAGCGCTTAGAATCTTTCTTATCTTCCTTTTAAACCAACAAAAGAAAAAGGTGGCAACATTCTATATTTTTATTGAAACCACCCAAATTACAAGCTTCATGAGAAATGATGGAACCCCACAGAGATAATTATGAATATCATGCATAATTAGGCATTAAGCCATTTTTACTATCTCCTACAACCTACTTAGAGATCAGAGAGAGCACCTCAGTTTTTTAAAGAACTAAATATCCCGAGAAATGAAAAAAATGACCACCGTATTTAATAATGATGCAGATATCACATTTAAAATTCAAATTACAAGTGATGCCACTTGGGCAAATTTGAAACAACATATAAATTGAGCTTTTTAACCATAAGAAAGATGAAAAGGAGGAGCAATTTTTTTTTTAAGTAGAAAATGAGTACAAATGCAAGATGTGAAAGACATAGAAGTATATATCTAGAATGATAGTAATCAATTCAAGTGTATCTATACCTTTGCCTCAGCTAGAGCCATTACAAGATCCTCTGGTGTTTCCTTCCTGATACTTTTCTCATCTATATCTGCAGACTGAGCCTCAGAACAAGGCAAATTAGTGTCACCGTTGTGCAGTTAAATACAGTGATGCTGTAATAATAAATCTTATTGAGCTGTAACAAAAACCTTAAACATTAAGGATAAAATTTTATTTTTAAGATATCTCTCAGTACTCCCTCCTGTTCTGATTATTGTACTTCAATTTCTAAAGCAACTCAAGGTATAAAAAAAAATAAAGTAGAGAAATACAAGTTCCTATTACTTGAAGATATTGGTGTTTATAAATTACAAACAACAACAAACTAAGTCTTACTCCAAATAAATCTTGTTTTGCAGCCTTGGAAATTTTAAATAATGACCATATGGTCTGAGGGAAGGAATAGCATTTCTGAAACAATGTACAAATAAATAATACACAACAGAAAGAAGTGCCAAAAAAAAATGTATTTTCACTAGAAACAAACAAGGAATCGAAAGAGCACATTCGTCCCGGTAACAGATTTTATACATTAAGTTTAGCATAAAAACAAGTAATGTTGATATATGTGAAGTAATTGGTGAAATGGAACGTACCATGATTGTGAAATCATAACCCATCTCGGATAGAATTTGTCGACGAGCCATTGAAGCTGAACCCAATATTATCTTTTCAAAATGGAGACATCACTCAACATTATGAGCAGGCTCAAAAATCAAAATATAATAAAATATTCAGAGCGCAAACCTCAAATGACTGATTCCTTGGAGGCATTTTGTTGGTCTCAGTCACCGCACCGAACCTCCTGGTTTTCGCTTGCGGGAGTCAGTCCAATGGACGATTAGCTTACAAGATAAGCTGATAGTGGAGAGAGGAGAGCGAGAGAGAGAGAGAGAGAGAGAGAGAATGGAAAAATCAATAGAGTTGTTTTATTGAAAATCAAAAGAAGAATTATGAATATATTTACGACACTTACTGACGCATTATGGCTTTATTTGTTTATCAATATATTACATTTTATCACATTATTTTTTTATAATTTTTATTTTTAATCACATACTTTTCATTAAAATAATATTATATGTAAATTAAATTTTTTTTCTTTTTTAACCACACATTTCAACATCAATCATTATTTTATAATACATTTATCACAAATAATGGGGCACAAACACCCCCTATAAAGTATCTGTCTCATTAAAATTTTCTTTTAATGAGATAAAATTTGATTGAAAGAAAAAGAGTACAATTGTTCTCCCTGATTTCAATTTCTGTATCAATCCATCCTTGTCTTGTAATTTAATATCTTCAATATTGCAATTTTTGATGAATAATGTTTCATGTTGTTTTGTATAGACTATATAGCTATCGAATAACATCGTTTTCACACAAAATATTTATTAACCTTTGATGATTGTAGTAATATGATAATTCGAAAAATAGCTCTTGTTGATCTCTTTGAGAGTTTCATATGTATAAGAATATTATTTTAAAGGTAAATATCTTATATGTTATGGGTATTCATCGTTAAAACTTTATTAAGAAAAATTCCGTGGGAAAATTTCTAATGATGAAAAAGATTGCATTTTTTTAAGTATGGTACAAAAGTTGTTTCAATAAAAACCTTATTAAGAGAACCCAATGAAATAAAACATCGATCAAGGGAAAAAGAGTACATTGCGTATTTACTCCATATCATCGTAATATCACTTAAATTATGCTTTCGATATTTTAAATCCTTTATAGATAATATTAATAGTTATGCCAGATAAATTGACTATAATATATTTCAAATTTCATGCATAGTCAAAATAATATGATATGAACTCGTAAAATTTCATCCACTATGAACATTGCGAAATTCACCATGTTGAGACTCGTATATTACATATTATGAATTTATTTTCTCATTTTCTTTTCGTATGAGTACACACCTTTAGATTTTTTGGACTGTAGGTTCGGAAACTTCATATTTATCTGTTAAATTAAATTTAAGATTGTGTCCCTTTTATTTGGTCAATCATTACTTCGATCGATATATTTCGATGCATTTATTTCTATTCCTTGCTTATGATGTAGTATCATGTGCAAAAGTATTGTTGACAACTTTTTCTTTTTTAATTATGTTATTGACCATATGCGATGCTCCCAATGGGACCATGTGGAAGCCCCGTGTGCACACACGTGGCGTTCAATTAAGAATAAAGAAAGGAATATTAAAGTACTTTCATCGTCGAGGTCCAACTGCCGAAGTTCTCTCCTTGTTTAGCCGAGGTGGTTTTTCCTCGTTTAGCTGCATTCAATTAAGAATAAAGAAAGGAATATTAAAGTACTTTCATCCTCGAGGTCCAACTACCGAAGTTCTCTCCTTGTTTAGCCGAAGTGGTTTTTCCTCGTTTAGCTGAAGTGGTTTTATCATTTTTGCCAAATCCCTTCACATTTGAAGTCTTTAATTCTCATAAGTGAGTCTGATAGAAGTATCTTTAGGATTGATTGATGTAATGCCCTCATTAAATAGATGTCAAAAATGCCAGCCTAGGAGTGTAGGGCGGTTGACCCCTTATCAAATGTCTATCAACGTAATTAATATGAGATAGGATAACGTGACACCAGGGTCTAGCAAATGAGGACACGTGGATCTGATCCAACGATAACCACGCCGGCTTGGTCACTATAAACAGCGGTCTTTGTAACATTTTAAAATGATGAATCTTCAGACACATGGTGAAGACGAGATTCAGAGCCACATGGCAGGATACCAACAATATTCAGAAGAAGAAAACCCCCAAGAGAGAGAAGTTGGGGTACACACTTCAACAAATTATGCCTCGGAATAGCATCATGAAGTCCCATTCAATTTTCTACCCGAATATGTTCCAAATGATGCACCAAGGAGATCAGTTAGCATTTTTGATAGGCTGAGTCCAGGGCAGCCTAGAAATAGGGATGATCGACATCCTCATCTGCCTAGAAATAGGCAACATGGGAAACCTCAGCTTGGAATGCAAGACGAGCCTGTTTATGGCAATGTCAACCCTCCACCTAGAAGTAGGCGAGACAATAGAGTCGAGCGAGCAAGACAATGAGTAGGGCAGTCTCAACCACCTTAGGAAGTCTCGGCTGGGGAATGAGGTAATTCTGACAAACTGCAGAGGTCCTGTGACCTTGATGACCATGCAACAATAAGCCATTTTCATAGGAAATTAGGGACGCTCCAGCCTCGAACCACTTTACGTTGCCCAACATATCTAAGTATGAAAGAAGAAGAGATCTCGCAAAAAACCTTAATGGTTTCAAAACCCACATGGGTTTGAGAGGTGCTACGCCTACCATGAAGTGCATTGCCTACCACCTAACCCTCAGTAGGGCGACAGAAGTGTGGTACACAGACTCCAAGCAGGAAGTATTCAGAGCTGGCCTGATTTAAGAAGGCTTTTCTCAAGCGCTTCACCACTAACAAAGAATGTGAATGGCCTATGCAACGCTTACAGGACATGAGGCAACAACTTACGGAGTCGTTGAAAAGCTTTCTGACCTGCTTCACAGACAAAATGACATACTGTGTACAAGTCACAGACAGGGAAGCATTAACTGCCTTAAGGGGAGGATTAGACATGAACTCTATAATGCCCGGACCCGCATAAATCGAAATATCACTAGATTAAATTAATTAACTATATTTTTAGTGGAAGGTATAAAGATTAAATTTTAGAATTCAATTTAAGAAATTTTTTTTTTAAATAATTGATAAGAGTGTAAAAATATGAAATTTTTCCCTATTAATTGTTGCATTCATGCAATTATATTATGTCAAAATGCACTCATTGCTCCTATGTTTTGGTTTAGGTTGTGTTTTGGTAAAAAAAAAAAATGAAATTCGGAAGAAACAAGCGAAAAGGGACCAAAATGGAAAAAAGTGAAAGTTCAGGGACCAAGTGGCAAATAATTTAAAGATCAGACGGGCGATGGAATGATGATTCAAGAATGCTAGGGGTCAATTGGGTGCAATTAGAAGTCCAAGGAAGTGAAATATGATCATAACATATTCACAAATCAATTCCTAATTGAAAAAGTTACGCATTGGTTTTCAGCCTTATATTGGGACCTATTTTTGACATGGAAAATGATCGATCTAGAAGATGATTATGAATCAAAGTTGTAACCCTTTGAGTTATATTTCCAAAACAACTTGAATCACCTCAATCGGATATCGGGAGAAAAAGTTATGGTTAAAATACTAAAAGTAGTCCGGTAGAGAAAATGGCAATAACCATGCGGTCGCACAAGCACCTCCAAGGAATTCCAAAGGCCAAAATGTTTCTACCATGAGACCACAACACTTATAACCATGCGGTCACATGGTTATTCCTCGAGGCCGAAATTTCTGTTTCCTTAATTGATTGAACCACTTATGGAAGCACGGTTTCCACATGTTTTTAAACCCTAATCTCGACCAGAATGCCTACAATTCATTCTCTAACACTTTTCTTTGGTTTTTGTCTCAAGAAATCCATGGAGAACTAAACTTATTGGTGAAGCCACAAAGGAACTCGGTTAGATTTGGGAATTTTCATGTCTTTTCTTGCTTAAATGTGTTATTTCATTGTTAAACAATTCTAGATTTAGATTTCTTATGAATATGAATATGTTTTGAGGTTGGTTTAATTTGTATTAAGTTTTCATGGATTCAATCACCTTTTTTTCCATCGAATAATTGAAGTACTTATTGAATTTCAATCTTAAATCTCCTATTGGTGTGATTCTTTACCATTATATGCTTGATGTATATAATCGCTTTTGGATCTAATTTCAATGAATTATTGTGAAATTATATTATGAAAGAAATCTAGGTTTGGGGAATTATTGTGGAATTGAATAGGTTTGAAGGTTAAATTTTCCAATTACAGTGTTGGGATGAAGACCTTTAATTGAGTATTTTCATGCAAAAATTGACATTGATTGAACCATTCTAATCGAGGGAATTCCGGCGCTTCACTATTTCATATATTGATATTAAACTTTTACTTCAATTTATTCCAATCGAAAAATTAATTTCACACAAATCACGACAAAAACCCTAAACTTTTGATCCTTTAAATAATTTTCCATCTCCCTGTGGATAAGACACCCCAAAACTGTATTACAATCACCGCGTTAATCTTTGAGCATAATCAATAATTCAATACTAAAAGAAAATAATTTCAAAAATATTTTTAGAATGGGTTACATGCATGTGACCACTATTGACGTGAAATTTTTGGCAAAACATCAAAAGTAATGTTGTTGTTTTAGTTTTTATCTCAAAAGTTAATTGTCAAAATAAATTCGTTTGCATAGTTATCGACCTCGAAACTCATCAAATTTTAGTGTACTCCTTATAATTTGATATAATAAAAAATTTAGCTTCCATTAGCATCATATGAGGTATTAAAATATTTTTTTAAACCCAGCAGTGACTCGGTTGAAAAGTGAATCAGTGCATTCACTTAAAGTGACATATAAAATTCCACAAACATCAAAACCATATGATTTTAAATTTGTTCAGTAGCTAATTCATGAGACTATCAAATCCAATTGGTTTCATCCAAAAATTTCAAGCAATGGTCAAGTTATGAATTTTTTAATTCAAGGCAGAATTTGAAAAACAACAACGCTAGCCAGTGCAATTTACCTTAAGTGACATATTAAATTCTACGGATATTAGACTGACATGATTCCAAGTTTATTTAGTAGCTAACTTTTGAGACTATCCAATGCCATAAGCTTTGTATAAAAATACTCGGTAGTGAAAGAGTTATGAATTTTTTAAAGACAAGGTAGAAACTAAATTTTTTGAAGAGATAGCAAAACTTTAAATCGCTAACATTTTTTTGTAAACGGTGATTTGTAAATTTATTTCTATGATACATATCTACTTTCAAACATAATTTATTCATAAAGAAATATTCTTAGAAGAGTTCCACATATGATGTCCATAGAAATCCAAAAAAAATAAACGTAAACATTTCATGATTTAATTAAAATTTTCAAGTATCGGCTTTCTCCATGGCATGTTGCACCATCCACACCCCAAGGAAAATCCATTCAACCTATAGGAAGGGAATTAACTCATGAGTTTGAAACTCAATAGATATCATCGGTGCATTTTGTTATCAAATTAGAAATTTCGAACTAAAGATTTATACCGTTGTATGTAGATGGATTTCCGGAAAAATCCAATTACTATAGCATTATCATAGCAAGTAGAGTTGGAGAATGATCATTCAAACTATTCTAGTGATGAAGCATCGTACCCGGAAGTACCATTTCATTCAAACATTTATCGAAAAATCATAATTTGAAAACGAAATAAACACTGCACCTCTACCATCTTGAATTTTCTTGGATATAAAATAACCAAATGTGTAAAAAGTCTTTCTTCTTCACACCCTTGTTATTCCTTAAGCTTAACTTGACATGAAATATATTTGAGAGAAAATAAGAGTAAATTCGAATTTGAGGAAAAGTGTAATGAAAAAGTGACATTCCTTTTCTTGTAGCCTTCATTTTTAATGAAAAACTAAATGGAGGATTGTATATTCATTATGTTTGTTAAATTTGGTCTTTAACTAAAAATTTGAAGAGTTTCTAAGCCCAAAAAAAATAATTCATATAAAAAGTTTTATAAAAACATTTACATGGTGATTTGAACCTAGGTATATATATGAAATACCATGTAGATGACCATTGAGGCAATCCAGTTATTCATTAAATCTTTGTAATCAAATTTACTTAAACTTATTCTTTTAAATTGTTGGGTTTTAATTAACTTATGACTTGGACTTTCATAATCTTAAATGGGTTGAGCTTCCATAGCTCGTTTCTTAAATGGGCTAGGCTGTGGTACTAGATCATCACAAAATAATAGACTAATTTCATTTTATTTCTCGGGCTTCTACAAACTCGCTCTTTTGGAGAGATGTACAAAATAAGGATCATAGCAGTTTCAATGCCCCCTGGAAATGATTAGAAGAGAGATCCTTGATGAAGAATTGAGAGATCATCGAAACAGGGCAAATTGAGGTCTCCCATCTCTCAAAATGCAAAGAGAAAGAGGCCAACATCTCACTTGATAGATCAACTGGCGGGACAGCCAACTTCCCTCAATCCTGGGCAAGCGTTAGCCACAGCTACGCTTAATGCAGTTCCAAATTTGACTTACGAAGAAGTAAATCCCAATGACAGGTTGTATCAAGGAAGACTACCTTAGCGACCGACTCGTGGAAGAGGAGACAGAGGACGAGGTGCACGCCCTTGAAATAGAGATGAAGCACCTCCATATTGGATATACCACCATTCCTATAGTCACAGCACGATTAGGTACTAGGACATAGTGAGACACCTAAACAACCAGAGAAATAAATGATCATTCTCAAAGAGATGAGACCACTAAACAAGGTCGACAGCAAAAGAATGAAGAAGATAGCCAACATCCACTCAAGCAGGCGTGGAAAAGATTATGCAAGGCCTAAAGAAGGTCGAAGACACTTAAGAAGTCTCTCACCCAATACTGGGTGTGAGTCCATTTGAGAAATTGATATAATATTTGGAGGTCCGTACGTGGGGATGAGATTAGGAACACCCAAAGAAATTATGCAAGGGAGGCCAAGGACCCCAATGGCGAGATTTATAGTTAGCAACAACCAAGCTTCCAATCATGGCAGAATTCAACCCATTACATTCACCTAGTATAATGTTGTAGGAGTACATTATCCTTATTGTGATGCCCTAGTTGTGAGGGAATGGTGGCCAGAAATGGTCTCAAGAGAATGTTGGTAGACAACGGGAGTTCGGTTAACATTATATATGGAGCTACTTTTGACAAAATTGGAGGTTAACCACAAACTAACCCTGATAACCTCTCCCTTATATAGATTTATGGACGATAGCATTATTCTGCGAGGGAAAATCACTTTAGTAACAGAGATGGGGGTGGCACCATAACTTCATGGAATTCCTAGTGGTAGATCATTGCTTCACTTACCATGGGGCACTGAAAAGACCCGCTCTAAAAGAATTATGGGCAGTGACTTCGATCCACAACTTGTGTATGAAGTTTCCAAAAAAGAATGGTACCGCAACAATCAAGGGTGACCAACAAAGTGCTACGGAGTGTTATTCAAACTCCATATGAAAAGTTGAACCAAAAAGTGTAAATTTCATATTAATGGACATCGACGAGGTCAACAACAAACGTTGAATCGTGAACAAGGGAGAACGTCAAAATGGAAGACGCCTTTAAAGAAGAGGTTGCTATGGAGATACAGTTAGACCCTGAAGAAAGGAGATCAGCTAAAGAAGCTACTTATTTTGACGAACTAGACCTCCTATAGCCGATTGCGAACCTCATATAGCTTCGATTGAAGAACTAAAGAGTTTTGTAGTGGATTACCACGATCCCTCCAAGTCCTTGTAATTGGGCAACAGTCTACCGCCAGCTTTAAAGGAGAAGTTAAAAAGCTTCCTACGTACCACTTGGATGTTTTTGCCTGAAAGCATGAAGACATGGTTGGGATCAATCCAAAGATCAATTGCACTATTTGAAAATCGACCCCAAGGTCAACTCTTACAGGCAAAAGAGAATATCCCTAAAGCCTGAAAGATATGAAGCCTTGAAAGACGAGGTACTAAAGTTAATTGCTAACCATTTTATTTGGGAATCGACATATCCGAAGTGGGCGTCAAACCCAGTGTTAGTAAAAAAGCAAAATGGGAAGTGAAGAGCATGTGTGGATTTCACCAATTTAAATAGAGCTTGTCCCAAGGAGAGTTTTCAACTTCCCGGGATAGACCAGATGGTTGACTCTGGAAGTACGGCATAAATTGCTGAGTTTCATAGATATATATTCAGGTTATAATCAGATCCCAATGTATCCAACAGATGAGGAACATACATTTTTTATTACTACTCGAAGCTTGTATTGTTACAAAGTAACGCCCTTCTGGCTAAAAAACGTTGGGGTCACCTACCAAAGAGTGATCAATAAAATATTTGCTGACCTTATTGAAAAAATAGTGGAGGTGTATGTGGATGGCATGCTGGTGAAGAGTTTAAAAAGTAGATGATCACATCTGACACTTGAAGGAGTTCTTTCGGACACTTCGAAGGTACAAAATACGGTCGAACCCTCTTAAGTGTGCCTTCAAAGTAGCCTCAGGAAAGTTATTGGGCTATATGGTAAACCAAAGAGGCATTGAAGCTAACCCATATAAGATCAAAGCCTTGATTGAAATGAAATTACCTCAGAAACCCAAGGAGGTACATAGCCTCACAGGTTAAGTGGCTGCATTAAGCCGCTTCATGTCAAAGGCGATGGACAAGTGTCTCCCAATTTTCAAAATCCTAGAAGGTGGGAATAGGTTCCGATGGATATAAGAATGCGAGAAGGCTCTACAAGCGCTGAGGAAACACTTAGGACGGCTCATCTCCCATTGAAACCTAAATTTAGGGAACCTCTACGATTATACTTAGCGGTGACTACTGAGGTAATCATCTCGGTGCTCACAAGGGATGAGGAAGGTCGTCAATTACCTGTCTATTATATAAGCAAAGCCTTGCTAGCATTCAAAACTCATTACCCTGACATGGAGAAGTTGGCTTCGGCTCTTATCACTGCCTTTCGAAAATTGAGACCCTACTTTCAATCACACGCTATTGAGATGCTAACCAATTTTCCATTTAGGCAAGTACTTCAAAGACTTGACACTTCAAGAAGACTGTTAAAATGGGATGTAGAACTCAGTGAGTTTGACATTACTTTTAACATAAGGACAGCAGTCAAGGGGCAGCATTAGCAGATTTTGTAGCTGAGTTTACTCCCGTTCCAGAAATGGAAGCGAAAATGGAAAATGCCTAACCCCCGACATGAAATTTGTTCATTGATAGCTCCTCAGGAGAAGTCGATATGGGATAGCGATAGTGTTGATTAGTCCGGAAGGACACAAGCTCAATTGCACCGTACGATTGGGTTTAAGGCAACCAATAACCTAGCCGAGTATGAGACTTTCCTAGCTGGCCTTCGTTTAGCCAAAGAAATGTAAGTGAAGAGGCTAGACACTAGCTACAATTCATAGCTGGTGGTTAGCTAGGTTAATGATGATTTTGCAGCTAAAGATAAGAACATAGCTGCATATCTAAAACGGATGATGGAATTTCTCCCCTTTTTGAAATATTTGAATTGGTATAGATTCCACATTGTGAAAATACCCATACCGACGCCCTTTCGAAATTGGCAAGTAGTAAGGACTCTGAATTACTCACTGTGTTCTCCATAGAATACCTTCCGAGGCCTTCAATTTCTAAAAACGAAGAGATGATGTGGGTAGAAAATACCCCCTCACGGATGGGACCCATCATTGCATTTCTACAAAACCACATTCTATCCTCTGACAAAGAGGAGGCACAGAAGTTGAGAAGACGAGTCGCCCACTTTATCCTTCAAGATGACATACTCTAAAAGTAAGGCTTCTCTATGCCCCTACTATGATGCATAGGTGGAGAGGAGGCCACTTATGTACTTCACGAGATATACGAAGGGGTATGTGGTAACCACTTAGGAGGATAGGGCTTTGTATAGAAGGTTCAAAGGTAAGGTTACTATTAGATGACCTTGTAAAAGGACACCTAGCAGTTCACCAGAAAATGCAACAAGTGTTAGCGTTTTGCCACGATTTAAAGACTACCTTCCCAGGAGCTTAGTGTTGTTTCTAGCCCATGGCCATTTGCTTAGTGGAGAATCAATCTCATCTGACCCATGCCTAAGGGAAGGGGCAGTGCTAGTTTGCTACTTTCACAATTGATTACTTTACCAAATAGTTGAGGTCGAGCTATTGGCTAAAATAACTAAAGCGAACATGTTAAAATTCTTGTGGAAAAAATCATATGTAGGTTCGGCATTTCCCACTCGATTGTCTCAGACAATGGATGTCAGTTTCACACTAAAAAGATTAGGGACCTATGTGACGAGTTGGGGATCAAGAAACATTTCTTCTCTCCACATCATCCATAGGCAAATAGACAAGTTGAGGTTGTTAATAAGATTATCAAATATACATTGAAGAGAAAGCTTGATACCATGAAAGGAAATTAGGTGGACGAACTGCCTCAGGTCTTAGGGGACATCAAAACAGAAAGCCAAACACCCACTGGCCAAACCTCGTTTTCTATGACCTATAAGGCGGAGGCAATGAGCCCGGTTGAATTGGGTTTGTTGTCACCTCGTCGATTGCACTTCAATGAAGTATCCAATGAGGAATTAAGGAGATGTGAGCTGGACTTCCTTGAAGAAAGGAGAAATGAATCTGAGTCCAAGTTGGCAACGTATCAAAGGAAAATGACTAGGTATTAAAACTCAAAAGTTAAGAAGAAAACATTCCATATGAATGACTTCATCCTCCGAAGATTATTTTTATCTACAAAGGAACTAGGGGTAGGAACTCTTGGACTGAACTAGGAGGTTCCATATCTTGTAAGAGAAGAAGTTAGACCCGGGACCTACCGAATAGAAGGATTGGATGGAAAGACACAGCCTTATCCATGGAACGCAGAACATCTGTAAAAATATTATCAATGAATTTTACATACGACCTTGTACTGATTGCTTACTAATGAAATGAGTTTGGCCTAAACTTAATTTATTTAGCAAGGTTTTCTTATAAAAATGACAAGCTAGATCCTGAAATGGATTACCTTGTAAATGGATGAAGCACTAAGTAGGCGATTACAAAATGAATTACGCGTGAGTAAATCATTCAATCTCGCACAAAAGAAAGCAAATGAAAATGGCCAAACTACTAAAACTTGTGCAAAAAGAAATTAATTGCAAGCATAAACAAAGCACACATTCACACCAGTTGAGAACAGGTAAAATCAACTGCGTGTTTTTTAGCGATTTTTAAAAATAACTGTAACAATGCTGAAACATGTAATACGAATATAACATGCTAATGAAATGATTTAACTGAATTGAATTTAACTTTTACAAGAATTTATTATAAAATCCACTTTATTTGGAAAATCATGTTGTCAAACCAACTATATGAAATAATTAACTTCCTGATCTAATATATATTTAATAAATACTTATTTCTAAAAATAAGTTTTTTCCACTCACACAATACAAAGCTACAGACTAGGATGGTTGGTAAGTTTTTCCAATCTCTTCATCACCCCTGAAATATGATAAAAGATAACCAGTTTAACCACTACCAAATCAAGAAACCTATAGTATCTAACGATGATATACTTAAATTAAGTTTCTCAATATTAGAATAAATTCTTCAAAATTTTCTTTACTCAATTGAAGCTAATTCTACTTCTAATACATTCATAAATTTGTACTATATCCAAATTCATCTCATCCCAAACATAAAATTAATTACACCTTTCAATCTAGTGAAAAATAGAAACCATAATTCAACCAATTTAATTTTCATCTTGTTCCATAAATTCATGCTTCATGTATTTCATCTTCACAATCATTTCTACCAAGCATTCTTACTTAAGAACTCAATTAGAGATTTGAGGGTTTTCTAGAATTGCTTACCTTGATTCAACCGGAAGTTATCAATTAGGCAACTTGAGTAAGAAATTATACTCATTCCACTTAATTTGAAATTAAACCAACCACTTAGAACCCTAGAAAATTCAACATAAATTATTCTTTTATCTCTCAAAGATAATAGATAAATTGAACTGAAGCTTCAAGAAATTAACACTTCTTCTTCTTACTTTTTTCCCGTTTCTCTCTCATTTCTCTTCCTTTCTTTCCATTTTTTCTGCCCTTTGTATTGGTTCCCTAGCTTTCTTTGTGTATGTGAATGAAAAATAGATTTAAAATGGTGAAGTTAGTGGAGCTTTTGCAAAGGAAGTCTCTTATCTTCAATTTGATATAAAATCTAGTAATTTAATTTCTAATAATAGGTAAATACATACCCAACTTTAAATTGTATACATCTTAAACTGTTATATATTGTCAATTTGAAAAATAAATCCTTATAATATTATTTATTTCTTTTAAGTCCCTATTTGGTTTTGACTTTGACTAGTTGAACCGTTGACTTTGAATAAATAATCTTGACTTTTGACTACTATAAACTAATGTATAACATGCACTATTGTATTGGTCATGTGATGTGATCCAAGAGTCGAGCCCAACAAAGATGAGTTCAGGATGAAACCTATTGAATATCGAAGGTGAACCGATGATACGATTAATGACAAAGCGTGTAAATCAAGCAATGGGGCTATTAGTTCAATCAACAATTGATGAAACGATGATCGTGACGAGAAATGAGGCAAATTACATGTTAGGGTCAAAGGCCAGAACCAACTGGATCAACTCGATACGTGTGGATGAAGATGATACCAAAGGGTTTAACAATGCGATCGCACAGTGGAATCCACATGCAATCGCATGGTTGTCGACAGAGACTCAGAAAGCCCAAAAATTTGACTTGCACGTTCGCGCAAGATATTACCATATGGTCGCATGGTACTTATTTTGTTAGAACTCTATATTTGGAAAAATTCTTGTAATCTTCTATTGGTATTTTTCCCTTTTTCAGTAGATTTTAGGCTAATATAAATATGCTTTCATTCTTTTTCATGGTACAACTTCATATATTATTATTCAATTGAATTGTAAGGCTTATTGCTTTCAAATCCATTGTCCTTCTTTTGAACAATTTTGAACTTATCAAGGTGTAAATTTTGTGGCATTCAAACATCAGGTACAATTCTTGGGTTGTGTAATCTTGTTAAGTTTACAAACCAGGGTTAACTGGCTTTCTTAGGTTATCTATCAATCTTGTGTGGGTTCTGTAGCATTCGTGCTAGGCGAGTTCACATCATCATGACTTGGGATATATTATCCTCTTCCTCCTCTTCTTCTTCTTCTGCTTTTTTTTTTTTATTCACTCTTCATTACTAAAAAGTAGCTTAAACTATGAGTATTTACCATTTGGATGTTATTATGAAGTCACTAGTAGACAATTTTTCAAATTGTGTGTGTGTGTGTGTCTCTCTCTCTCTCATTCCCTCTTTTTTTATTGATGTCTTTCATATCTTGATCATACAATTGTCATGGACACTTCATAGTTATACAATTATTTGTGCAATGTAGCCCAAGTAGTCTACCTAGTGATCACTACATAACACTGTCAGGTTGTCAGGTGGTCTATGATTATAGTATAAATACTAAAAACAACCTTGTTAATTTGACAATCTATCTCAATTATTCATTTCATGCATATTTTTACTAGTTAGTTAGAATTTTCTACAGCCAGTTTTTAACATGTTTTAGCTGGCATAGTTTAACAAGCCATGATAAGTGCGTTGCATTCACTTATTTGGACCATATTATGAAGTTTTTATGTCATGAAATTGTTGATTTTTACTTAACTTGGGCAAATTTTCGTTTATTTCAAAGATGGACCGGTTTCTAAGCAATTGGAAAAGAAAAATGAGGAAATCCAAAGTATGAGGGCTAAATTGTAACATTTCAATAGTTGATTTAGACCACAAAATGAAGATTAAAGATATTGCGGGTTCAATTGGATACAATTAAAAGTTAGAGGGTTCAAAATGAAAGAGAAAGAATTTGAAAGAATCAAGAATTGAATTCGGGAACTAAAATGCAACATTCGAAAGTTTTTATAATTGGGCGATTGCCTAACATCAAGGAACAATTACCGACGCAAAAACTTTGGCACTGCCCAGGCTAATCGCAGCGAAAAAAATCTGGTTTCCTTATCTGACTGAAATTCTTATGAAAATAAATCTTGGGAGGTATTTTTCAACCCTAAGGCCATCCTTAAGCATTCATTATGCATTCTAACATATTTCCAAAGATTTTGAGAGCAAAGAATGAGGCAAGAAACTCAAAGAACAACCCGAAGACGTGAAGATTCAAATCAAAAATTAATTGAGTGATGTCGCTTCTTCAAAATTCGTTTTGTTTTCTTACTTTCTCTATGCTAGGCTAGAGTTTTATATACTAGGAGATCGATTGACTTTGTAATATGAAGTTTTGATTTATTGTCTTACAATATCGACATCAAACATGTTATGGAATTTTCGAATGGTTTATATACACTTAATTTCTTATATGATTATGTGCATGCAATTGTGTGAGTATGATGACTTATTTCATGCATTCGAGAGAAGGGAAATACGTTCGATAGGCTATAAATCATTGTAGGGTCCGATAGGGGATAGACATATACCTCCATGCCTTGCATGAATCTTTAAGTGCTCACAAAATCACATGCATTCTTGTATATTTGCATCCGTCATAGAGATATAAGTTAGTGGCATATGAGAGTAGGTTCAATATTACTCGAGAGAGGCTGTTTGATAGATTTAGGAGCATTGATTCTTCAAAAATTCATCATGTTGTCAAATTGTAGAATTAGGGTTAAGAGTGAGCATTGCGTGGGATTACATGATCCTAGTGCACTTTACATTCATTAATTACATCAATCTCACATTTAAAATGTGACTTTGCATTTTAGTTCATTAAATTCACATACAAATGCATATTTAATCTAGGTTAGGATTAATCAAGTCACATTTATCTTGTTGGATAATTTGGTTTTCGATTAAGGTTGAGATAGATAAAGTTAAGCTACACAATCTTTGTGGGACGATATTTGGATTCAATTTTTCACTTTATTACTTGTTACGAGCCGTACACTAGCAGTGTTTTAAATCGAAATAGCATTTTCGTCAACAGGCTAGTGTTCTACGGGGATGTAAACAATTTCGGAAATAAATGAGATTGAACATGAGATATGACTTGGTAAACTCTACGAAAGACATCCACGGGCCCCATACCATGGATAAGTTAATCCACTATCAAAGAATAAAAAATACAATAGTTTTATTTTGTAATTTTGCAAAATTAAGAAAAAATCTAAAGTAAGTAAAGAACAACTGCATCATTTTCTTTCTTTCTTTCTCTCTCTTTTTTTTTTCTTTCGAGAAAGTGGAATCAAATCCTTCGCTCTTAACTTTATTGCCACTTTACTATTGTATTCGGCCACAACAACACTTGGATTAAGATTCGTCAATCTTAACTCATGCCACATCACCCGATCTTTAAATAGGAATTTATCATTCACTCTCAAGTGTGTTTTCTTTAGTTACGGTTGAAGAACATGATTTTTTCTTTGAAATACTTCAATGGAACATCGGCCCGACAGAACTCACTAGAGATGGTCAAACAATATAGCATTTACAACTGTAGGTTTACTGGGCGAATGCAAAATTTTCGCAAAGCGTTAATTCATCCCTGAGTGATTTTATTTACTCATGTGGAGACTCAAGGCAGAATGTCTCTTACCTAAAAGTTTTGATTGGTTAAAACAATATTTTCTTTTTTCAATTATTTGACCAATCAAACGAGTCCAAGATGGTGAATATATATTTATATATATGTTGTTATATGGAAGATGAAGATTGCATCTCGTTTAGGACATGAAAACCTTAAAATTGTAGCGAAGGAATATATTTACCCGTAGCACCAATCAGTCATGACCGATTGATTTACTTGTTTGGACTGCATTAGTTGATATATTGTTTGGACCTCCTTGGTCTCTCATAGATAATTCTATCAAAAATCACATTGATCAAGTCTAAAGCCACTTTGGTTCTTAATATACCCTTCGATGAGAAAGATCAGATCGATGTGTAATATGATCCAAATTGTTAAGTAGAATCTTGAAGATAATTTTGTATTTTTGGGTTAGTTTGGAGGCCGATAATTTATCAACCTGGTCGGACAAGTTTCTTCCTATTAATTCCCTTGCTACAACATCTTTGGTCAATTCGGCATCGCTACCCTCAAATGCTTCGTCAATTCCAAACCAATCTCTCACGACCGATGGACTGAATGTCACCAACCTCACTCTAATAAATGTCCTCCATCGAAATGGATTTCTCATTTGAGCAATATTCTTTAGAATCTTTAAATAGTACTCCTTCACAACAATCTCATTAAACTTTCTTTCAAAAGTAAGAATCTTCTTTAGTTCATGAAAACAAACAACTTCATCCAACTCCACCAACAAATATTCCTCCAAGTTTACTTTAAACTACTTAATAAATGTTCGATGAGCAGTAAAATATACGTACAATGTTTTATTATCCTCTGAAAGAAAGCAATAGTTAAAGGGCTTAATAGAATTTCTAACTCATGAGGAAGTGTTAAAACATAATACTGTAGGCTCAAATGTAGGTGTTTCCAACACTTTATAGGCATCACCACTAGGGGTGGAAGGTGCAGACTTACTAGCAGGAGTGTGCATTGTGGATCCTTCGCCAACCTTCTGTCTTCCCTGGTAGCCTTGCGTTTGGATAGTGGCGTTGATTTAGATGAAGTATTGACTCTTTATGTTACATACCACTCATTTATAGTAAAAGTCAAGAAATTATTTAATCAAAGTCAAAGTGAAATAAGGACTTAAGTTGAATAAATAATTTTCATGGGACATAAATTGCAATTACAAATACTTGAGGGCTAAAAATGATATAATAACGAAATTTAGGGACTTAGTTTCTATTATTAAAAATTTAAAGACTAGAGTTCTATTATTAAAAATTTAAAGACTAGATGTTTATGTTATATATAAATGGGTGACTTGATTTGCAATTATTCAATAGTTATCAAATTGACCTTACACATATCTATCCATTTTCTCATTTTGGGTGGATATATAGTAGAGAACGACCCCATAGAGAAGAAGGGAGAAAGAAAGAATGAAGAGAAAAAGAGAAGAAAAGAAGGAAGAGGTATGTTCCAATCTTTCAAGCCTAGGGTCTCAGTTTCTTGAACTTTTTTCTTTGATTGAGAGAGGCGAGTAAAAGATTATTGAATTATCTTTTAGGGATTATGAAAGTTTTGCTTAAATTCTAAGTTTAGCAAGAAGTAAGTGTTATTGACATGTATTTGAGGTTTCACATGATAATATAATAAACAGTTGAAAATGGGTGTTGAAGAAAGTAAAATTTATGGGTTTATAAGATAAAGACATATTCTTTGATTTTCATGTGATTTTGTGGTGTTACACACTTAATTTAAGAATTTGAGGTTTGATTTATTCATTTTTAAAGAAATTTCAAGTAATTTTCAAAAAATTGTGAAACATGGGTGCTATTTTTGAAATTCTACCCAGAAAGTGCTTTTTGGTCAAAAACTTTGGAGACAGCTTTCCATAAATAGAATTTGGTGCCAGATTTCAATATTCTGGAAGTAGAGTGTCGTTTTTGAAAATCTTTTGATTTTCTTGGATTTTTTAATATGAAAACAAAATTAAGTGTTAAATATTGGAGATTAAGTGTTAAAATAATTTATATAAATGTGGATATGTTATTAGTGACCCTAATTGGGATTATGACATTACATTGACAACTTATTTTTCAGAAATAAGTATTTATTATATTTTATATTAGATTAGAAAATGAATTAGTTTATATAGTTATTTTGATAGCATGATTTTAAGAATAAGTAGATTTTATAATCAGTTCTTTTTAAAACTAAATTCAGCTTATTTAAAGTTATTTTTAAAACCACCAGAAAGTAATCAGGTGATTTTACCCTAGTCTGCATTGGTGTGAATGTGTTTCGACAGTGTAAGAGCGGTTATGGTGATTTTACCTTCTCTGCAGTATTGTGAATGTATTTTCATAATGTATGACTAGATTATGACATTTGGGTAGCTTTGTGCCTGTATGACAGTATTGCAGAATTTTAGAACTTAATAGCCTTGTCATGCAGATCTAGATTAATTGGTACATGAATATGGTTATTCCAGGTACATTTTTTGTGTGATTTTCAGTAATATATACAACTTATCAGATTTCAAATTACAGAATTTAGTTTAATCGGTTTGAAGAATAAAGATTTCAATTTATTGTATTGTGAAAAGATTTTTTTTACTCATAATATGGATGACAAATTTATTATATCTTTTATACCTTACAGTGATTTATTCAGAATAAATAGTAAAGAATTTTATGATTCCTTTATGTTTTAATCTTAAAAGTATTATTAGATTTTAGACTTTCTTAAAGTTTTAATGGCACAAGTATTTTCAAAAAGCTTATATAAATAGAAAAAAGTGTACTTATTTGCGAATTGTTCATTCACTGAGTTACAAGCTCATATATTTTGTCATCCATTTTTTCCTTATCAAATACTAGTTGAGTTGAGCAGCGTTGGAGCCTGTTAATCTACCAAGTTGAGTCACACATTATCATTAGTTGGATGATTTGTTTTGTTAGTTTATATAGTTTTATTATTATTTTGTAATACATACATATGTTATCATAAAAGTTAATTTGTAATTCATGTATCCATATCATGGGCTCTCTACATTTTTGTAAATGTTGTACATTTGGAGTCTTTTGGCTTGTAAAGGAGTTTAAATATCATTCTAGTAAACTATATTTTGAATAGTTGTGTTTTGGGAGGTTGGTGTACCTTATTTTAAATTATATGTACAGGTTTGAGAAAATTGATTATCATTCATGTGGTTTTAGTCCATATTTTAAAGGGCACTCTATCGAATTTCTTTTAAAAATTTGTGACAGTCAAAGCAAGTCAAGGTTGCCTTAGTAGTAGGTCTGACACTTAGCTGGTATCTACCATTGGTGCACGACACATGTCGGGTTCATTAGGGTGATCTAGGTGGGTCATGTTACGTTAGCAGAAGGATCAAACTGTGTTGGGATTCCTCTCCAGTAGGTGTAGTGGTTTGTATATTCTTAGACTCAGGTGCTATATTTTTAGCCAATACATTGGACTGACCTCCATATCTCCAGACCCATTGATAGTGGTCCATCTCCTCATTAATGTTCTTAACATCAACTTTACTCACCTCAAATGGTTTAGAGTATGGCTAATGGTATTTGAACTTGCCTACCAGGGCATGATACGAGCTCGCTTCAATGGCATATTTTATGTGTAGTAACCGACAGTGTAATTTCTTCTAGGCTTTCTGGCACAGAGGCCTCTTTTTGTGTAGCAAGTACAATGGCCACCTCTTTCCTTCAAAACTAGATTGCGCATAATCGTTCATCTCTGTCATTTACTTCAAACCTTTGGGAGTAAACGTTGCTGCAGACGATTCTCCCTTACTGGTTTTTCCTACATTTCCCTTAGTTTTTGCCATCAATTTCTAAAGAAAATGCTCAAATACAACAAAAATCAAGTGTAGATGTGTGTCTGATATGAGAAAGAATGGAGAATCAGAGAAGTCATGCCCTAGATTAGATTTAAAATGGGAAAAATAACTTTTATAAGTTGCAATTTGGTAATTGCAAAGATGGCCGTCCATGGAGGATTATTTTTCAAAACTGAAAAGGCAGTTAATTACATACAAACCCCTACATCAACATGGCAATTTGTATGCCTTCCATATTTAAAATTTGAATTTCCAATCTAATTTAATACAACTCAATTTTTAATTATCCCCAACAAAGTTAACACCTAATAGTAACTTAAGGCAAGTTAACTTTCCATATTACATTAAGAATAATTTTCCAAATCTGGTAATCTTAATATCTTTCTATTTTATGCATGCAAGATTTAACTACTAGGTTTAGGCTGTCGATTGAAAATTTGTGAAAGATTCCACACATGACCTTTATGCACAAATAATAAACTGTGCCAAAAATCACTTAATTGAAGTATTTTTAAGAACAAATTTTACACATAAGTTATTTCACATTTAGTCCAAAGTCATTAGGATAATCAAGAAATTACAAATCAGATGTTTGCTCACAATTAATTTAGCATATTAAAATGTGAGTGTATGACGGGACACTTTAGGCATCATTAATTATGAACCATATCACAACCAGATGTAACATTTCCAATGACTACATGTTAAAGTGTGTTTCAAACCAGCTATCATCTAATAATGCATCTCTAAATAAAAATATTTGTATGCCAAACTATAGAATCTATACAACTTTTTATTTGTTTTGCATGTTCCCGTGATAACTTTTTCTATATACTTTTTACTCACAATCTTTTCAATTCATGGAGTTGACTTTCACACAGCCATAGAATGGCTTTTCTCTCATAATTTATGTTCATTATCAATGACAACTTCATATGTCTATGGTGGTAGCCCTCTCCTCCAATGAACTTATCTGTTTACACAACATCATATAGCAATGCACAGAGACAGAGATACTGATTGTAGGTCTATACTTAAACACATGCCATCTTTAAATGTCTACCCAGTTAGTAAATGGTCACAACAATGTTGTCATAATGTCCTAGTGATGTACTTACCTTACCATATATTACCATAGGATAGAGAGATCACACTACGTCGATTGGATATTCCAATTTATCTCAATAATTTCGAACCAACCAAATATATACATCATGTGATATTTGCAAGTAAAGCCTTATTTTTGTTTCTTGTACATAAATGCAAAGCACAAGCTTACTAAGTGCACACACAAAGTAAAAACAAAACAAAAAATATGTACAATAACACAAGTACTCATGCATCATTCATATGCCTACGACTATTCTCGAAGTTTAAAATTTAATAGTATCTAAAGCCTCAGTAAGTAAATCAGTTAGTTGTCGTTTTAGTGGGTATGTGTTCTAGGACAACAATCTTTCTTTCAACTAAGTCTTTGATGAAATGATGTTGAATATTATTGTGCTTAGTTCTAGAATGATGGACATGATTTTTAGAGATGTTTGTAGCACCTGTATTATCACAAAACATTGTAAGGGAATCTTGCTCAATACTATAGTCATTGAGCATATGCTTCATCCAGAATAGCTGTGTGCAGAAGCTACCAACAGTGATGTACTCAGCTTTCGCAGTGGACAAGGAAATAGAGTTTTGTTTCTTTGTTGCCCATGTAGAAATACCCTCCAGATGTGCTTTTCCTGTCATCTATGTTTCCTACCCGATTAGTGTCTGTATATCCTGCAAGATGAGAGAGAAAGTCTTTAGTGTACCGTAAATAAAATTAGATATGCTATTAATGTATCTAATGACTCATATAACAACTACCATGTGAAACTCCTTTGGTTTATCTTGAATCTAGCACAAACTCTAATATTGAAAGCTATATCAAGAGGACTTGCACTCAGATATAAAGACTACTAATCATGATCCAGTATAGGCTAGTGTTGGCGTTATTTCCTTGGTCATATCTGCTAAGTTTTAAGGACGTGGCCATGGGAGTCCTAACTGACTTGATGCTTTCAAGATCGAATTTGTTGACCAAATATCAAGAGGACTTGCACTCAGATATAAAGACTACTAATCATGATCCAGTATAGGCTAGTGTTGGCGTTATTTCCTTGGTCATATCTGCTAAGTTTTAAGGACGTGGCCATGGGAGTCCTAACTGACTTGATGCTTTCAAGATCGAATTTGTTGACCAAATATCAAGAGGACTTGCACTCAGATATAAAGACTACTAATCATGATCCAGTATAGGCTAGTGTTGGCGTTATTTCCTTGGTCATATCTGCTAAGTTTTAAGGACGTGGCCATGGGAGTCCTAACTGACTTGATGCTTTCAAGATCGAATTTGTTGACCAAATTATTTGCTTACTTGGCCTACGAGATGAAGATTCCTACATATACATGCTTAACCTACATACCCACTAGCCATACTCATTTTGAATCCACATTGCATAAGATTGACAAACTCCCTGGATTTTGCATCAGATGTGGATCCAAATACAGTGCCATCCACATAGATAAGAGCTATAATTAGATCAATCTTTAGGTGTCTAATAAATAGTATTTTATCGATTTTTACTTTCTTGTATCCCTTCTCAAATAGGAACATGGTAAGCCTTTCATACCAAGCTTCCCCCTGGTAAGCCTTTCATACTAAGCTTGGAGAGCTTGTTTTATATAATGCCTTTTTAAGCTTGAACATGTATTTTGGTAGATGTGGATAACTGAATCCTTTTGGTTGCCTGACATTGGCATGCTATAGACAGTAACATCCTAATAGATTCAAATCTAGCCACAGGAGCAAAAGTCTTTTTGAAGTCTACTACTTCAATTTGTGTATACCCTTGTGCTACCAATCGTGCCTTATTTCAGACAATGTTTGCATGCTCATCAAATTACCTTTGAAGATCAATTTAGTGACAATGATATTTACATTTGTTTGCCATGCTACTAACTCCTAGACGTTGTTTCGTTTGAATTGAGCCAATTCTTCTTGCATTACTAATACTCATGATTCATCATTTAGAGCTTCAGTCGCATTCTTTGGTTCAATGTGAGACATGTGGCACATGTTTTTGAGTTCGATGGCAAGTATCCTTCTGGTTACCATTTCATTGCCACGATAAGAAAGTACGTTATTGAGAGGATGTGCTTTCTGAATCCAGGTAGATGGTTGTCTCCTTCCTTGTTATTCACTATCTTCTTCGAGTGAATCCCAACCTACAGTATCCATTTCGGATTTGCTAGACCGGTTATAGGAAGTTTTCCATCTGGCTTTTTTCTTCAAGATTTATTGTACTATTTTCCTAATTATTCTGAGTAATTTCAGTTTATTCATCCAAGTTTCTAATCTTAGGTTCATGTGAGTAAGAGGAGTAATCATTAGCAATATCAATTTAATATTAATAGATTAAGTAATAGTTTGAGTACTCATGTTATATGCTTTATAGGCCCGACTATTTTCTAAATACCCAATGAATACTCTTTCATCACTCTTAGGGTCAGATTTTCCTATGTGATACCTATTATTCAATATAACACTTCAAAGTAGTGAAAATAGTGAATATTAAGTTTCCTACCCTTCTAGATTTCATAGGGCTTTTGTTTAGTGCTTGTTCCCAAGGAAACATTGTTCAGCATGTAGCAAGCATTATTAATTGCCTCAGCCCACTATTTAGCATTACTCTAGCCATTTCCTGTAAAGATCTATTTTTCCTCTCAACTACACTATTTTTTTCCTGAATTTTAGGAGCAAAAAATTCATGAAAAATACGATGCTTTTCACAAAAGTTAGAAAAACTAGCATTCTCAAACTCCTTACCATGTCACTCCTAGTCCTTACAATTTTAATGTCTCTTAGTGTTTTTCAATAGTCAAATTTTTATATAAGTGAGCAAATCTTTCATATGCATTATATTTCTCCCTTAGAAATTCTACTCAAGTAAATCTCCAGAAATTATCGACCATAACAAAGATATACCTTTTACTACCGACACTTTCTATTTGAATTGGCTCTATTAAATCCATATGAAGTAATAGTAAGAGATAGCAAGAAACTAACCTTGTAGGTCAGGTGTTATAGGCTTCTAACCTTTTTGACATGAACCACACAAACCTTCAGGTCTTCCTATAAGCTTAGGGATTCCTCTTACATCATCAAGTTTAGTGAGTTTAACTAGATCTGTATAGTTCAAATGTCCCAGTCGTTTGTGCCATAGGTCTGTATTGTCAACATTGGATGCGTAATATGCAATATTAGATTCTAGCAAATAAAATTTATCACTAGACTCGCTACCATGTAGAACATAACTACCTTCATTTTTCATTGCCTTACACATGCTTTTTGTATACATAACCATGAGTTCATCATCATACAACTAACCTACACTAATTAGATTAGCTTTTAAATCAATAACAAGAGGCACATTTTCCAACACAGGAGATCCTTTTATCTTAATTGTACCAATCCTGTCAATTTTACTTTGAGCACCATCCCCGAAAGTAACCATTCTTCTTGCAAAACTTTTGAAAATTGTTAACATAGACCGATTACTAATCATGTTTCTCGAACAGCCACTGTTAAAAGTACCAGGAATTAGATATAATAGAATTATAAGCAACATTTACAACATAACAGCTAACACTTTTATATATCCAAACTTGCCTTATTCTAGAAGGTGTCAGTTAGCAAGTTAACTTTCTTAATGTGATTTAATTTTCTATGTGTTAAACAGTGATGTGCATTGTGTCCATATTGATCACAAACATTACATCTGATCTTGTACAACGACTTGCTTGTCTGAAATTTTATCTGTTTACCTGATCTTGTGATCTAAACCAAGTTTTTTGAGGAGTCTGAACCCGCTATCGAGTGTTTGTCAATGGTAATGTCCTACTGGTGGCAAGTTTGTCTGTCATTTTGGCAACAGTTTCAAACGGCTGACTTAGCAATTTTTTCAAATACCATTGTCTCTTTAATATACATCACTTTAGTCATTTCTTTCTCCTTTCTTTTTCCTTTATATGCCAGACCTACTTTATCATTTGATGTTCTACCATAGCTAATTACTTCTTTAAGGTGCGCAGATCCAATTGTCAGCTATTTAACTCTTTTCCTTGGCATGATTTAATTCAACTTGAAGTTCCAGCAGTTGTTTTTCCTTCTCATTTATCATTTTGAACAAGGCTCTTTCTTTTTCAATTATGCCATCACTGCCAAAAAGGTAACATTTTTTCATGTTCAGTTTCTGAATATCTTCTCATAGTTTTGCATTATGAACATGCATTGGTGGTTCTAGCTGAATCTGCATTCAATAGGTTTTGACTTGCAGGTGACAGATACAACATATTATCATCAAACAAAAGGTTGGCAATTGGAGATATTACCTGGTTGTCGTCAGTTTTATCATCCTCATTTGAGTTTGACTCTTTATCTTTATATTCGCTCCAGGTTATGTTCATAGCTTTCTTACCTCGGAACCTCTTTAAGGTGCTTGTACACTCAGCCATTATGTTCCTCGACCCTTTGCATTCATGAAATTGAACACGATTTTGTCTCTTTTCCATAGATGAGGTAGGGCTTTGCCTAGAGTTACCGAATATCTTCTTCTTTTGGGGTGGTTAAGTTTTTGAGCTTCTTCCTTTCTTGTTGTTTTTCAAAAATTTCTTCAATTGTTTAGTGAGCATGGCCATTTGGTCCTCATTCTCACTTCCATCATCTTCTTCCTCTATCTCTATCTTCTTGGCTTTAAAGGCGGTTCCTGATCCTCTTTTCTTCTTTCTTCCGTAAAGATGTAGCTCATAGCTCATCAAGTATCCTACCTATTCTTCCACTTTAATGATAGTGGTTACCTCGGATTGGAACCTATCAGGCAATGATTTGAGAATTTTTTCACAATTTTACTTTTTGAGTAGTTCTTTCTCGAAGTGTAGGCTGAGTTGGTGATGTCATTTAGTTTTGCATAGAAATCTTTGAAGTGCTCATCATCTCTCATGGTTAATTGCTCAAATTCAAATGTCAACAATTGAAGTTTAGAGGACTTTACAATTGAGGTTCCTTATAGGCAACTTTGCAATATGTCCAAAAACTCTTTAGCCACTATACATGTTGAAATCAAATGAAATTGATTAGCAATGATGAATGAGAAAATAGCATTTAGAGCTTTAGAATTTCAGCTAGCACTATTAAAACCATAGTCACCCATTCATATGCTCATTTCTTTCTTTCTACACCCTTTTCAATCATGGTGGGAGTTTTATAGCCATACATGATTGAGTGCCATGTTTTCTCATCTAAAAATTGGACTTAGAGTTGCTTTCTAATTTTCCAATACAAATAATTAGTCCCATCTAAGACAGGAGGTCAAAACGGTGATCCATCCATTTCTAGGTATAAGGCAGATCTCACTTTGCAAAAGTGTCACTCTAATATTAATTATGAATACTAAAACCTAGTTAATTTAACAACCTGTCTCAATTATTTGTTTCAGAGTAAGTTAGAACTTTCTACATGTTGTTTTAAACATTTGTTTTGACTAGCATAGCTTAACAAACTAGTGTTCCACAAGATGCAAGTAATTGGAGAAAATAAATAAGATTGAACATAGGATATAACATGGTATCCTTAAAGGAAAACATCCATGGGCCCCATGCCATGGGTAAAATAATTCACTATCAAAGAATAAATATGCAATAGCTTCGATTTTGTAATTTTGCAAAATTAACAAAAACTATCAAAAGTAAATAAAGAACGACTCCCTCATTTTCTTTCTTCTTTTAACTTGTTGGGAAAGTGGAATCAAACTCTCTTATATTGACTTTGTCACTACTTCACTATTATATTCAGCACCAACCACTACTTGGATTAAGATTGGCAAATCTTAACTCACACCAAGTAGCCTAATCTTTGAGTAAGATTATATCTTTCAGGCTCAAGTGTGTTTTCTTGAAGTATGATTGGAAAACATGAATTTTGCTTTGAGATACTTCAATTGAACATCAGAACTCACTTCACTGGAGACGGTTAGAAAACATAGAATTTACTGCTGCAAATTCACCAAGCAAAGGCTGATTTTTCTCAAAGCATTGGTTCGTTCCTTAATATTTTCTTTACTTATGTAAAGACTCCTTCAAGATAAGAAATTCTCTTCCCTAAAATATGGCAGTCATATACGGTAAGAATAATGTAGAATATGTTTGATATTGTTAATAATTAAATTAAGAAAAGTTTTGATTAATTAAAACAATATTTTCTTCTTTTAATTATTTGACCAATCAAACCAATCCAAAATGGTAATTATATATTTATGTGGAAGGTAAAGATTGCATCTCATTCAGGGCATGTAAACCCTAAAATCCACAGTCAAGAAACCTGTTTACCTATAACACCCAATCAATCTTGACTGACTGGGTGACCTCTTTGGATTGCATCAATTGAACACTTTTTTTGCATGTCTTGATATATAAAAATCATTCTAATTTAAACAAGCCAGTAAACAAATAATAATTGAAGATATAAAATATAGTTTATTTATATATAACATGCGCATCATGGTATCTTATGTACACAATCACCTTATACTCATAAATTAATAGTTATAGATCAATCCGAGACCCAAGATTGGTAAAAAATTACGTTTTAAGACACGATGAGATGGAAAGAAATCCTCGAAGTGTGAGAAATTCGTACCTCAATGTAGTTGAAATCCTAGAAGGTACATTGAAGACTTGTGCTTACAACTCTATTTGGATCAAAAGGGATTTCATGTTTGATAAAGCAAAAATGATAAACTATGAAATCCAGTTACTATATTCAAATCTAAATACATAATTGAAATTGATCACTCCAAACATATCTTCCATCTTTTGATAGTCTGTATGATGACTTTTAGCTTTGGATGATAGAATAGATGCTTAGAAGATCAGAGTTAAAATAATGTCTCAAATATTTTAAGTGGACTCAGTGTGTAGGTAAAGAGATTACCCCTCGAAATTTTTTTTTTTGAAATTATGTTAGCTTATTTGAACCATTTATTAATGATTTTGAGTTCCTAATTGTTTTGTTGTTTTTTTAAACCATGTTATAAGAATTTTTAGAAAAAAAAAATCATATCTTCTCAATGTCATGATTCTAAAATTTTACAAATTAAATCTGCACGTATAGGTTGCAAGCAATGCTCACTTTGTAAGTTGGTCAGATGGTAGTGTGCAGTTGTGTAATATATCTGAGCAAGATGCACAGGACATAATTAAGGAACTTTTTTCTCAAAACTAAAGAGTTACCTTATCAAGACCTCATAATCTAGTGCTTAAACTAATGACTTCAATGAGGCTTTGGCTTATGGCCTCTCAACAAGTGCGCTAGGTTTTGATTTATCATATAAGAATGATCTAATTTGGTGTTTACATATCTTTGTAATAACCATTATTTAACTCTTTAATTTTTACTTTCTTTGTCAAAACTAGAGAGAATTCTCCAATCCTAAGGCAAATAACAAAGAAAATGAAGATAATGCCTTCGTCAACTTTCAATGTCCATAGTCCATTATCTGCCCTTATTGATGCACGATACGAAAAAAGTGAACAAAGTAAAACATTGCATTGCTACTGCTGGTCCTGAGAGAAAAATGGAGCATAAGGCTATCTCCATCTCTGCACCAAAATTTGAAGAAAGTTTTGCACCTTTTGCATCAAATCTTGCACCAAACTTAATCATCTCCAACCCATTATACCGAAATATGCACCAAATGAATAGTGTTTAATCATTTTTCTCCTTTTTGATTCTTAACAATTTATTTATTTGTTTATTTTACAACTACATATTTTATTAAATAAATAATTACGTTAAATTAACGAAAATATTGAATTCATTAATAAGTTTAAATTAACGTATATTTGTGATTGTTGTGTCATTTTCATCTTAACTTTATATAATTGTGTTTGTTACATTTTAAAACTTCTTGAGTACTTTTATTTTAATTCTATTTTTTAAAATTATTATAAATTACATTCTTGAAATTTATTGCAAATGCACATAATAATAATAATGATGATGATGATGATGACGACGACGATAATAATATGGACATAAATATCGTTATTTTTCTTTTCAAATTGAAAGAGAAGGACAAATTGGTATTTAACCATTTTGCACCATTTTTGCACCAAAATGGTGCAGTGGATTGAAGGAGATTTGCACTAAATATTTGGTGCAATTTGGTGAATTATGTTGTAATGGTGTAAGATTGGAGATGCCCTAAAGAGAATGTGAAATCCATATATTGTGATTAAATTTGTTTACCACATACATTTCTTGGACATTTATGCCTTTTTTTCCCCATAGGCAAATAATTAGATCTAACAACAATTAGTTGGAAAGAGGATAGTGTAAGTGATATGCTCTAGGTCCAATCGACTTTGGACAAGAACACTTTTAATATATAGTTGATGCGATTTATGGCAGATATATTATTTAATTAATATTCAATTAAATTAAATAATGGAGTCCATATATTCAAATCTTAGTAATTTGTTAATCACAAGCAGTTGTGATTGTGAGATACAAATTACATATAATTGAATATTAAATCATCCGTGGTCATAAGTAATGACGAGATATGAATATCGTTATTATGGATAGATCATCATGTGTTGTATTTTTTACTTATGAAATAAGTAGTTGATCTCACAAACTAAAGTGTGGTGACACTTGAATGAACACGTGGATGTTTTGTTATAGAACAAAATATTGGAGACCCGTCGAGAAATTCCACATGGATTACTATCTTAGTGTCAGTGATTAATCTCTAACGTTCGATAATAGGATTAGTCATTTGACTTGAGGTCATCATAGTCTCTTATATGAGGACAGTCATGCTTTGACGGTGTTGAATGTTGTTCTGCCAAGGGCCGCTAATATGGCATCACTCGGGTATGTCAAGAATCATATGAAGGTTGTGAATGATCAATAGAGGATTAATCACTCTTAGATAGTAAGAGATTATGATCTACATTTCATTGAATTAAGTCGATAGCGAAATCCTTGACCAATGTGTACTCAAAAGTCGAAAAGGAGTTTTCGACTTATATTGACTTAGTATTAGTATGAAAGATATAATCGATAATCGAGATTAACACACTTCCATATCTCGTAATTGATTGGATTATATTAACGAAGGGATTATAGTTTTATGCTAAACGAACGAGTTTAATTTTATCATACCACTTGACATTTCTCATCACATGTATTGCCCTGACATATTGTTAGATGTCAATCTGTGACGATGAGTATGAATTGATGATAAATTAAAAAGGTGTTTTAATTTATCCATTTTGACTAGATCAAAATAATATTTCACGTCTTTAGGCATCGGGATCGGGAACCTGATGGGAGGAACACAGAAGGAGAACTAGAAGATCGTGATTTGTCAATTAATTAATTTAACATGGATAAATTAATTAATTGGGTTGCTTTTTTATAGGCCCGAATTAATTAATTCACAGATCGAATTTAATTAAATAGATTAATTAAAAATTGGTTCAGGTTAGGCTAGACTAGTTTGGGTTTATATATATAAGCAATTAGGGTTTATAATTTTGTAGAAATTTTCATTCTTGCAAGCACAAGAGAAGAAAATCGTAAATCCTACAATCTTATTCTCTGTGTGGATCATCGTTGGAGGCTGGACAATTGAACAATTGTGGGAAACAGATCAAGGTTGTTGGAACAAAGAAAAAATAAAAGGGTCTGCAGATCTAGAAAAAGGTTTGACTTTTATCACAATTTCTATTTAAATACAAAGGCGATTCCTAGTGAAAATTGAAAATGGTTTTATTTTTCGCTGCGTATGATAAGTAGATTCCCAACGGATAGCTCATAGAAAACTCTTCTTTATTTTCTTTCCCTAAATTGTTAGGAATTATCTCGCGAGACAAGTTCATGTCTTTATATTATGTGATTCATCTGGCTTATGAGTATCTGTGCAAATTGAGTAACTATGTTTTATTTTTCAACGAAATTCACCTATTCAATTTTGGTTCTCACAAATTAGCAATCCCACCTGTCGGATCTTCACAATGGCCAATAACCTTATCCAAAAGTAAGAGAAAAGATTCAAGATATAAAAGTGTTAGCAAAGGATATGAGGGTTCTATTGGAAATTTATTTATACAAGCACAGAAATATTTTTTTGTGGAAATTACACAATAACCTATCTTAAAAATCTTCTATTCTAAAATCATATGGATAGTTTAATATTTCAAAAATCAGAAATTTTATATTTAAATATTAAATTTTAATTATACAAATTACATTCAAAACCCTAATCAATTTCATTTCTCTCCTCTCTCCCTCGTCCTCTCTTCATAGTGCGCCGGACCATATTCTCTCTCCGGCGACTCCGGACCCAGCCAAAGGACAACTCGTAGTGGCAGCAGCACCGCTGTACACGGTCGCTGACGGTGACGACCATGTGCAGAACCATCGGAGTCCATATTTTTTCATTCAAATTCTCTGGCGGCGTCATCTCCCAGGTGCTGCCGACTCTCCACTACGGTAGTGCGCCTATCGCCTGCACTGCAACCACGATTTTTTGGTGGTGCTGGTGTGGCGGCTGCGTGACATTGGGATTAGGGATTTTTTTAGCTGCCGTGGTCGAGATCTATTGTGGATTGTCGCCAGATTTTACAGCTCCGCGAGGTTTTGGGTTTGCTTTTAGTTGGTGGATGGAGGCTGTAATGGTGGTGATGGTGGTGGTTATTTTTGAATGGCAGCGGCTTTGTTGTTTCCAACGTGGTGGAGGTAAATACGGTGGTGGTTGTGTTTTTGTTGGTGGTGGTGGTGGATATTGTGGGTGATGAGATGGTGGCGATGGTTATGGTGATATGTTGGCGACGACGAGTCTACTGAGTTAGTGTCGGATATGGTGCGATGATGTGTTAATTTGAGGCGGTGATGTCGCTGTCGGAAGGTGGCGGTGGTGGTAGTTACGGCGACAACTGTGGCGGTGGTGCTACTGTAAGAAGTAGCTACATGGTGGTCACAAGTGTTGTGGGGGGTGTTTGTGACTCTCGATTGTGACTCACAATTGGATATGTGACCTGAAAATTGTGACTGTGACTCATAATTGATTAAGTTGTGACCGAAAAATTAATCGTGACCAATTAATTTAATAATTTGCAATGAGTAAATGAATTGTGACCAATAAAGTTTGAATATGTGATCGATGAATAATTTGTGACCTATAAGATTTTTGGATTCGTGACCGAAAAATATTCTGTGACCTATAAAATTTTCGATCTGTGACCAAGAAATAAGTTACGACCAATAATTTGATAAGTCATGACTAAAAATTAATCTGATATGTGATTGATGAATAATCTGTGACTTGTAAAATTTTTGAATTCGTGATCGAAAAATATTCTGTGACCTATTAATTTTTTGATTTGTGACCGAGAAATATGTTGCGACCAATAATTTAATAAGCTATGACTAAAAATTAATCCGTGACTAATTAATTAGATAACTGTGACCACAAACTGTGACCTAAATATATTAAATTAATAAAATAATTATATCATAAATAATTTTAATCTGTGACCTATAAAATTTTTGATTCGTGATCGAAAAATAATATGTGACCTATAAAATTTGTGTTTGTGACTTATAATTTATTGAGTTGTGACCGAAAAATTAATTTGTGACCTATAAAATTTTTGATTCGTGATCGAAAAATAATATATGACTTATAAAATTTTTAATTTGTGACTGAAAAATAAGTTGTGACCAATAATATGATAAGTCGTGACTAAAAATTAATTCGTGACTAATTATTTTTGGATTTGTGACCAATAAACAAACTGTGACTTACAAATTTTTTGAAATGTGATCGTTAAAAAATTTGTGAGATAAAATTTTTGATTTGTGATCAAAAAATAATAAGTGACTAATTATATTGTTAATTTGTGACCAAATTGTATAGATCTGTGATCTAAATATATTTAATTAATAAAATAATTAATTAACTAATTAAATTATAAATAATTTTTAATAAAAATCTGATTTTAGAAATTTGAAACTTGTTTTCTTATTTTTGAAATGTGCCATAATTGATTTCTTAGTTATGAGATTTTCCCTATTTTTTTATGGATATTTAAGTGGGCTCGACTAAACATAAGTCGACCCAATAATTTATTAATCTAATTAGGGAAAATTACCACAAACCTACAATTATAGTCTAATTAACATAAAAAGGTGGGTTAATTTAAATTTCAAATATCAGGTGTTAATTTGAATTTATTAATTATAATATTTAAATATTTAAATTAACAAAGGCGCTCACTATTTCTCTCATACACGTTTTTTGGACACACGATATTTCCTCTCTTTTCCATACATGTTCTGTCATACTGATACAAGTTCTCTCTCTCTCTCTCTCTCTCTCTCTCTCTCTACCATTACTTGATTGTCTTTGCATTACCCATTCACTGGAAATTTTTTGTTCATCATCTTCAACATTCTCGCAAAAACATCCCGTTCATCAATAAACTCAGCATTTTCACACTATCACACAAGGAGCTACCATAAATCACCCCTAGTTTTCTTATTTTTTGAAATTACTAGTATTGAAAAAGGTTTTAACTCGTTCTGTAGAGGATGAAAGGAAGGAAATAGAGAAAGGTAAAAGGAAGAAGGAGGTTAAAGAAATTTCTCCTCGAAAGAGGGTTAAGATTGTCGAGTTCGGGTGGAAAATCTTCGAACAAGGTGAAATTGATGTTTATGCTTTCAGTTTTTATGTGCATTTGCTTTCCATTTAGCAATGTAGTGTATGGGTAAACTGATTACAACACCAATTTCGAAAAAAAAATAAGATTATTGAATTACAGTGAAATGATAAAGAAGACTTGATCAGGATCTTTGGAATTGAAAAATAATGTAGCGTTGTGGCCTAAATTTAAACTTTGTAACATAATCAACTATTGCAACTTGTATTGTGACCTTATGACTTGTTTGTTGTAGAAATCCGAGAAATAAAATAAAATTAGACTATTATTTTGTGATGATTTAGCACCACGAGCCTAGCCCATTCAAGAAACGAGCTATGGATGCTCAACCCATTTAAGATTATGAAAACCCAAGCCATAAGTTAATTAAAAGCCCAACAATTTAAGAGATTAAGTTTAAATAAATTTAATTACAAAGATTTAACGAATAATTGGATTGTCTCAATGGTCATCTACATGGTATTTCATACAGACAACCTAGGTTCAAATCATCATGTAGATATTTTTATAAAAAAAGTTTAATAAATTATATTTTTATGGTTTAAAAACTCTTCAAATAATTAGTTAAAAACCTAATTTAACAAATTTAATGATAATACAACTCCCCCAATTAGTTTTTCATTAAAAATAGATGTTACAAGAAGTGGAATGTCACTTTTTCACTATACCCCTCCTCAAATCCGAATTTCCTTTTATTTTCTTTCAAAAAAATATATTTCATGTCAACTTAGGCTAAGGGAATAACAAGGGTGAGAAGAAAAAAGACTTTCTACACATTTTGTTCTTTGATATCTAAGAAAATTCAAGATAGGTAGAGGTGCAAGTGTTTACTTCGTTTCAAATTGTGATTTTCGATAAATGTTTGAATGAAATGGTATCTCAAGGTGCGGTGCTTCGGCACTATAATAGTTTGAATGATCATTCTCCAATTCTACGTGTTATGATAATGTTAAGTAATTGGATTTTGCTAGAAATCCATCTATGTGCGATGGTATGAATCTATAGTTCGAAATTTTTAATTTGACAACGAAATGCACCGATGAGATCTATTGAATTTCAAACTCATGGGTTAATTTCCATCCTACAGGTTCAATGGATTTTTCTTGGGAAGTGGATGATGGTAAAGGATAATGCGATATGTCATGAAGAAGCCAGTGATTTAATATCTTTAATTGATTATGAAATGTTAACGTTTTCTTTAAATTAGATTCCTATGGATGTTGTATGTGGATACATTCTACAAACATTCTTTATGAATAAATTATGTTTGAAAGTATATATGTGTCATATGAATAAATTTACAAATCACCGTTTGCGAAAAAAATGTTAGCGATGTAACATTTTGCTGTCTCTTAAAAAAAGTTTAGATTCTGCCTCGTCTTTAAAAATTCATAACTCTTTTATTACTTGGAATTTTTATACAAAACCATTGGCGTTGGATAGCCTCATAAGTTATTACTGAATGAACTTGGAATCATGTCAATCCGATATCAGTAGAATTTTATATGTTGCATAAAGTAAACTGCACTGGGGTAGAGTCGCTATTTTTTCAGCTTCTGCCTTGATTTCAAAAATTCATAACTTGATCGTTACTTGGAATTTTTGGATGAAACTAATTGGATTTGATATTCTCATGGAGTAGCTACTGTATAAATTTGAAATTATGTGATTTTGATAATTTTGAAATTTTATATGTCATTTTAAGTGAACTGCATTGATTTACCTTTCAACCGGGTCGCTGCTGGGTTTTGAAAAATATTTTAACACCTCATATACGCCGATGAAAGCTAATTTTTGACTATGTCATATTATAAAGAGTTTTCTACTTTAATTTAAAATTTGATGAAGTTTCAAGGTCGATAACTATGCAAATAAATTTATTTTGATAATTACCGTTTGAGACTAAAACTAAAACAACAACATTACTTTTAAAGTTTTACCAAAAATTTCATGTCAACAGTTGTAACGCCTCAAATTTTCATAACACCGGAGCATTACCAAAAATTCCTTTTTTGTTTACTTTAAATGCGAAAAGATCGAAATAAAATTCTTTAATGAATAATAACTGTGACATTCATAAATTTAAATTAAACATAGCAGTTGTATCTAGAAAATAACACTAAATATGCCTTAAATTAAATTAACAAATAATTATGAAGGTAGAAAAACTTAATGAAGAATTTGCTTTGTTACTACGATCCTCTTGGAAGCCCGCATCACCGCCCTACCACAAATTCAATCGACTCGAATTAACCTGTAAAAATTTGTAAGAGTGAGTAATCGAGAATATCAATAAGATACGTGCAGTTTTCATATACATATATATAACAATAAAAATTATACTTCATACATCTGATCTTATGGAGTATATAGGTGATCAAGTGACACACCCATCTTAGGTCCTCATATAATCCCGTAGCATTTCATATTTCTTTATAAAAAAAAAAAAGGAATGTCTACTGGCAATTCATGTATTTTTAATTGAAAATAAATGCATAAGAAAATAAAAACACTTGCACTTAAAGTATCTTACCTCGTTTATTTAAGAGTTGCAAAATAGTTTCTTGTCTTCTAGTTCCCAAAAGTATCTTCATTCTCTCTGTCTCTGTCTCTCTCTCTCTTTTCTCTCTTACATGTGTATAACTTTTGGTGTGTGAATTATGGAATCCGTGTATAGTATTTATAGTAATAAAAAGTCGTTGAGTTATAATAGAAAACATGTACCCTATTAGATAAAACCTAGTTTTAGATTATATTTTAATAACAAATTCATAGTTATCCAAATAGGATACTGGCTATCACATCAAATTCAAAATAGATTAATATTAAATTACAAAAAATTAAAATTCAACCGACTTTACACATTTTTGGAGAGAGAAAATGAATTGATTTATAATTTATATAAAATTCTATTTATCCTATTTTCTTTCAATTGGGTCTAACTTAATGTGTTCTTATCCAAAATAAATTTTTCTCGAGTCAAAGACTTCTTATTGATTACGACCTATAAAATGAGTCTAATATTGATATATTAAATATCGCTCTATTAAAATCTAATTATTTGAAACAAATAAAATAGAAATTTATAATATTTTTCATTTTAGTCATCAACTTTCAAAGATGTAAATATATAAAATATAAAATAAATAACTTTTATTCTAAAATCTTCGGATGGTTACAATTTCCCCTCCTTAAAAGAATTTCGTCCTCGAAATTACCTACGTTCGGGTCTTTCATAGCTTGTCCCTGGGCTAAAGCAAAAACTCGGGCCATTCTTTTCTTTTCTAGCTCATCATTCTTCGTCGAAGGGTCTTCTTTGCAGTTTTTGGAGATATGCCCTATTTTACCACATCCATAGCACATATGCTTCGCAAACAAACATTTACCCCTATGCGTTTTGTTGCACTTTGGATAGGGTGAACGACTTGTCCAAAACTTGATCCAAATTTAACCTTCTTGTTCAATCCTTCTCCTTTTTCTTCGTTGGACCCATTCCATTTCCTCTTTCCTAAAGACTCAACCCCTTGCTGGGGAGTTTGGTCAATTTTCAACCTATTTGAGATTGCTTGGGCAGTCTGTCATACTCGGCTATAGGTATTGAATTGGTGGGATGCCAGTATTCCACCAACTCAGGACGCAATCCTAGTTCGAACCTCCTTGCTTTCTTTGCTTCAGTGTCCACTAGGTGTGGTGTATACCTCGAGAGTTGTTCGAATTTTCTCTCATAGTCCTCAAGCTTCACTTTTCCCTATTTAAGTTGAAGGAATTCTGTCTCCTTTTGATCTGTCAGAGCTTGGGGAAAGTATTTTCCCATCTCTTCGTCCTTAAATTGTGTCCACTTTAGAGCACGTTGTTGTGCTTCTGTTCTAGTGCGAGATGCTGACTCCCACCAGTGGCCTGTAGCGTCAACCAACATGAATTCTACGTATAACACCTTTTGAGTATCGGTGTAAGATAGATATTTGAAGATTCACTCTATTCCTCTTATCCATTCTTCGACTGCTAGTGGGTTTACCTTGCCATCGAAGGTTGGAGGTTTTGTAGTGACGAAACTGTTCCACAATTGAGTTGATGTTGTTAGTGTTTACACCATGAGGACTAGCCTGTGCTTGTTGCCTACCCAAATCTTGTATCATCCTTAGCAAATCCCTGATGATCGTAGCTTGGTCTTGTTGTTGTCTTGACATTTTCTTAACACAGATAAAATTTTAATTTATGAATATTTGATAAAACAACCTAATATTATTAATAATCTTTGTAATAATGAATAACTTTAAAAATATAAATTTTCAAATCCTTACATATAGTAACTTGTTCTTCAAAATCAAATAAATAATTAAAAACAAACAATTAAATTTTTCCTAAGTAAATAAATAACACTTATTTCTAATCCTTGTGAGTCAAAAAATATCTTCTTTTAATGGCATCTTATCATCTGAACTAATGCACTACTCTGGCTCAGAATCTGCAACCAAATCAACAAAAATTTGTGGTTGGATTTCTTGCTCAGGGTCTTCCGGCTCTGACTCGATATCTTTCTCTGGGTCCTCTTCCGGGTCCTCCTCTGGCTTTGGTTCGGGTTCCGGCGCTAGTGCTTGTTGTCTGTGATTCCATAAAATTATGATATCCTCACAGTATCTTTTAAAATCAATCTTATCTCAATCTTCTTCCAAATACAACTCATAATCTATATCCCTCACAAAGTAAGCCATGTCTCTCCATTGAGGTTGCATAGTGCTATAAGGCCGTATATCGAGAAGACTGTCTCTTCATTATATCCGAATGATCTTGCTCATTCCCACTTAAAAAGGAAATTTTCAACATGTTTAACAAAAGTTCGCTCCCATCTTACGTCATAATTTATGTAGTTCTCAACGGCCATTTCAGCATGTTGGAGGTATGTTGGGCTATTCCTAGTTATCCTAATCATGTGACAAGTATAATTTAAATTATACTTAATCTTGCATTATCAATATTATTTTATTCTCAGTGCATACATGATATTCTAGTAAAATATATTAAAAAAAATGACAAATATATTATGCGAGGTGAACATGCTTATACATTTCATAATATGAATCATGCTATAAATATGTCATTACATTTCATACCTGGGATCAATTGGAGTGTGGTTAAGTATTGAGCGTAGCGTGCCAATGATTCTTATCTCATAAACATATAAGACTTTAATTAATTAATTAATTAATTTTTATTTACTTATTTCTCTTTTTTCCCCCCAATGTTTTTAAAAAAAAAAACCTATAATTCATGTATATATAAAAGTTTCCTAAAATAGGCCCCTTTTTTATTTTATTTTATAGGATCTTCTCAAAATAAAATTTCCAAAAAAATAGACCTCTCATATATATGTGTGTGTGTGTATATATTATTTTAAAAAAAAAGAAACAAAAACTAGAATGTTGGAAATTTTGTTTTCTGCCTCGTCGATTTAAATAGCACGCAACTAAAAAGCTTCAAGATGAGGAGAGGGGTCATAGGCGGACCACTTAAATCTCAAACTCTTCTTAGATAGTTTAGATCTTTTTGACAAAGACTTTCAATTTCGCAATTATGCAAATCAACAAAACTCAAACAATAAATCAAACGCGAAATTTCTTAAAATATGAATTTTAAATTGGTCCATTTTTAAAACATCCCCAAAGATTAAAGTTAAAATGCATAAAAATTTATCACATGTGAAATTTGAACCATAGTCATGAAACCATAACAATTTAAATTCTAAACTACTATCATTCAAAATTGACTTAAACACAAACATTTAACTTTCAAAAATATGAGAAAGAAAAAAAATATATAAACATAATGTTTTTTTTTTGTTTTTTTTTTTTTGGTTAGTGCTCACGTTTTCTCTTTTTTATTTCAATTTTTTTTTTCCAAACATAAGTCTACAGAAAAGTTCAAATGTGCTTTGATACCAAACTGTAACGCCCCAAATTTTCTTAACACCGGAGCGTTACCAAAAGTTCATTTTTTGTTTACTTTACATACGAAAAGATAAAAATAAAATTCTTTAATAAATAATAACTCTGGCATTCATAAATTTAAATTAAATATAGCAATTGTATCTGGAAAATAACACTAAACATACCTTAAAATAAATTAACCTGTTGGCTACGATTTAATGAAAAATTTGCTTTGTTACTACGATCCTCTTGGCTACCCATATCACTGCCCTACCACAAATTCCATCGACCCGAACTAACCTGTAAAAATTTGTAAGAGTGAGTATTCGAGAACACCCAGTAAAATGCGTGTAGTTTCCATATACATATATATAAAAATACAAATTACACTTCATACCATCTGATCTTATGGAGTATATCGGCGATCAAGTGACATTCCTATCTTAGGTCCTCTTATAATCCCCTAGGATTTCATATCTCTTAAAAAAAAAAAAAGGAATGTCTACTGGCAATCCATGCATTTTTAATTGAACATAAATGCATAAGGAAACAAAAACATTTGCGCCCAAAGTACCTTACCTCGTTTATTTAAGAGTTGCAAAATAGCTTCTTGTCTTCTAGTTCCCAAAAGTACCCCCCCCCTCTCTCTTTTGCTCTCTTACGTGTGTATAACTTTTGGTGTGTGAATTATGGAATCAATGTATAGTATTTATAGTAATAAAAAGTGGCTGAGTTATAAGAGAAAACATGTACTTTATTGGATAAAATAAAACCTAGTTTTGGATTATATTTTAATAACAAATTCATAGTTATCCAAATAGGATACTAGCTATCACATCAAATTCAAAATAGATTAATATTAAACTAAAAAAATTAAAATTCAATACCCACTTTATACGTTTTTGGAGAGAGAAAATGAATTGATTTATAATTTATATAAAATTCTATTTATCTTATTTTCTTTAACTTGGGTCTAACTTAATGTGTTCTTATCGAAAATAACTTTTTCTCGAGTCAAATATTTCTAATTAATTACGACCTATAAAATGAGTCTATTATTGATATATTAAAAATAGCTCTGTCAAAATCTAATTATTTGGAACAAATAAAATAGAAATTTAAAACATTTTTCATTTTAGTCCTCAACTTCCAAAGATGTAAATATATAAAATATAAAATAAATAAAATTTACTCTAAAATCTTCGGGAGGTTGCAATAGTCGTTACATGAGTGGAACCCTTTCTAAAAATATTTTTGAAATAAAATCCTAAAATTTAGTCTTTATGCCTTTCCCTTAAAATATAGTTAGTTAATTTATGACTAAAGTACAGTTAATCTAGTGACGTTTCGATTCATGCGGGTTGGGGTGTTACATTTGTGACTTTTTTTTGAATAATATGTGTCCTTACGATCTGGCATTTGGAGCCAGGGTTTTAATGATGTGTTCTGACCTTTATAATGCTTTTTGGTTTTGTTCGAAGTTATGGTATTAATGATTTTTAAACTTTGTGACATGTATGTGACATATTCAACTGTTGTGACTTGTATGATATGTTTGTAACCTTATTTTGGATAATGTGTGACTTGTATAAAATGATGTAGGGTTCGAAGGCAGGGTGTTTATGATATGTTTAGACCTTTATAAAATGTCATATATTATTATTTTGGTGTCAGGTTGTTTCTATAAGTTGAAGTCATAGTAATTTGTTGTGCATTATGATCTATATAGGAATGGAAGTATCTTATAAAACAAAGCAAATGGTTTCCCAACAAGATAACATTTAGCTCTATTCAGCATGTCATCACGAACTGTGTGATGAAATTCAATGATGCACACAAGCAGATACTTGAACATATATGTTTCTCCTATTACATGCATTGCATGAAAATAGTTGTTCAGTTACAGTTGATTCATCAAGCCTTGTTACAGGAGGCCAATCAACCGAACAAGCAAGAGATGTTGTTTAACATAAATGGAAGATTCGGTCGCTTCTCAATTGTTGAATTTTTCCTTGTAACTGGACTGCGGTGTATTGATGTTGATGGTCAACTCATGTTGGAGGCAAAACCTCATCCAATTAAGGAAAAGTATTTCCATGAATTAAAGATAGTCACAAGCCATGGCGTGAAAAGGATATTTCTATCACTAGATGATGTTGCTAAATTAGGGATCATTTATCTACTCACCAAGGTGATAGACCATTACATGTTTGCACTTACTGATGATTTTGAGACTTTGAATATGTTCCCTTGAGGAAAATATCTCTTTAAATTGACATTATCATTAATGAAGAAGGGTTTGGAGAAAGAAACAAGTCACTACATGTTGTCTAGCATTTTAATTGCTTTTCAAGTGTGGCTGTATGAGTGTGTACATGGTATTGAGGAGAATGTGGCCACACATGTGGGTAAAAAATATCCTCGGATGATGTATTAGAGTGCTGACAAATTCCTTTCTGTATCATTGTTGGATGTGAAGGTGTTTTCCAAAGAGAACTTTAGTTTTATATACAATACGAATTGTCTTGCTAATCATATTTAAGATATGGCATATGTCTAATGTTTTTGAAATCTTGTACCCATCAGGGTAAGATAAATGATATTGATCCAACTGATCTTGAGCTTATGGCGCCTTACATGACAGGATTTAAAAATAGAAATTTAGATATATTGTGACATGAAATACAATATGTTTGTGACCTGTGATTTTATTAATGTGACATGCTATTTCCACGTGACTTAAACGTTTTAAATTTTTGTTACGTGAATGCACTACTACACATGACTCTATGTATGTGACCTATAAGATTATAATGTTACATGCTATATTAATGTAACCTGAAACACTTCAATGTGAACTGCAGTGTGAACATGAATTTCAGATATATCGTATGTAACTTTATGTTTTATATGATGTGACATGACTAGTATTATTATATAAACTAATTTTGTTTGTGTTGTGTGCACTGTACAATAGATGTACCATACTCAAGCCAAAATGGCCACACGAGAATGTTGAGAGCTTCGAATATCAGGTGGGCAAAAGAGAGTCTACCCCCAATTCACAAAAGGCTACTTCGTTAGGATTAATTCCATATTTTGTTGTGCCACAAACAAAGGCAAATGTAGAAAATATTTCACAGCCAAATATGAATATAGAAGTCACAGATGATGATTTTGTGGTTCCCCCTCCAAAAGGAGAGAATGGAGCTGCTTGAGCTTGCAACTTATACTTGACCTACCCATCATCCTAAATGTTCATACATTGAAGTATGTTATTTCTTTGTTAACAAATTGAATATGCTTATTGATATACAAGCTAACTAACTACAAAATTGATCTGGATTGTGGCCTATTGAAAAAGAATATAGATGTGGAGATATTTAAGCTTCATGTTAAGAACAAAGGGTCGAGGGAGGAGATATTGTCCATGAAGTCACATCTGAGTGAAATTAATGACGTTGTGCGTCATTCAAACAGTTTTTCGAAGTTGAATGATGTCATTCACACTTAAAAAGTTTTGAAAGATGGGTTGAGTGGCATGAGGTTATCTCTGGAAGATTTTATTGGTTCAATTTCTAACATTTTATCTTAATTTATGGATGAAGTTCATTCAAAGTTGTTTGAGAAATGAGTTTATGAGGAACAGGTACGTAGCTAAACACCAATGAATATTTATCATTCAATTAATATTATGTTATTTTTATTGAATGCAATTACTACTAGAAATAGGAAGAAAAAGTTGATGACGTGCCTTACAAGAAATACAAGGATCATATGGAATCTAATCTTGGTCATGACATCTCCATTGAATATGATTTTGAACGTCCTTCATTTGATCTTGGCGTTGACACCACACAAAGTCACACAGAGGCTATGCATTTTTTCAAAGAAGTACAAGAGCAAGTCGACGAAGTCATTGCATGCATGCTACGATCTACTAAAGTTGATAAAGAAAAGGTGAGATCGACAGTAATATTTAAAATTCTTATTTTTAAGTTTCATCTGATTATTCTTACTCTAACTCATGATCGTTTTTATATTTTTGGCTCAAGAAGTTACACCTACACCGGCTTCTTCTAGACTGCCTATCAAGAGGGTACATAAGCCATCAAAAACTCTGCAATCTCCATTTATTACGGTTGATGCACGCCAAGTTACCACCGGAGCAAAATCTAATACAGCAAACGTTGTTTTCCAAAACTATTTAAATGAAGTGGATAGTATAGATATGATTTCCTTTCGAAATTGGTTTGATAGGGAATACAAGCCTCGAAACAAGTACATTTAATGCATATTATTTGCGTAAATGTGACTGAAAATTGCTAGCGTGGCCTGCTCTTAAATTTTATGACTAAATAGGGCTGGTTACAGATTAACAGTTCTGGTCACAAAATAATATAACTGTAGTCACATTCTTGTTACTTCTTGTTACTTCAACTGATGATTGCATATTTTGTGTATACAGGGCTAAATTCAATGCGTCTGATGATGTGATAAGTCCACCATTTGTATGTAGGAGAGTCCCTGTCCATAAAAAAAAATTTGGTGGCATTCTTTGATTGATTCTAATTCTTCATTGAATAACACGATACGATATTGCAACCATTTTTTAACATTAGACAACTTGCTTTTATTACATTAGGTGCTTGCTTTTATTACATTTGGATGCTTGTTTTTACTATTTGTTACAACAATTTTTAACATTAGACAACCATTTTTTACTTGTTACAGCATTTGGATGCTTGTTTTTATTATATTAGACAACTTACAAAGTTGGAGGATAGTGTGAAGATGAAGGCAACAACCATGAATTCGAAAACTATACTCGAATTTTATGAAGAACTAAGCATTGTGAATGAGGAGCAGGAACTTCTCAAAACCATATATGGTAAAAGGTTAGCATTTAATACATCTTGGAGAGAGGTTGAATACGTTCTTCTGCCCATCTTGCCTATGAATCGGTCTCATTGGATGCTAGGATAGTTGGACATTAATAAACGTGTCTTGTACATTTTCAATTCTGGCAACAAAACATACGAAGACAATATGGTTTATAAAGGGGTAGTGCCTATAGTGAAGACACTTTCACACTTGTTGAAAGTGGTTGGTTTGTGGATGGAAACCAATGATGATGGAGATGAACAACCTAGGGAGTTGACTGTTGACATTGTGTCTAATTTACCTTAGCAACAAAAATGGATAGGATTGCCTGTCTTCATTTTACAGTGTTAATAATTTTCATTTTTATTTAGTAGTTACTTATGACTGTCTTCTATAAATATTGTAGTGATGATTGTGCTGTTATTGTGATCAAGTATGCACAATTTTTGTTGCACAATGATATCAACAAGATACTGAAGTTATTTGATGCTAGAAAAGTTAGAATGTAACTTGCTGCCTTACTCTTTAAGAATAAACAACAAAGGCTAGATGGAAGGGCTGAAACAACGTCAGATGAATGATGGAATTGTTGATTCAATTGATGTTTATGGTAGATTAGGTTCATGTATGTTGGAAAATACACTTAACTAATGATGATTTTTTTATGGATATTTTTGGTATGAATTGTTGGTGGATGTTTTTGTGATCAGGTATGCACAATTTTTGAACAAGTAATTGTAAAAATACTTTATGAAGGAATTATTGTATTTCTTTTTGTTATATTCATTGTAGTATTGTGTGGTGTTTGGTAAACAAAATATATATCGCACGTGTTTGAACAGCATTTGTCAATTACAGACAAGTCACAACTCCTCACATTCAGACATATGCACTATTCATGTTGAAACAATTAGGTCACAAACAATCACTAGTAAAAAAAAATTCACTAGAAGATCACATCTAGTAATAATCAGGTAATAAACATACAACTCGTATTCCTAATTCATCGAAATTAATCGGTTACATAAGGTCACAATACACACAGAGAGTGATAGATGGTCACAACATTAGAAACAAAGTAGGAGTATATAATTGAATATACAACATAAAAGAGCATGTCAAAACATGAAATGCTAAACTAAATATGTTCATAGATAGCGCAATATAAACCTTCCCATATATCACAATCAATATCATGTTTTACAACTCATAAATGGTAAAGTTACAATGAAAGAATTTGAAACTATAATCCAAAAACACAGGTATGAATCAACAATTAAATTGGGTAAAAGTATAAAGAACTTCGTCATGTGTTAACATATTACAATAAGCTATGTAAAATAGTTTGGTTGTTTCTTTGCTTTCAATTTTTGTTGGATTTGGTTAAGTGGCACCGAGTCCTTGCAAGTTCTACAATTGTGACCAGATTCACCACATCTTCCACATTTCACAGTTTGTGATCTCTCACGCACTGACTCTTCCTGGTCTCAGTAGGATGACCAGGACATCTTTTTTGATTTGGGGCAACCACAGTTATGCTATTCACGTCGTCTGGCAAAATCCAATCTACTCTATTGCCTATAGGGATAACCTTCTCTTTGTAGGTATTTATATATGCATCCATTGTGTAATAATTCGAGCAAAAATCATACGCATCAAGCCTTAATGTTGTAAACAATGCTAGTGCATGTGGATACAGAAGTTGATCCACCTGAAACATTTTGCAACTGCATGTGCATTGAGTTATATTAATCATTTATGATGAAGATCATCTCGTACTTCAAACAAAGTATGAGTTGCTGGAAAAACCTAAAATTAAATAAATAAGTTAGTATTGTGAATTTAAGAAGGCTATAGTTATAAATGTGACCATCATAATTCTATGTATTCAACATTATAATTACCTTCAAATTTCGCACATAATGGCTTATCTCCCTTAAGAGATTTTCGTAATTGGTTGCAAGCTTTGTGAAAGTGCTATGTGCATTGTCCCTATTCTTACAAAATCAAGATTAGACCATTTTCCTTAATGATTCAAGAAGTGCTTGAATAGGGTAATTCTTGGCCACCTTTGTGACTACATTTATAGATTCAACTATGTTTGAAGTCATGGTAGAGTATCGATTTCTTCGCATGTTTAATCTCGACCATTTTTCATATCTAACTTCCAACTACAAAATAAATTTAGTACATCTATATTATAATAAAATAATGTAACAGCATGTCATAATAAATAAAATATAGTTTATACATTAAACAAGCATGGTCATAAATAGTCACACTAAATATTATTACGGCACAAGTCACAAGCAATCACAATATAAGTTATAGACAGTCACATACTAGACATCATGTGATCTCTTTATTGACTGGGTCAGTTGTTGCATTTGATATTCAAATTCATCCACTTTATATGTTTGGACAGCATCATTGAATGCGTTTGTGACTTTGTGACCTGATTTTGCGTAATGGGTCTTCAAACTTTTAAGCAAATAGTACAAACAAATCCCATACATTGCATCTGGATATACGAATTCAATGGCATTTTTTATGCTATTATATATATCCGATACTATATACAATCCGTCTCTTGATCCATATTCCCCTTCAACATCTCAAGAAATCATCTCTATGACTTATCATTTTCATTCTCCCCAATCCTAAAAGCTAGTATGAAGATGTTGTTTGCATCTTGCGTACAAGCTGTGAAAAGTGTACCTCCGCAGTGACCATTTAAATATGTGCCATAAACTACAATGATTGCTCTACAATATTTTTCAACTAGCAATCAATGCACCTAAAGCTATAAAACAATATTTAAATCTATCCAAATGATCTATTTCTATTCTTGTGACTGTCCCATTGTTCATCCCCACGTTCATCTGCTCTAGCATAAAGAAATAAGAAGACAATAATTCAAACTATGTCGTTGGATCACCTCTAATGAATTTTAATGTTTGTTCACGTGACCTCCATGCCTTCATATAATTCATCGATATTACATATTTTTGTAACATGTCATTCCAGATATCATTAGAAGTGTTTATTGTATTCGAAGAAGTGTATTTGTACCTAATGCTGTTTGACACCATTGAGCTAGATGCTTTTCTATGAGATCCTAGAACAATGTTCATCGAACATGTGTGACCATTACAAATTTCCCTTATCTTATTTTCAGTATTTCCTTGCTATGAAAAACATTTCCCTCTAGTACTTGTCAAGCATCTGCTTCAGATACTAATGTCACATCTTCATCAAAATTTCCTTTCTCAACAGTCATAATTTAGTCGCAGATATCTTGAGCCATTTGCTGTAAAGAAAACAAATTAGCTGATGACTCAACGGAAGCAATCGACGACTCTAGGAATTACAATGTACATGTTGATTGCCATGAATTTGCAATGATAAAATCAATCTTAATTGGATAATTCGATACAATCTCATCCAAAGATTTTAGCCTCAAATACGTTAAGACATTATAATTGCTTATTATCTGGACTGGAGGTAAAGCAAAATTCAAAGAATATGTATATCTCACAGCTACCTCTGCATGATTAAGCACCAATTCTGAAATAACAAGCTCAACCAATTCATCATACTTGCACGTAACATTCACTAGTATAAGTGACGTATGACCTCTTTATAACAGGCGAACATGAAAAATTGTCATTCCTGATCACACACAGATAATAGAATGTCACACTTCATATATTAAAATAAGGAAACATTCAGATGCAATGATATTGATCACTACAGGCTACAAATGAAGAAGTCATAAATAAATCAATACAGACCATAGAAGTTATCCAATGTAAATATATTCACATACAGTCAGCAAATTTAGGGTATAGAGAGTCAATTTTCAATGCAATGACGTTGATCATAGATTAAACTAATTTTATTTATGGATTGTTAAGATATTTAACATTATTGTCACAATCTATTCAATTCAGTTGTCACAACTAGTCAGAATTAATAGAAACATGAATGAATCATATAAAGAGTAACGGATAGTAACAAATCAGTATGTTCATTACCATAAGTTGAAAATACAAATTTCATACTAGTAATGGTTAATGAGAAAACTCTTCACACTGGTCAAATTATAGCTTATTTTTAATAGGGAGAAAATTTTCATCATGTTTGGATAAATGTTCCATTAGATTAGAAAACATCAATATCTTCAAAATCATATGCTTACCTTCGAAATCAAATCACAAAACTTCAATTTCTGCTTAGGGTAAATCCAATTCTTCCATGGCCGACATTCAACTTTCTCCGAAATAATGAAAATCAGAAGTATGTCGATGAGATTGGACGTTGTTGATCGATTCCAGCTTGAAATTGAGGAATGACAACGAAATTTTCGTGATTTTGGAGAGTTTGACGATAACAGAACTTCAATTTTTGCATAGAAAATATCCAATTCCTCCATCTCGGAGCTTCGACTTCTCCAAAACAATGAAAATCAGAAGTATGTCGACGAGTTTGTGACTTTATGAATTGATTGTAACTCAAAATCTAGGAATGAAGGTGACATTTTCATGATTTTGGAGAGTGTTTGGCAAGCTCTTTGTGTAGAGAGAAAATCATTTTTGATGATGTGAGGAAAGTGATAAATATCTTTAAATATGGTATATTAACAAATGTGTAGGAGATCAGTATTTTTTTTTAATCCAAATTTAGAGTATATTATGTTATATAATTATATATTTTCTATTTTTAATTTAACACCTAATTTATGAAAGTTTTTTGAGAGTTTGTCAATTGTGAAATATGTTTTTATAATATAGCAGTTATGTGTTTTTCCCATCTAATTACTTAAGCTTTGGTCCATAAGTTAATTAATTCAATCAATTAACTTAAATTCATTAATAAATAATTTAATTAATTGATTAATTAATTCTACAAATGTCCAACACATGCCAATTAATTAATTCATGATATCATTCTTTGAGTCCTCTCTTTTGTTTATGACTCATTAGACTCTCGATCACGATATCAAATGACATAAATTTATTTTGATCTAATCAAAGTAAGATAAATTAAAACTACCTTTTAATTTATTATTAATTTAACTAGATTAATTGATTCACATTCATCATTCCAAATTTACATCTAGTAATGTGTCACGACAATACATGTAATGAAAAAGGTCACATGGTCTGATAACATGATCGAGTGAAACCCATAAGCGTACGTGATCGTTGACAAGTAATAATTCTAATGATTTGAGAGTATTGTGCAGCACGGAATAAATTCTAATTCAAGTGTGTTAGTCTTGTATTGAATTAAAGTTCGTCACACAAAAGATATTTGATTTGTGATTATTCTAAATTATGCTAAAAAAATATGTAAAAACTTTGATTTGTATGAATGAATGTATTATTGTATTGGATTTAGAGTACATCTATTGCTATCTATTTCAATGCTCAATTATATAATTTAGTTCATTTCATGCGTTATTGACAATTGATACACTTGAGGTGTTTAACTTTCTTTTTAAAGATAAATTAATTCTATTCTACTCATGACCGAAGCCTATTCCTAGTACAAATTCGAATGATTAGAAGGCATTAAATTTCAGATTATTTATATCATTGCACACGCAATATTGTTATTACTAACATTTATTGTCCATGTGTTAATCTTCCACATTTTAAACTTATTGTGAGTCTCTCAACATTACAATAAGTGACTAATTATTCAATTGATGGCCAAATAATTAAATAAGGCAATGAGCATGCAAACTTAATCAAGAAATGCAAAAAGTATTAAACAACTAGTTTTGAGTTAAAGTAAACAAAAAATATGGTTCATTTTCGTCCAATACATGAGAAGAATTAGCTTAACATGTTGATATTATTCAAACAAAAAATATTGGAAAAACATCACCCTGATTTAAAAACAATGAATGAAAGTGAGTTATTCTTCTTGAATCTTCAACTCGAGATTTGGATCGTCAACTTCATGCGTTAATTACCATTAATTCCATGTGCTAGACCTTTTCTTAATGATATAATATGGTATACACACTCCATAGTGTGTTGTTTAATTATAAGCTAGGAAAATTTGGTTCAAATCTCAATTAAAGAAGAATTCTCATCAAAACAAGAAATTGAGCAATCAGTCCCCAGATAAAGTGGTGCATGCGCATTATTGTATTGTCATAAGTATTGTGTCTCTTCTTGTCTCACGGGTCAATTTACTTGCGCTGGCCATCACTCACACATATGCGGGTTACTCGAGTTTTGTATGTTTTGGTAAAAATTTTCCTCCAGTATGCATTTTGAATCTTTTTTGGTATAATTTTGATCTTTCAACTCCCAATTGTATCCAATTGAACCCAAGCATTTTCCAATTGTTGATCTTAATTCGAATAATCTTTTGGAATTGTGCAACAATGTACTTGAACTTTTGACTCCTTTTGTTTTTGCATTTTCCGTTACTTTTGTCTAATTACATCTAATCGTCTCAAGTTCTACCTAACAAACAAAAATAATATAAAATTAAGTCATAAGTTATCAAAATTAACAATAATTGGTGTCATTCAATTATCACGATAAAGTATATATCAATACCCCAAACTTGTTAGTTTACTGCAAAACTATAACCCCTTTGACAGTACGATCCAATTAATTAGGAGATATGAAAGTGTTTCAATCGCGATTTTCAATCCATCTTTCATCTTACTCTTTAGTTAGTAATAATCAATTTTTTTTTTCAATTTATGTACTTACCTTGTCTAATGATTTCGAGATCAACTTAACTGAATAAAATGTAAATCATAATTTCTTACTATCTAAGAGTGATGAATCATCTATTTATCATAAACAACATTTCTATGATTCTTGACATACCCAAATGGTGTTGTATTAGTGACTCTTGGGGGAGCAACATTCATACCACCAATGTATAACTTCCTCATATAATATACTATGATGACCTCAAATTGTTGGACTAATTTCATTATCAGATGTTTGAGATTAACCATTGATATTCAGATAGTTATTAACATGGAATCTCTTTAGATGGAATACAATATTTTGTTCTCTTAACAAATCATCCATGCATCCATTTAAATGTTAATATAATTTAACTTGTGAGATCAGCTACTTAGTTCATAAGTGAGAAATGTCACACGTGCTAGTTTATTCGTAATAATGATATTCATATCTCATTACTATTTTTGACCACGAATAATATGAGGTTCCTTCATATTTAATTTATTTCACACAACTCCTTTTGATTAATAAGTTTCAAAGACTTGAATCTACAGAATCTAATAATTTAATTTTTTAGAATAGTTTTTCAATTAAATAATAGATTTGTCATAAATTAAATGGATTAATTATATTAAAAGTGTTTATGTCTAAAATCGATTGGACATAAAGCATAATACTTACAAACTCTCACTTGCACTAGATATAATCACTTATGTACATAGGAATCCACATGAGAATCATGTTTATACTGTGACAACTTGTCACTGAATCTGCAATATTATCACATGTGGGAACTCTTTTTTTTATGTTATTTCTTTGTTTCATCGCTGTGATGAGATGATATTACCTTAACACATATTTGGATCGTTTCTTTATTTACACGATGGCTCCATTGTTATGGGATCAACAATGTTTGAAACTATTCCAAGTTCATTAAAAAACTTCTTGATCCAGACCACAAATCTTTGCTACTTCTAAAGAAGTGATGTGTTAAGCTTATGCTATTGAATCAAAATGCCTATTTGGAACATTTCCATCTAACCGCTCCATTATTAAGAGTAGACATATAACCACATTTAGACTTGCTATCTTCTATTCTAAATGGAAGTAAACATCAGTACATTAATGAACTTTCAATTCATTTTGCTCATATAAAATTTTTTCAAGATTTTATCTATGTAGATTGGGATATATCAAGCAGTCTTCTAAATCCATCTCTATAGATTATGTTGCCTTTTTCATATTTTTAATAGAGAAATTCTTTAACAATTATAATTTTAGTGATTGAAGCATAGGCTTCCCATTAATAATATTTCATCTACATATATTAGAAGCACTATAGCACTCCTATATTTCATCTTGTAAATACACATTTTATCTTCATTTTTTTTATATATAAAAATTCATTTTAACTATCTCATCAAATGGAAGATTTTAGCTCCTAGAGAGCTTGATTTAACCCATATATAGATCAATCAAGCTTGCATACCCGTTAGCATCTTTAGATTCAAAACATTCGGGTTGTATCATGTACACTTTCTCCTGCAAATTCTCATTAAAGAATGCAATTTTGACATTTATTTACCATATCTCATATGGAAAATCAAATAATTTTCTTTGTTTACAACCTTTTATTACTAGCCTTACTTTGTATGTATGGATGTTTCCATCCATGTTGACCTCTTTCTTGTAAACCCTTTACTAGCTTATGGGTTTTATCCCATTGAGTGGGTCAACCAAGGGCAAAATTTTATTTACATACATCAAGTTTATATAAGATTCCATAACTTTATGCCATCTCTTTGATCAATGCTTGACTTTGCTTATTTGTAATTAGTAGGTTCATTATCCTCGATTAGTAGCAATCATGAATTCATACATTCTAGAAAATTTAATGATCCTTTTAAACTTACCATGGGCTAGAGAGTTCTCAGGAGTCTCTAGATCCAAATCAAGAATTTTTCCGTCAACATGTGTGAGATTAGACTCAAGTTCATCTACTTGATCAACTATATCTATGGACTTTTTAATCTCTTCAAATACTAATTTGTTCCACTGCCGTTTCCTAGAATGAACCTTTCTCTAGGAAGATGGCATATTTTGAGACGAAGAATTACTTTTCAATAGGACTATAGAATTGATATTCAATTATTTCTTTTTGGATATCCCACAAATATCTACTTATCACATTTAGACTTTAGCTTATTCAATTAAGTGTGCTTCACATAAGTGTCACAACCACAAACTTCTGTATGAGACTAGTTGGGCAGTATAACTTTTTATAACTCATATTAAGTTTTGTCAATCGATTTAGATGGGACAAATTAGTGTGTAGCATCCAATAATTAGTGGATAGCTCCAAAATAATTTTGGGAGGTTTGCATGACTTATTATTAATTGTATTATATTTAATAGTGTGTGATTCTTCCTTTCAGATACATAATTACATTTCGGTATATATGGTGGTGTGTACCACTAGAGAATCTCATCTCATTTAGATAATCTAAAAATTCACCTTTTAGATATTCTCCACCTTGATCGGATTTTAGAGTGAGAATACCTTTATCCAATTGTTTCTCTACTTCTAGTTTGAATTCCTTAAACTTTTCAAGAGTTTCATGCTTGAATCTTATCAAGTATGCATAATCATATCTAAAATGGTCATTAGTAAGTATGATAAAGAGAAACATCATCTAGCAATTGACATAGGTCCATATAAATTAGTATGTATTAGACTAGTAATTGTATAGCTCTTTTTCCTTCTCAAGTAGAAGGGATTTGCATTTGTTAAATAATTCAAAATTAGTTGACCCCAAATATCCATATCAATATAATAAGAAAAAGAGTTTTCTTGTATGTGACCAAATATGAACGTTAGAGATAGGTATTATTTAGGTTATCAGTTTTTACCTTTTATACTCTATGCTCATAATAGAAGACTCAGTATCTAGAATATAAATATCATTTTATAATTTGCCATAACCATTAAAGATCTTGTCAAGATAAAAAAAGGATATACTTGTCCTAAACATTAATTAAAAAATAATTCATGTCCATACATGAAATTTTAAATAATGTTCTTTATAATGGTGAGAACAAATTAACATTTCTCTAATCTAATACTAAGCATATAAGCAACAACAAGAAGTATATTCCTACAGGTAATGAAGCAGCCTTTGCTTCATTTCTTGTGTGCACATAAACTTTTCATTTCTATTTAGTCTCTCAACATTTATACAAATATGAGATTCATATTTGGTATCTAATACCCAAGAAGCTAATGAAGTAAGTATATTAACCTCAATGACAAGGATAGCAGAAGTAGATGCTTCAAAAGACTTTTTCCTTCAGGCTTAGGAGGTGAGCCTTGCAATTCCTCTTGCAATGGCCTTTCATTCCATATTGATATCTAGGGTTATTGAATTGGCATCGTCCTTATTTGCTTTATCTATCTTAGTTATCTTGGATGCTTTTCCAAAGCCTCCTTTAGATTTTCTCTTAGTGCCCTTAGAGAAATCAATGCTAAGACTTGCCCACCACTAACTTTAATGTTGGTGTCAACATCTTAAGCATGTTTAGCAACTCAAGGAGTGCACACTCGAATTTATTCATGTTGATATTCATAATAAATTGTGAATAGTTCTCTGGCACAGATTGAAGAACAAAATCAATACTTAGCCCCCGTTCAGCCCCCATTCTTTGCAAATTTTAATGGTTGAAATAGTGTTTTTTGAAAATTGTGTGGTTGAAAAAGAATGAAAAGTTTTCGATTTGAATATAATATTATTTTATGGAAGATTTGTGGTTAAAAATAAAAGAGAGAAAAAGAATGAGAAAGAGAATGGGGGCCAAACGGGGGCTTAGTTTATTGTCCATGATTGTATTAGTTGAGATAACTTCTCAATGTAGTCAATCATCTTCAAAACATGAGCACTAATTGAAGATCCTTCTATCATTTTGCACTTACATAATTGCATGGAAGTCTCATAACTTTTCACATTTGATTGTTCATCATACAACTTAAGATGAAAAATCATAGTACTAGAGTTCATACTATCACGTTGCTTTTGCAAATCAAGTTAGATAATTGCAAGCATCACACATGTTGCATTATTTATCGTTATCATTGTGTTTTATTATAAGCAATCTCCTCTTCTTCATTCAAGTCCCTAGTGGGTATCCCTCGAAATAGCTATTTAAGGACATAACCAATTTTCTCATACATGAGAACAATTCTCAGATTGCAGTATCAATGAGAAAATTTTTGCCCCATCAGTTTGTTGACATCCAGTATGTTGCTCATATTCATATGTCTCACAATTGAAATTATAAATGACGATGCATAATGAATTATTATGTATCAAAAATGCATCAATTAATTTAATGTGGTCTTTTATTAAATTAATTATGTTTCCCTAGTTTAAACTAAATATATGACCCTCTCACATAAATTAATTGAATCCATACCTGATTTCTAGTGGGCTAGGATCTCATTTGTTATATGAAGACCTTGAGTGTACTCAACAAGCATAATAAAACATCAATGTAGATACTATTATCAATTGTATCTCCATACAAATCCTAGATCATTAAGCTGATAACTCTTTGCCTTCACACTTTGTATGTGTTAGCTTAATATGCCTTTTGAATCAGCCTCCTTGAGTGTACTCAAGAAAAGTTAAATTTTAGTTCAGTTAATCCCATCATTTAGAATTATCTAATATTTCCTAGTATCAAACACTATCTCTAAAGAACCAATCTTTGAGTGTACTCAACCAGCTGAGATCGATGAGAGACTCTCGATTTTTACTATAACAAAGGATAGCGAATTATAAACATGATTTAATATTTTAACGAGGGGTTTAACATGCATAGGTCTCATCATAAATATTATACATATAGTGTTATATATCTAACATGCAAATAAACATACACATAATAATGTAAACGATTATGGATTTATTCTATCTAGTCTTTTCGAGCCAAAAGAAAGACTAGTTGATTAGTTCTTAGGGACATCATTTAATCATACAATGCTCTATCTATATGGTCTCTACCCATTCTTGCGTCTTTAATTAGTTGAGCTGCAACCTATATACTATACTACTTGGCACGTAGACCTAAATAATTGGATACATAGACCAACAACAATAATAATGGGCTCGTAAGTCCAAAATTAACAAAAACTCATAGCCGAAAATTAATAAAGGGTCGTAGGCTCAAAATAACAAGAATTTAAAACTAACCTTTCAATACATCCATTTAATCGAAACTATAATATCCACTAAATATACATTAATCACATGAATGCATTACTGTATAATATCTAATATTATATATAAATATACTTCAAATTTATAGCAATTAAAGTAATCTAAACTAATTTAGAGAACTGCATCGAAATAATTAAATAATTAATTACTCAATTAATTTAATAAATGCATTTATTGAATTAAAATTAAGTTCTAATTAAATAGAAAATTAGAGTCCAATTCTAATTCTACAATTTATGGACAAATTGAATACATTTCAAATTTAGAATAATACTCCTAAATAAAATAAAATTGAATTTTGGGGTCAAAATTTTAGATTTTTGTTAAAATTCAATTATACCGATAATTTAGAAAAGTCATAAATTTTAATTGGGACAAAATAAAATTTTGGTCATAGTTGAATATAAGGTCAAACTCATTTGAAATTCAAATTTAAAACCTTTTTCAAAAGATATTTTAACAATCTATTTTTAATTTACATTTTGCACCGTGATCCATAGAATCAAAATTGTAGAAAGGGGCCCTACTACCGAATTCTAAATTCAAGTACCCTAAAACATTAAAATGATTTTAGGGATGGCACTAAGCTACAGTGACAAGCATCGCTTTGGAGCGCACAATAGTATGTTGTTGCTTGTTGCATTCACGCTTGGCCACCTCTCACGGCAAAAGTCACCATTGAGAAGATCAAAACTTTTCCTCATTTTCAAAAATAGATTTAGAAGATGAAAATATTTTCCTTCAAAGTTAGAAATAGGAAAATAATAACGATCAACGATTGTTTGTTTCAAGATTCGAAAACAACTTCCAACGAATACAGAGTCGGTTCTGATAACATTGTTGAAAATTTACTTATACATGCACAGTGAAATTTAAAATAATTTCATATTCCTTCAAGGATTGTCTTTGTATTTAGACATAAACTGTGATTAGAATTGTACTTTTACAAATTATGCAAGCTCCTTTGCTAATCTTGAAACACGAACAATCATGACATATACACTCCTTTATGAAATACGATTTTTCACACCATAACTATCCAATTGTTCAACCTCCCAATGATAATCCACATAGGGGAACAAGAATGAGAGATTAAGATTTATGTTTATAGTGCTAGCAAGATTATGATATTGTGAGATATGTATTAAGCTGTAATTGCAATATCGATTGCTATTTTGACTACTTGTGAAAAACTTAAACCCTAGACGTTTATTTATAAATTTTTAAGTGAGCTTGACCAACCCACTAAACATAAGACGGCCTAATATTTAATTGATGTAATTAATTAAACTTGGCACATAAGTTAATCAATCCAATTAATTAACTTAAATAACTTAGTCCATTAATAAATAATCTAATTAATTGATTCTACAAATATCCAATACTTGTCAATTAATTAATTCATAATTTACTTTGAATAATTAACTCAAATCGTCGTCCCAAATTTACATCTAATAATGTATTAGAGCAATACATGTGACGAAAAAATGTCACATCATGTGACAAAATCAAACTTGTTTATTGATTATGAATCTATAATCTATTAATCAATATTATCTAATCAATTGTACGATATGGAAGTGTGTCAATTTTGATTATTGATCATACCTTTAATCTCACTCTGAAGTTAATGATAGTGGATACTTTTTTTTGACTTACGTACTTACCTTGACCAAGGATTTTGATATCAACTTAACTTAATGAAACTTAGATCATAATCTATTACTATCTGAGTGACGAATCATTTATTGATCATTCACAACTTTCATATGATTTTTAACATACCCGAACGATATTGTATTAGTGACTCTTGGTAGAGTAGCATCTGGCATCACTAAAGTATGACTGTCTTAATATGAGGCACTATGATGATCTCAAGTCGAAGGAACAATTTTACTATCGAACGTTAGAGATTAACCACTAACGTTCAGCTAATAATCTACATGAAATCTCTCAGCTAGAAGGTCCCCAATTTTTTGTTCTCTTAACAAAACATCTACATGTCTATTTAAATGTCACTATATTTTAATTTGTGAGCTAAGTGAGAATGCCATATTGCTAGTCTATCAGTAATTACAATAATCACATAGAAGTTCATCGTCACAAAGAGGTCTGAAGATACGAAATTGCGGGTGAGGTAGGCAACATTTTTTCTCAATAGAGACTATATTCTAACTTTTAATGCATGGAAGAGGATGAAAGAAATGTAGCAGAAAGTTTTCGTTTTTCCTATTGATCTTATCTAGGATCTTATCTAGGAAAACCACAAGTTTTTAATTAAATTTGTCTTCTAAAATATGTCAGTAAGACTTTTTTGATATAGGCAAGGAATAATACCAATTAGATGCAAATTTCGAAAACTTTAGAAAACATAGTATAAATGGATTTACTAATACAAGAACAAATTCAGTTTAATTTCTCGAAAATATTTTTAGACATAAGATACAACTTTTAAAAAAAAAAAAAATGTTGATTGTTATCACAAGTGGAAAGGCTCTTCAAGCTTTTGTTGGACCAAAAAATTGGACCTTTTCTAAGACATGGCAAATTATGGAATTTGCTACACAAGTTATTCTAGATTTTCTTAAAATCCTATAAATGTAGTTTTAAAACCCAGATTGGTCCGACTCATTTAACCAGAAAACAGCTAGGCTGAAAAGTAAAAATTAGTATGAGCCAGTATAAAGGATGTAATTGCATTCGAACGTGAAGGACCTACCTATCTAAATTCAAATAAATTTGCAAGTTTACTATGAAACAGGTTGGAGAATTCTTGACAATTTCACAAAATTAGTTCATTATGTTGAACATCAAGTTTCGTAAGGTATTTATGCTATCAATTATGTATTTATTATCGATACATAAATTGAACTCAACGAAATCATTTCTCATTGATACCTTTTAATAAATTACAAATATTTTTCAAATTACACGTAATAAAATTATATTCTAGTATATATAAATATAATATTCGGGTACATAAACTTCTGGAAATTATTTTTCTATCTTTTAAATTATTAGATAATTATTTTATAAGTATAATTAAAATCTGCATCCTTAATAAAGAAAGTATTTTTTGATAACATTCGCACATAAGGAAATGTAGATAATATAAACTTCATTAATGGAAATTATAAAATAAAAATGTAAAGATTATTTTAACATTGTTAGTTAAAAAAATTAATTGCAAACAATTTAACGTTTATTATTGAAAAGATATTTTTCTTTAGAAAATTTTACTTGATTTTGATTAGTGATCTAGTTCAATGTTGGCTGGACAACCTATCACCTTTGCTGGTCAATCCGTGGGTCATGTCCGTTGTATATTCTTATAAAGCCCATAGGTACATTTTGTTCATTTATCTGGCCGATAAATGAGATTAATTGATGTGAATTTTGATAAATTATGACTTAACTATGTGTATTTTTTGTTTGTTAGATTTTTTGTTTGTTAGACAAAATTCGAAGCAAATTGAACGAACTAGATAAAAGAGCAAAACAATATTCAATAGTTGATTCGGACTACAAAACAATTATTGAAGATCATATATAATCAGTTGGATGCAATTAGAAGTCAAATGAGTAAAATATAATCAAAATATTTTCACAAATCAATTTTAGCAGGACGAGTTATGATTCGAAATTTCAGCCTCAGATTAAGACTCGGTTTTCACATAGCTAACGTTCGAATTGGAAAAGTAATTTTTTTCTAAAAGAATTGTATCCATTTATATTAGATTTTCAATGCACATTAAATCAGTTCAATTGAATATTGAGAGAGAAAGTTAAAACAAATATACTAACGATTATTCACATTCACTTTTTTTTTCTGCACATGCAAGCTACCCTTTTCCCAACCCATGTTTGAAATACGCATACGGCGTGCGTGCAGTGAATATACCGATGGCGCTCAAAAGAACAACATCATACATTAAGGGCATTCTCTCTAGCATCCTAATACACATTCAAATCATCAAATTCGTTAAAAAAATAAATAAATAAATAAATAAATAAAATAATAATAATAATAATAATAATAATAATAATAATAATAATAATAATAATAAGGAGGTCAATTCATACATGTTGGGAGAGAAGATCAAATAAACAAGAATTAAAGTCATTTACATCAAGAAATTGAAGATTAAGAACTTTTTTATTCTTTCATGAGTTGGGTGATATCTGTTCATTTTTCTTTTTGTAATTTCTAAGAAATCATGCTAGGCTAAACCCTTAATTGTGGACGAGCACATGGAATGATAACTCTTCTCATCACATTTATTACTTGTTAAAGATCCCATATGATTGCCAATTTCGCTCGATCAAAAGCCCTGTCTAGCACTTTCTCTATGTGACTAATCTATAAAGATTTGGGTTGTTATACTTGTATAAATGAGTTTAAGCATTTTAGGAACTAGTTAATGCACAACTATGCATGGAAGATGGTGTACCTTCTTACATATTGAGTCTATTGATGTATTATCAGATGTCCTTGTGGCGCTTTTAAGAGGTCTAAATCACACGTGGTAGTATTCTCTAGGTATTTTTCCTTAAATTTATGAAAAGTTTGAGGTAATTGTTTATACGTTTAAAATAAAGGATATCATCTACTATTCAAGAAAACCATAAAAACAAACTAGGAGCATGTTTGGGAGTGCTTAAAAGATACTTATAAGCACTTTCTAACATGCACTAAGCATTTTCATAATAAATTTGGGTCAATTATATGATTCCATTTTCGTCATTTGTCTTGTTCATGCTAGATCTAAAACAACTAGAATTGTGGCTAATACAATTGGTTGAGTTAATATTGGTATGCGCCTCTCTTTGCTCCTCGCTTTTGCTCTAACAAAATTGCACCTCTTTCATAAATAGTGCCCTTTTTAGGTTAATATCATCATTCTTTAATAGATCTTCAATCGACATGACCTTCATTTATTAGTGTTGTTTCTCATTTTCTATTTTATCCATTTAGAATTCTCATGTACAACTTCTAAAAGCATTGTTTGTCAATATACCTATCCATAGAATTTGATGTATACTCGTGTATCTCTTGTAATCCCCTCTAATCGAACGCTTGAATGCTTTACTTCATCTTGAGTCCCTCTTTCCTAAATAGGTACCTAAGAATTTTGAATTCAATTACTCTTCTAAATTATAATTTGTGAAATAAGTACTCACCAAGATCTTCAATTGATGTACAAAAATAAGGCTTAGTTTAATGCAATCAACATCATGCACCAGCACAATTGCTCAACCCGAAATTCGCACACCAAGGTTGACCAAGTATATGAGTAACCTACCAAGGATTCTATCTCAAAAAAGAATAAGATAGTGGCTACACACTCACAAAGAGAAGAGAAGAAGAAAGAGACGATTTGCAAGTTCACACAAAGGAACGACTGCCTCTCTTTTCAAACCCACACATCCGCTAATACCACAAGACAAGGGAATATATATAACACCAGGGCAACCAAACAAATAGGCCAAAGAAAGAAATGGGCCAATCCATTTAAATGGACCATTCATCCAGTGAAGGGCCATGAGCAACCATTACTTAAAATATTGTTTCAAATGGCCCACTTAGTTTTTTGTTCAAGATACATATAGTGGTGTTGATTTCATATTTCAATCCATAGCCGAAACTTATGAAATTTACCGTTAAACATTATCTCTACTAGATTTATTGGGTATCAACAAAAACCCAACAAATCTCCATCTGGATACCTAACAAGCCTACAAGTTAAAACACCAATTAATACTTTCCTATCAAGGTATCCAAATTAAATTGAGAATCATAGAACTTATCAATGTCTCAAACTCGAAATATATACCATACATGCTAAGTGTACTCACTAAGGGCTAAGGTCAAATCTCGGTACAAACAGAAATACATAGTGAGTCAATCATGAGCACATAATAATAACACATTATTATAAGCATACAATGAAAACACACCATATGATAATACACATAGATCTTTTTAACATGTTCAAAACACATGAGAACAAAAATTAACACCAAGCTAATCAAATAAATGATCAACATATCCCTAAATGATCCCAATAAATGATCTTTCCATAATTACCCTACCCTATCCTATGTAACTCATATATAGAGAACGTATCTTTTCTCTCATTGTCAAGAATGATCGCTTAATTGCTCACTTCTCATGACTGACTGGTCAACCAATAAAAATCGTGAGCCAATAGAATATTCATCTATCATTACCTCACCCTTTCTCAAACTAGGTAGATAATTGGTCTCCACTAAGTAGATAATAGATCTTCGGCGAGAAAGATCTAGTTTCCTTATTTGATTAAAATTCTTATGAAAATAAATCTTTGGACAGCTTTTAAAGCCCTAGGGTCGTCCCTAAGTGTTTATTACATATTCTAACACATTCCGAAGGCTTTTAGAAGGTAGGAGGCAAGAAACAAGAAGATCGATAGGAAGATGTGAAGTTTGAATTCAGGATTTAAATTGCTGATGTCGTTTCTTCAATATTCTTTTTGTTTTCTTCTTTCCAACATGCTAAGCTAAATTTATTCGTGCTAAGAGAATGATAAACTGTGTAATATGAATTTTTAATCTTTAGTTTTATATATTTGACATCAAAAACATGTTTTCAATATTGAATGATTTATATGAATTTCCATTCTCCGCGATTATTGTGCACGGTAATTGTGTGAATATGTGTCTTATTTTATGCATTCAAAAGAAAGGAAAATAGCCTCGACATGGTATAAATTGTCATAAGGTCCGATAGGGAATAGAGATATACTACTATGCCTTATGTGAATTTTTAAGTGTTCATAAAAATTCATATATTCTTGTATGTTCGCATCCTTGTAGAAATAGTCGGGTCCTATATGGGAATAAGTTTAACATTGCTCAAGAGAGAGAGAGAGAGAGAGTTGAATAAAATAGGAACATTGATTCGTCAAAATTCAATCGTGTTGTCAATGTGTAAAACTAAGGTTAAAAATGATTATTACATGATAATTGGCTATTGTAATGCATTTTTCATTCATTAAAACAAATCAATTTTCATTTATCATAATTTTCATTTAATTTAGTTAATTCATTCATAATTGCATACGTAGTTTATTGTGGTTATAAGTTCATCACAACAAACACACATTATTACTCTTACTTCGATTAAGATTGCTACAATTAAAATCAAACTAAATCAATCTATATGGAATGATATTTGAACTCACATCCACTTTATTACTTGTTAATGAATCATACACTTGCGAAGTTTTAAATAGAAAGATATTTTCATGTACAAGTTTTTGGCATCGTTGTCGGGAATTGAGTTTGAGTTTGTTTTTATTTATATTAGCACTAATTCAGACTTCTTCCTGTATTCTTGTATTGTTATTTTCATTCCGCTTTAGTTTGTTTTTTCTTTTTCTCTCTTTTTTCAGGATATATAAAAGAACAAAAATAGTAGGATAAAAGACAGCTATGGTTGATTTTAACAAGATGCTGGTATGTGACTTCAATTGGAAGCTCAAGAAATTGATTTAAGGGATATGCTTGTTGGTGATCTCATTATAGAACATCTATGAAATTTAAAAGTAGAATGTAAACTTGATGAAACTGTGTTGGGTGACTTACCTATTACATTATTTCTCTCATCGCAATTTGATGTGGGCAATTTGCCTATGGGATTATTTCTTCCACCAATTATTAATGGACATCAATTAAGGGAATCATGTCAATTGAACTTCTTATAGATATAACAATAGGAGAAGAATCTCAGGGGAGATATCATTTTTTTTTTTTTGCCAAATGTTTTGAATACAAACGTTAGACTCGAGACAACTTCAATTAAAGAAGTAAAGCACGAAATGATGAAGAAATTACTCATAATGGGCAAAAAAGAACTTGTAGGATTCAAAGAAGAGAAAATTAGCATGCAATACTCAACTTTATTGTTTGCTCAAAAATTGATTTTGTGATTAAATCTTATTAGGCGATTGAAGTTTACATTATTGAGTTTGAAATGGGTGATAAGGGAAAGTCATACTACTTAGAGAGGGTAAATTTAAAATTTGGAGGAAAGTTGCAATATGGAACAATGTCATATTGAGCAAGCTAAGCATGACATCCAAAACCAAATTCAAAGTTCCATGACACACTTGTACCAAAAGTCGAGTGTTAGACTATAAATCGAGTACTTAATGGGAGAAAACCCATTTTTCTATCCCCTTTCACTTATTTTGATTAGCTGTTGCATTACACGTATTTTTAGGGATTGAATTAATATTTTAGGGCCATGGTTAAGAACTCATGCATTTAATGATTATATTTTAGGTAGTATTTTAAAACTAGCATTAATAATTTAGGCATGTTTACTTATTGAATTCATTTTATTTAGGCTCATCGTTAACATCCTAGCATTATATTGAGCTTGTATTGAAGTGATATGCATTCTTAAGGTTGCACCTAGATTTCAATCTTCTTAATGTCAGAAGATTAGAATTATTTTTAGTGTGAATACACTACAAATATTTAAACCTTATTTGCTATAATTAACATTTATTTTGAATTTCTGAAACAGAAAATTGAAGCCTAGCAACAAAGAAAAGTGGTAGTTGTCATGACATCTACCAATAGGACCAACCTGATCCTTCCACCTATCTGCATCTACATCAGGGAGTCTCTGATCCTTGCTACTTTATTTTAATTATTTTTTTCTTTTACATTAAGGGTAATATTTTGTATAAGTTTAGGGGTGGTAGAATTTTTTTGACACATTCATCAATATTTTTATATAAATTATTGCTTTTTTTGTGTGATTGTTTGTGTAAAAAAAGAAAAAAAAATTGTAGTTTTACTTTCTTTCTTTTGTTGTGCTTTTATGAATTTGATAGCCTTGCCGACAATGATGTTGAATGTTGGAATAGCTATGGACTAAGAATAGTGGAAATAGTATATGATTAGATTACACAATACTTGTTTATGTGAAACATGACACTCATGTTCTACACATTAAGTTCGTGATATGGTTCATTATTTAGAGAAGAGTTTAACAAAGTAAGTAAAACCCAAAAAACCACTATTGTACTTATCCATAGTCCATTTTTAGAGTAGTTTGGAGTAGGGGGTGTAAGCAGTTCGGTTTTACCGATTTTTGACAAATTTTCAAACCAAACCGTTTAAAACGGTTTGAGAAAAACCCAAACCTAAACAAAACCATTTTGAACGGTTTGAAAAAAACTCAAACCTAAATCTAACAGTTTGGTCCGATTTCACCATATATTTTTTTGCCCGTCTACTTTTATGTTATTAATTCATTGGATTTAATATATATTTATATCTCACTAGTAATAAATTTAAAACAAACTAGGCCCCTATTTAAACCAAATTTTTGGGACAAAAAAAATGAAAATTTGGACCATTATTCTACAAGTCCAGCCGCCTTTGTTACCTGCTATTTCATGTGTGGGACCCAATCTCCTCTCCAATAGTAAATTTTCTCACTATGATGATATGAAAAATATGGCTCAAATAGGGGCTAAATATATTTACTATAAATTTAGATATCAACTAAATCAAAGTGAAATCACAATAAACTAAAACATAGTTTTTTTTCATTTTTGTTCACCTTTTTTAGGCTAATGACGATACAATAACATTACAATACAAGTCTACTAAATTAAATATAAGGTCCAAAAAACATAATTATATCCAACAAAACCTTGTGATCATCATATCTGAAAAAAAGAATACTGATTAAATAAAGAGAATAACCAACCACAATAATAAAACAATTGTTTATAATATCTAAACATAACAATTACTCAAATTTACATTTGTATAATGTTACGAAACACATTTAATTTCAGATTCTTGCCTTAGTTTGCTCCAAAAAATTATTGATCTGAAACTTTATTTGTAGCAAATATTATCACCGAAAGTTTAGGATCTCTTTGTCTCCGATTTAATATAATGGACTTCAATTCAACTGTGAAGAGGTGTGAAAAAACTGAAAAAGAAGTGTGTGGTGCCGGTGGCTCAAAACTATGTTGGGTGTCAACTGGAGTTCATCTAAATTTTGAAGAGGAAAATGACTTTTGATAGATTATGTTAGTCTTGAAATTATTAAATATATATTAGGATTATTGGATAATAATAATAATAATAATAATAATAATAATAATAATAATAATAATAATAATAATAATAATAATAATAATAATATATCTGTATTAGAAAATTAGAATTGACAAAAATACTCACAAATGACAAAACTATTGAATTTTACATATTTGAATGAATTTTCAAAAAATTTCATTTTTTCATTTTTTTAGTTTTATATATTTTTTCGCCGATCTGGTTTGGTTTTAAACCGCAATTTAAATTCTCAAACATAAACCAAACCATTTTGACCGGTTTGGTTTAGGTCAAAACCATTTCGTTGATCGGGTCCACGTGGCACCAAACCGATGGTTTCTAAAATGCGGTTTCGGTTTGGGTTTTTGGTTTTGCGATTTTTGCTTACAACCCTAGTTTGGAGATGGTTGAACTATTATTAGGGAACACTAAGATGAGTAGGGTTCCTGCATGAAATTATCTTGTGTGGATTGTTTAAAACCAGTAAGATGAAGATAAGGTGAAAGTCTTAGTTTAGGGGTTGGTTTTGGAAACTAAATGTCTAAAAAAAATGGGCATAGCATTAACCTGTATGTGAGTAAAACTTCTCTTGAAGCTTTTATGACTCGAGAAAGTAAGCTTGTAAGGTTATTTGAAAACCTGATACCCTAAAGTCAAATAACATAGGACTCACCAACCTAAAGCTCAGTAAAGGGATCATATAGAAAGCAAGAGAAGGAGAAGTTAATAAAAATCACCTTCTTGAGCCTTTATAACTCAAGTGAATAAGGCTGTAAGGTATTTGAAAACTTGACATCCTGAAATCAACTAGCTTGGGAGGCATCGACTTAAAACTCGATACATGAGTTATATAGAAAGCAAATGAGAAGATGTAATTTAGAGAGAGCTTTAAGAAGAAGTGTAGAAAGATACAATTGTAGTGGTTTAGCCCCAAGTCATTTGGTTGATAGAACTATACCTTTAATGGAAGGCAAGTAATTCAGTTTCATCTTAAAGGTTGAAATAATCAAAAATAGAAGAATCTCTACTTGTTAAAGCGTGAACTTGTGATAGTAAGATCTACCAAAACTAAGAGAGGGTAAGGATTTGAATTAAGTAAACCTCAACCTTAGAACACACATCAGGATTATTAAGTGAAAAGAATAAGTTTGGAAATGTGTATCTCTCGAGCGAACAAAGGAGATATTTGACAGCTACGGGTCGAGAATTGAACCAATCATGAGCTCGATATGGTTACATGAGTTCATACACACACACATCTCTAGTTATGCATATAACAGGTGGATGTTGATTTGATTTTGCACTGTTAAATCTGTACATTGTGTTTATTACTGAATTCTAATCCTGAGATACAACAAGTTGTCAAATCATGTTTCGTGTGGAGTTAAGCAACAACTTTGTTTGAGGACATACAATAGTTCAAGTTTGAGAGATTTTATAAGTGAGTTTTACACACTTATTTATGTCATAAAAGATGGATAATTGTTGGCAAATGTGTTGAAATATGGCTTAATTCTATAAAAATTATGTTTTATAGGACAACATTGATGAATATGACAGAAAGTAAGGAGAACCAAGAGAAAAAAGGACCAAAATGGAAGAAAACAAAAGTTTAAGGATTAAAGCGCAAATAGCCAAAATATGACCCCCAAAGAAAAAACAATGATATGAAAGAGTCAATGGCTAATTTAGTAAAGACATAAAATATTGGAAGAAGAAGAAATGAGAAAAGAAGTCAATAAACGAGAAAACGGAGTTTGGGGACCAAAATGTCGAGATTGAATTTTTACTCAAACTATGCTATATTATTTCTTCAATGCAATCGCATAGGAATTTTCAGAGTGGTTCAAGGCCAAATTTCATTGAACTATGCTATAGCATAGTACAAATTCGGTGAGAAAAATCTAGTTTCCGTATTTGATTAAAATTCTTATGGAAACAAATCTTTGGACAACTTTTAAAGCCCTACGGCCGTCCCTAAGTTTTTATTACACATTCCTAAGGGTTTTAGAGCATAAAAGGAGGCAAGAAACAAGAAGATTGATCGGACGACGCAAAGTTTCAATTCAAGATTTATATTGGTGACATCGTTTCTCCAATATCCTTTTTATTTTCTTTTTTCAACATGCTAGGCTAGATTTATTTGTGCTAGAAGAATTATGAACTGTGTAATATGAATTTTAATGTTTAGTTTTACATAGTTGACATCAAAAACACATTTTGGATATTGAATGGTTTATATGAATTTCTTTTCTCCACGATTATTGTGTATGGTAATTGTGTGAATGTGGTAGCTTATTTTATGTATTCGAAAGAAGAAAAATAGGCTTAACATGATATAAATCGTCATGCGATTTGATAGGAATAGAGATATACCGCTATGTCTTTTGTGAATCTTTAAGTGTTCATAAAAATTCAACCATTTTTGTATAGAAGCATCCATCATACAAATATATTGGAGTCATTTATGAGAATAAGTTTAATATTACTCGAGAGAGATTATTGAGTAAAATAGGAACATTGATTCATGAAAATTCAATCGTACTGTCAATGTGTAAAATTAAAGTTAAAAGGGATCATTACATGGGAATTCATGATCTTAATGCTTATCATTCATTAAAACACATCAATTTTCATTTAGTATTATTTATATTTAATTTATTAATTCATTCATAGTTGCATACGTAGCTTATTTTGGAAGTTCATCACAACTAACACACCTTTTTACTCTTGTTTCGGTTAAGGTTGCGATAATTTTAATCGACCTAAATCAATCTCTGTGAGACGATAAATGGACTCACATTCACTTTATTACTTGTCAACGAATTATACACTTGTGATGGTTTAACTCGAAAAGTACTTTTGCATAACACGAATCCTACTACAAAAAATTGCTTGATGTTTCCTCTTCCAGCGGAAGAAGTAAACTATATTCAAAATGTTTCTCACAATTTCACCCTATATGGACAAACAAATAATCCAAGATGGAGGTAACGTCCGAACTTTAGATAAACTAATAATCAACAACAAGGGAGTAGTTCAAATCTTGCTGACAAGATAGGAAACCAGGTTTGGGTGATATGTAACAATATATACAGAAAACAAACAAAGTATTCCAACAAATTGATATAAATTTTATAAAATAGCAAGCATCGATTAAGAAATTGGAGATGCAAATTGGTCACATAGCTCAGCAATTAGCAAAACCAATAGTAAGAGAACAAAGTCCAATTAAGGTTGATGGACCACCATTTTCTTTTCCTCAATGATTGTAGAAGAAAAAGTTGGACAAACAGTTTGCAAAGTTCATAGTGGTTTTTAAGAAATTGCATATCAACATCCCTTTCGTAGATGCATTAGTACAAATGGTCGGCTATGCCAAATTCTTAAAGGAAATTCTTTCTAGCAAAAGAAAGCTAGAAAAACATGAAACAATCAGTCTAAACAAAGAATGCTATGTAATTCTCCTAAAAAACTACCTCCTAAACTAAAAGATCAATACAGTTTCATTATACCTTGCAACATTGCATCTAATTATTTTAAGCATTCATTATGTGACTTAGGTGCTAGTATTAATTTAATGCCACTCTCTGTGTACATGTCTCTTGGATTAGGAGAATGAAACCAACAACTATATCTTTGCAACTAGTTGATAGATACATTAAAAAATTTAAAGGTATTATTGAAAATGTACTGATCAAGGTGACAAATTTATCTTTCCAGCGGATTTCATTATCTGGAACATGGAAGAGGATAGAGACATTCATCTAATCTTGGAAAGACATTTCCTAGCCACTGAAAGAGCATTGATAGATGTGTATGATGGAAAGATGATTCTTATATTAGACAATGAATATGTCATATTCATTGTATTCAAGGCAATGCAGCATCATTTGACTTCAGATACTTGTTGCCAGATTGATGTCCTTGATGAGCTTGTAGTTGATACCTTTGAAGTAGAACATCTATCAGATCTATATGAGGCATTGTATTGCGTAGTCAAAATCAAAAAAAATAAGCAATGAAGGATATTCTTTACATTTGGCTAAAAGTAAATAATTGCACCCATTATAGTTAAACCAAATTGAGAGTTACTTTTCGAGCTCATGTGTGATACCAGCTATTGTAGCAGTTCTAAGAAAAAGATTTTGCATGTCATAAATTATGCTAATAGAACTTTGACAGATGCTCAGATCAATCATTCTACAACCGAAAAGGAAATGCTAGCAATGGTAACTATTTTTGAGAAGTTTCGTTAATATGTGATTTAGTCAAAGATAATTGTCTGCACAGACCATTCAAATTTGAAATACTTGTTTGAAAAGAAATATATCAAACCTCAATTGATTTGGTGGGTGTTATTGTTACAAGAGTTTGATATAGAGATTCGTGATGAAAAACAGAGGGATAGAAAATTAGGTAGCAGATCACTTATCAAAGTTAGAGTAGGCAAAGGATTCAGATGAGGTGGAGATTAATGAATTATTTCTAGATGATTAGATAATACGGTGCATGGAGCAAGACACCATGGTATGCGGATATTTTAAACTATTTAGCTAGTGGTTTTGTGGATTCAAACTTAACTTATTAGCAGAAGAAAAAGCTTCTCCATAAAGCTAAATTCTATTACTATGATCCACACTTGTAAGAATAGCAGATCAAATCATGAGTAGTTGTATACCAAAAGATGAGATGAAGGTAATTTGACATGGGTTCGTACTTCAAATTATGGAGGACATTTTGGCCCTATAAAAACAACAGCGAAGGTGCTTCAATGCAGTTTCTTTTGGCCAACAACATTTAAGGATTGTCACAATTTTTGCAGATCATATGATATGTGTCAATGAACAGGTAATATATTAGCTCATCATGAGATGCCACTAAACAATATATTAGAGGTGGAAATCTTTGATGTTTGGGCATCAATTCTAAGGGACCATTTCTCCATCATACAATAGTCGATATATCTTAGTGGCAGTTGAATATGTATCAAAATGGGTGGAAGCTAAGGCCTTACCAACCAATGATGCCAAGGTGGTTGTGGGTTCCATTAACAAGTACATATTCAATAGATATGGATCATCTCAAGCCATGATAAGTGATGGTAGAACTCACTTTTGCAATCGATTAGTCATGGTAGTTCCTCACAAATATAGAGTACAACATCGAAAAGCCATACCTTATCACCCTCAAACAAATAGACATGTTGAAACTTCAAAAAGACAGTGAAAAAGAATCTTGGAACTCGCTGTGAATGCATCTCATAAAGATTGATTTAAAAAACTGGACGATGCATTATGGGCTTATCACACTACTTTGAAAATGCCGATTGGAATGTCACCATACCGGATGGTGTTTGGAAAATGTGCCACGTACTACTGAAATTTGAGCAAAAAGAAAATTGGGTACTAAAGGCACTTGAATAAGGATTTAGAAATGTCTGAAAAAATAAGAATACTATAGTTACATGAATTGGAGGAATTCAAGATGGTCCGGGCCTTTCACATTATCTTAAAGTATTCCCTTATTTTTCAATTTAATTATATCATCCAGCAAAGGAAAATCTTATAGTAATGGGCAACGTATCAAACATTATGTCAAGGACTTCCCTACAACGAAAGAGATAGTTAATATCGTTGTTTTAGATTGATCGTGGCATAAAGTCAAGCTAATAACATTAAATAAGTGCTTCTTGAAAAGTGACCCAAGTTCTATCCCATTATTTTCATTTATTTATATATTAGATTATGAAATATTTCTTTTTTAGCATTTTTGCTCATTTCTGTAAGCTAATGTTCAAGTTTGGGGGATAGCAACATGAGCAGAATGTAAATTGAAGGTAAAAAGAATTACAGAAAGGCAGCGTCTTGGCAACATTTCCCAAACGCCACCTAAACAACCCATACCCACAAGTTTCAACAACTTTAAAGCATCCAAGTTCATTGCCGCAAAGCATTGTGGATAACGAACATTTCACAACATTCATGAAAGAATATCACCAACCAAGGTATGTAGAAAGAAGTAGAAATACTCTTCGTAGTGTTACTATAGACTATTTCATTAAAACCAAGAAAATGATATTCAATTTTGTCATGTAATCAAATTTTGTTATTTTTAATAATATTTTGATTTTTAAAAAAGTTATACACATATCAACTTGTTCGTGTACAATTCTAACTCCACCTGCTCGAAAATTAAGTAGATGGTTCCAAACCTGAATACAAGAATGAGGATTTTAAAAAAATAAAAATAAATAATAATAATAATAATAAATAAAATAATTTTAAATCTCATCCCTTGTTTGTTATTGATTAAAATTCATATTTTAATCAAAGTCAAAATCAACAATCAATTTTAATTACATATTTCATGGGTTCTACATCTTTTCAACTACATACTTTATCTACTTTTATCAAAATCTAATAAAAATATGATTTTAATCCCTACCAATTGAGGGCTTAATTCAATTTGTTATTTATATATTCTTCTTCTACAGCTTTGTATATTTCATATTAATACAATTAAATTTAACGAAAATGAAGAATCAGTCTCCTCAAACTTCAAGTAATGTCAATGAAGTGTGCCAAACACATGAAGTATGTTTAGTTTATGTGTTTGATAGATGTTTCATTGATGATACCTGGAAGAACATGAGAAAAAATTCCTTTTTTTAATTGAGAAAATGGCCTCTTCGTTTTTTGAATGCTTGATTTCAAATAATAATAATAATAATAAAAAAGTGTACATGTAACAAGTTGTTTGTGTACAATTTTAATCCACATACTTGAAAGTAGCTGCTTCCAAACCTTGATAAAAGGAGGGTTCCCATACCTCGTAAGAAAAGGACTCGAAAGACTAAAATTCTTTACTCATTCATCTAAAAACAAAGAGTCCATATCCCCAAGTCTAGATATCGTTGATGAAGCATGATGCCAAACACATGAAGTGTTTTTGGAATCATGGTCCATTGCCGATACTTGAAAACATGGGATGGACTCTCCGTTTTTGGATGCTTTTTTAAAAAAAATTGATTTAAAAAAATGCACATGTAACAAGTTTTTCATATACAATTTTAACTCTGCCGACTCAAAAATAAGTAGCAAGTCGAAGCCCGAAGAAAATGAGGAAGGTTTTTCACCATTTTTTAAAAAAAAGAAAAGAAAGAAAAGTAAAAGAACAAAAAATTAAAAAAGGACGAGCGCGTGGGTCAATCCCGACTTGGCCCCACGAGTCACGAGCTCAAGGGCCAAGTTGGCCCTTAGCAGATAAGCTGAGAACAGGCTCCGCTCGTCTTAGATGAGCCATAAGTTGAGCTCGTGGCTAGACTTGGCCGACTGTCACCACTACGTATACCTTTCCAACCCCCACGACAACTTCACGATATAGGTCGATCCACGACTAGTATTGTTAATGACAATAATTAGGATTCACAATTTAACACATACATCATTAATTATAGCACCATAATTTCAACATAAATAGTAGCATTTAGAATTCTAGTATTACTCTTAAACAAGTTGTGCTAATCAACTAACCGCGCAGTTATATAAGTATGCTCTGCCATTGCCACTTCTGAAATCCAAAGTTGGCTAAGCATTTAATGCATGTAAGATGCATGTTAAGATAGTGGAAGATTGCTTGTTAAAAAAAGGCTCTATAGTCAAAAGAGAGAGAGAGAGAGAGAGAGATAAGAGTTGTGCCAAAGAGAGAATCGAAGACTCACAAGAGTAAGAATGTGTCAGGGCCATACTTATGTTTAGCGAGATCTAAGGCGCGTTTCAGAATTTGGGCTCCTAAATTATAGCAAGTAATCAATTTTTTTCATTTATAAGAGTTTTATGGAATTAAATTTGTTAAGTTAAATCAACAATAACACAAAAAATAAAATAAAATAAAATATTCTAAATATTTACATTATAATGTTTTAAATGATCACTTAAATCCAACTAGTCTTGCAATTTTGGAGACAAAAATATCAATCAATTTTAAATAGTCAAGTTGTTCAACCATAATGCAAATTCATAAAAATGATAACATAGATTAATACATAATAGTTAATTAATCAACGGATAGTACTATTCATGAATCCCTCATAAGTCATAAACTAAACCAAAGGCAATTGAATCCACACATACCATCATCAAATTTCATTGAAAATTGCTCAAAAAAAGCCACAATAAAATTTGTTAAACCCACACCTCCTATTTCATGTGATTGGGCTGAAACTATATAATTTTTGTGGAGCTCTTGACAGATCTTACATTGAAATGTCGGTCTAATATTCCATCAATGTCAAAGAAAAATAACACCCAAAATGTGTACATGTTCAGAAAGCAAGTGAAAATTTTGACCCAAAGAAAGTGGTATAGAGTGCACTCAAATTGATAGTAATATTGATGCATATCCTTCTTTTGTTATACAATGAAATGAGTATTCCTAATCTAAAACTTGCAGTACCCTCAAAATCACTACACTCACACTCGGCACCAAAATAGAGACGAAATAATAGAGCAATGCAAATCCAATGATGCAAAACAAGTAATCCCACAACAAACCTATTATTTAAAATACTCGTATGAACGACAAAACAATATATAATTGCCCAAATTTTCAATCCTCAGTGGCTCTTTGTTTCCTACATGATCATAAAATATGGTGTTCCAAATGTGACAAAAAATAATAATAATAAATAAATAAATAAAATAATAATATTAATAATAATAATAACAGCAACAGCAACAACAACAGAAGTAGCGTAGGCACACAATGCAAAACCAATAAAAATCCATAAAAAAGCTTTATTTCATAAAACCGGATTAATCTAAAAACTGTGGCATCTATAAAAATCATCAGAAGCTAATGAAAATCTATATATACTGACAAGCAATTAATTTTCGTTGCAATCATATATAAAACAAAAATCAATAAAACAGAATAGGCAAATCTAGGGCTGGACAAAACTCTCGAACCGAACCGACCGAATCAAACTGAACCCGACGGTTCTTCTCAAGTTAAATACCCGAACGGTTATTTGAATCAAGAACCGACGGGTATGGTTCGGTTCGGTTCTCGGTTCTAGGCCAAGACCCGAAGAACCGAATAAAAATCGAATCTCCGTAATTTTTTTAATTAATTTATTTTAAATAAGTAAAATTATTTTACTTTTTCTAAACAAATTTGTTAATTAGTTAATTTAGTTCAAACCACAAAATATGATTTTCCTATTTCTAATTTTTCAGTTCAAAATCAATTTAATCAAATTGACCTCAATTTTATCTAAATCTGTTATTCTATTGTAGTGTCGTTTATACAGGACAAAATCGAATTAAAACTTTACAACATTTCTCTTAATTATTTGGAGCTCGCTATCTTTCTCTTTCTGTGATTTTAATAATCAAATTTATGAAGAATTCAGCAAAGAGAGACGCGAAACACATAAGATTGAACTACGTTATTTTGTAAGAGCTAATATTGAACATATCATTATTTAAATTAACGTAACTTTGTATATATTAAAATTTTAATTATAATACAGAATTGAATGGAACCGAACCCGAAAGGTTCCGTAATTAAATTTGGACCTGACGGGCCCACATACTAAATACCCGAAAATTTTGAGAACCGAACCGAATCAGATCATATCCAGCCCTAGGCAAATCAACAAAAAAGATCAAGCAATTTAACCTCAAATGTATACAATATCATTATCAAATTTATAATATCATTATTGGAGAAGCCTTGTTGTACAGAGCAAGAGTGAATTAGTACAAACGCGTTGAATTTTGGAGAAGTTGCGAATTTAGGAGGTCTAGGTTTTGATTTAGGAGGACAATTATTGAAGGTTTTGAGTGTAATAAGTGGAATTTAAAAAAAAATAAAAAAAATAAATAAATAAATTCTTTAGGCCTCCTAAAGAGCTGGGCCGAAGGCGATGGCCTTTTGGACCTCTCCTTAGATCCGGCTCTAATGCGAAGTTCTACAAGCACATTAGTGCAAGGATTTGATGATATTAATCAAAACATTTAAAAAAAAAAAAAATCAGTTTGGAAGTGAACCACCAGGTTCTTGATGTGATCTTCCCAGTTCTTGGTTTAATTTATCAGTTTTTAACTTCTCAATTTTTTAAAATCCGTTTCCAAACCGGCTCCTGATTTTTCCGGTCTTCTAGTCGTAAAGACATCCATAACTTCTAGTCGAGAGTAGGATTTCCTCTGTGAATAATTTATTTTTTTTCCAAGGAAGGAAATAATTTTAATGACTCTGTACAATAGTCCTGTTTCCTAGCAAAAGAGAGGATCGTTCTTGATCTCAACACTCTTATTGAACAAGAAATGTAATAATCGTGTGTGAAAAAAACATTTTTTTAGGAGTACGCTGCTGTCAAACAGAACAGCACAAACCACTCGATTGACTTTTACAAAATAAACCAACCTCCTATATTCAAAAGATAAATGCAAAGAAATACTGAGGAAAGCAAAAGTATTCACTAAAAATATTATCATGAAACCAAATTTGAGAACACCTGTGCTCTTGCAAACTGTATCATCTAAAGGAATATTGAATTTCTTCCAATGTTCTTCCCTTGGTTTCTGGAACCCAAAGCTTCACGAATGCTACTGTAAATATTGATGCTATTGAATAGATGAGAAAAGTTCCTGCAAAAATATAATGCCTCAGCATACCATAATGCACGCATGCACAAACACATAGACGTGTGTAGATGCTACCATTTTCCTCGTTATTTGCCTATTCTAGCAAAACCATATATTGGAGTAACACATACATACATACATGTGTGTGTGTGTGTGTGAGAGAGAGAGATAGAGAGAGAACCTCCTTTGCTCCAAGTGAAAAGCAAATTTGCTGTCATTGTAACCACCCATGCTGTCAACCAATTGGCCAGTGTTGCTACACTGCCAGCAAGACTTTTAATGTTTACAGGAAGTATCTGTAACAATCAAAACCAAAATGTAGGAACTCTGGTACGAAGTGAATCAAAATCTACATTAATCTACGACAGTAACTAAAGACAGGAACTTGGAACGAACAACTATGTGTCATGGTGTCATGGTATGTTTACATCATTAAATTACACCAGTATTGGACATTATTAAGGAAGAAAAAAGAAGTTACAATCTTTTCATTTATCGTGTTGTGATTCTAGTACTGCGTACGAAACATAATTTTAATTCTACAAGTGCTACATCTTTGCTTTCTGATTAATAGTTAATCAATCATCTATTATTTGATGAGAACTAGAAACATAGTGGAAAAATAACACGAGTTCTAATATTTAAATTTAGTTGAATTTCACAATGTCCCTCTCCTCGGGAAGTTATGACTTGGCAGGTACCCAATATATTCTTTCATGATAAATAGTTCTGGAAAAGGTTCAACTCTGTTTTTGTAATGTTTCTTTGAAATAAAATTCCTCAATAATTAAATTACATGGAGGGAAGTTTCTTGCTCCATTTTAGAGTTTTGAATTGGATGTATGAATCTCCAGCGGCAGGGACTTCGAAATCTGAACCAACAGGCTGAAGCCTTAAATTATCTTGTCTTGCAGTTTACAAAGCATTCTAAGTTTTTAGAATGAAAATTATTTATTTTTCCCATTTCCTCAAATTGATCACTAAACTAATGTTGCCATACCTCTGACATTATAACCCATGGTATAGCTCCAAGTCCTATAGAGAAACCAATCACCAATACCTGGCAAAAGATGAATCAGAAAGTGAGAAAAGTGTCACCATGGCTGGGGTCATGTAAAGATCCTAAGCAAGGCATACCACAAGCCCAATGAGTGACAATATTCCCAAGGCAAAGCGAGTATGTTCTGATAAAATATCCTGCTTTCAGTAAGATATTAGTATTCAATTAAACCTTAAGAAAGCCAGAAGACAGTCATTACATTGTGTTTAGTCAAATTATGTTTAGAAAATAAAAGAAACCAAACATATGAAATCACGGAAAAAAAAAACAAATATATCGAGAAGTACAGAGATCTCTAATTCATTACTGACCCCCAAATAGAATGCAATTGCAACAAGGAGGCTACTAGCACTCATTAGAGATGAGGATACCTACAGGAAGAGAGAGAATCTATGTTCAATTATTAAGATCAAGCAATAATATAAACCCCAAGTTAAAAAGGATAGTCGAGACGCACTATCAGAAGAACCCTGCGGCCCATTCTGTCCACCAAAGTTGTTGTAATCCCAGTGACAATAACCTTATCAATGACAAGATTCTTTCACTACACAGATTTGGTTTGGAAATAGTAAAAGCAATAGCGTAAGTGAAGGCCAATGCTTACCTGAATAGCCCCAAGACCAAATGTTGCAGCTTTACTGGATGCAATCCCTGTTTAAATTTGATAACAAATTTATCAATTTTACTCTTACAATAGCTATAATATATCATGGCCCCTAGAAAATAGTTTTGAAACATATTACCAACATTGATTCACCAAGAACTCATTTGGTTAAGAAAATATACAGAAACTTTTATAGATCAAATGACAAGAACTTGTAGCTAACAATAGTTATAGATCAACAAGGATATAAAAACCTAAAATGTTAGTTCAGCCGATTTGCCAACTTAGCAAAGATTAGAACACCTAATCAGCTTTACTCTGACACATTAGATCAGTTAGAAAGTCAGTACCCAATTTAGTTTCAACCAATCAAGTTAGCAGATGTCTAATAGCATGACATATGACCAAGTCCAATGAACTCCGTCTCATGTCATACATGATATCATATGATGACACGTTCTCAAGAAAAGGATGGCCTTTCTCTAATTATTTGATATATAGTAGTTTGATGATTCATACTTGAAATCTCACCTGCAGATTTAAATATGTTACTTGAATAGAACAGAACGCCATTGATGCCGCTGAGTTGCTGAAGTACAAGTAGTCCAATTCCTACCTGTGGAATACCAATAGAAGATGTTCAGAAGGAAGAGAAGGAAGAAAAGTTTCCCTTTTGCAGGGAAATATTATCATATGACTAATATTCCAGCTGAGACTAAAATTTTAGAGCATCCAGTGTACCATCAAAGGATACAAATATCTTCTTCTCTTAAGCTCAGAAAATCGGATAGCAGTTCTTTTGGTTGACGATGCCACAGATCTCTGAGAAAGGAACGTGGAAGATAACTACCATAAAACTTACGAATATGCTTATTGACAAATAATTCTCAAGTATGAGATATGTGTCTGCAGAATGATAATATGTTAGAATTCACCAAGACGACAGGATCAAGTCAACACCTTAATCTCATTTACTTCAATTGAGATGTCTGTATCAAATCCCCGTAAAACTTGCAGGGAAGTTTCGAAGTCTTCATTCAGGCCCATTTTGGCCTAGATTAGTTAAAGATGAAATCAGATCAACTTAGATCAGACTAAAACCCATTTAATCTTGTATTCAAGTTTGTATCTCTTACCAACCAACGAGGAGATTCTGGTATGAAAAAAAGACCAGGGATCAAGACTGTGCATGGCAAAATTCCTGCAAATTGCGTTCAATCAACAGTTATAACATATTGAAGAATTAAACATAGCAGTTGCATTTGCAAACAAATAATGATATTTCAGGCCTTAACTAGACTTCTACTATTGCATGTTAACTGTTAAGCTCATTCAAAAAGGACCCATTTCATTGGAACATTAGATACATAGATCTACAAGTAATAGAGAGTTTAGAAATGAGGAAGAAGGTGACATGGATGACTTTATTGTTCACCAATTATATTTTACATTTAAGGATTAGGATCCAATACAAGTGGTATGTTCTACCAATTGAATACAAACAAGTAACTCTTTGTCAAACTTGCTAAAAGAAATTGCGTTGTAATGAGACGAAAAAACAGAAATAACATATTTTTGGCTCACCTAAAACTGCAAGCACTCTCCAAGGTAGAAAAAGTCCCAATAGATATGCCAGCATTATTCCAATTGTTACTGAAAGCTGCAGATGGAAGATAAATGAATTGGATTCCAACTTTTGACCCTGTTGAACTTGAGTTTTAATCAACTTAGAAAAAGGAAAATAGTGAAACTTACACCCGTAGTCCACATTATTTAATTAAATGAGCGCTCGGGTCTACAACCTTAATTTATGTGACACTTGGGTACCCACAGATGGATTATGTTCCTAAATTTTGTTATAATGTCATATGTTTCTCACACGATCAGAGATTTTGATCTCTTATTCACTTAAAAGAAAGAACACAAAACTGAAAAAATAAGAGAAAGACATCTTCTCCTTCCCCCAGCAACCATGCCTGTGTCACACCCTCCCATCAGCCTCCCACCTTCCCCCGTGAAGTCCACCACATCCATAGCCCTTCTCCACCATGTCTGGTTCAGCCAGAACCTACACCATTGCTCCCTTCCCAGCTAATGGATCTTTATACCAGTCTCACTACACTACCACCGAGAAATAGATGATTTGATCAACTTAATTAAACTTCATATTAGTTGAACATAATAAACACGAGTCTTGAAGATGCAAGAATAAGAGAGAGAAAATCAGCTGCAACTTAACTAGGAATTTCGGCAACAAATCAAAGTTGTCATAGTTTAGGATTTATAGTAGCTTGAGAATCACAGCTCGGGTTGATGTCAGCCAAATGCCATGGAAATTAAAGCTTAAGAAGACTAATGATAAAAAAAAAAAAAAAAAAAATGGAGCTGGACTCTAATGCTCATCTAAGTATTAAGTAGGGGCTATAGGTGTAATTTTGTAAAACATTCCCATGAAACATAAATGAAGCACCTGATTAACAGATCCAAGGCTCCCTCTTAGGTTTTGAGGTGCTATCTCAGCAATGTATACAGGCACCTAAACACATTCAAATAGCTGAAGTGCTTGCAAAAAATAACATTGATCAAAGTTCCACAAAGGTATATAAACTATTCAATAGAAGTTACCGTGTAAGATATTATGCCAACGCCAAATCCTTCCAACAACCTTCCCATGTATAAAAATGACGAGTCCTATATACATTCCAACTAAAGTGTAAAATGATCATTAATTATGAAAAAATGTCAAACAACATAGCTTGTAGTTCAAAATATAAAATTGAAATTCTAACTCACTTTTGCAAATGAAATTGCTAGCCATCCAATTATATTTGGAATTGAAGCGATCATCAGTGACTGAACTTCAGCATTTCACATAATATAATAACAACAGCAGCATCATAAAATCATAATTAAATGTAATTATTACATTGTCTAGACCACAATCAGCAAAAAAGGGAAACTAGATTATGCTAATTTACATATTATCATACCCCTTTTCGTCCAATGTATTCCGCAATCTGGCCACTTGCTACTGCACCAACCATTGCACCCACATTTGCTAATGAACCAAATATTGAAAACTTTCCCCACCACCAATGACCAAAAGAAAATTCAGAACCAAAAGTAATTTCTATTACATAACAGCATTAAATGCAAATACACCAAATTCCGGTAAACGTTACCCATAAAAATTAAAAATTACCTCGGAAATGGTAAGTCCAAGATCGTTAATGATCTCTGATTGCGTAGGATTAGAGTATCCACACTAGAACGCCAGTTAATTGTTAACATCAGAAACATGATATTTAACATAGCTTCATGCGTGGAATTAAAATGTTACTAGGGATCGGAGGTAGAAACAATTAACTGTGAAGCCAAATTGGATCGGGCCTAGGGCGACAATGAAGACGCAGAGAAAAATGGAGATAGACTCCCGGATGATCTGGGCAGAAGAGCCCATAATGCTGGACTGGCGAGAGCCCATTCCCGCCATGCGATACCAGCTTCCCGTGTGCAATAAGGGCTTGCGCAACCCATCCTCCACCGTGGCAGCATCAGAACTCATCGACGTAGTTTTCTCCTAGTACTAATCAAAATAGTTGTTTGTTTTTGGAATCCTTAAGAGCGATCTGTTTGTGTCTGGAATATGAAGAAAATAATTTCTGATTTATATTTTCAGTATAAGAATTCGACCATTTCAGTTTGTTTGTTGGAGAAAGAATGCCTGAAACTGGTCGAGCAGCTGCGACGGCGACGGAGAAGCTTAAGAATGCCACGTAGTTAATGGAAATTCCACTATCTAATTTTTCTTTTTCATTTTTTTTAATTGCATTAAAATCCTCAATATTTTCTCATTGTAACATATGTCCTTAATTTTTTATTTTTATTTTATTTAATTTTTTCTCTTCCTCATATTCAACATTCCGTTAATTAAAATGTAATGCATCTTAGAAAAATTATATTGTGAATATAATTTCTAATAATTTTTTTTCCCACATCCTCATATTCAACACTCTAACAGTTATTTTTATTGATCGTCGTTAACTTTCATGTCGTCTAACATCTATAAAAATGATAGATTCCTTCCAGCTGGCCTTCTATTTTGGCTCTATTACGATTTGATACTATTAATTAATGATGATGAAATTTGTGGTCGGCGTTAAACCGAGAAATTTGAATATTTAAATTCGCATTTTATGTTTAGAATTTATAATTTCACCATGGATCCAATGATTGTAGTTCACATCAAGTAGGAACGCGATTCGATTTGAATGGTTTGTGCTATATTTTCAACTCAAAACATTTTATTCAGTTTGAATTTTTTTCCAAACCAAATCAAACCATTTTATTTTTCCAACCAAACCATAATTTACAATTTTGTTCAATTTTAATCCGCGGTTTACCTTTGGACATTATAGTAATGTATTTAACATAAGTTAAATATAAGTTTAAATGAGAACTAATAATGTTAAATGTTAAATTATATTCATATTTACCATAAAATCCATTGATAAATTATTTTCAAAATTTGTTGCTAAAAGATGTTAATAGAACAAATACATCTTTCTTCATTTTTATTTACCTTTTTTTGTTTGACATTCATATTATCATATAGTAGTTGGTAAAGGTAGAGTTACATTCTGTTACTATTGTTTGGTTAAAACTCCTTTTATTTTATTAGTGAAATGTTAAATAAGAATTGAAAGGGATGTGTCTAGACGTACAAAGATTGATAGAGTTTCGACTTATTGAAATTGACGAATTTTATCATCTAACTACTTTATGAAAATAGAAGGTAATAATACTAATTAGAGAACTTTAACATTTTCACACAATCAATATACTCTGTCCTTCATTCTTTCCAAATCATAAACAAGTTCATTAAACATCTAGACACACAAACAATTTTTTTTTTTTTTAAATCACAACGAACAAGTGTAGAATAAATTCAAAAAAACAAATAAAAGAAAGAACAATGGAAAATGGCTTAAATAAGAATCAAAGACTTACTGAAAGAGACGAGAGAAAGAGACGATTTAGGTAGAGATTAGTAGACTGACAGGCAAAGGTGACTGGCGTTTCATTCAGTAATGACAAACAAGCGTCAAATTTTAGGGAAATGAAAGTTTATGTTAGGGCTTCTGAAACTTTATATGTGATTTGCTGACGTAGTTTTGTAGAATTATGATTTGGATTGTTGAAAATATATGCTTTTTTTCATTTCATATGATTTTGGAATAATTTTAGTTTAGTTTAAATATCGGGTAAGGACATGTATTGTGAACCTATTAAATCATTGGTCAATAATGATAAACCTAATTTACTTTCTATGATTATTTCAATAGCTGGTTGTAATTTATATTGCTAATTTGATTTTTTTTTTTTGAAAAGTGAAAACTATAAAATTTTTAAATTAATAAAATTAAATTTTTAATTAAAAAATTTAAAAACGTTTCGGTTCGATTTTGTGCGGTTTTTAAAAATCTAAATCTAAAACAAACCATTTTGAAACAGTTTGGTTCGGTTCGAGGGAAAAACTACGGATCCACGTGGATCCAAGCCAACGGTTTAACTCAACGATTTCAGTTTGATTTGTGATTTCGCGATTTCTTTATGCAACCCTAATGTCAAGGTTTAACAGGTGGCAATTAGATCTAGAGTAGATATCGCTAAAATAGTGACAAATTATATATACTATATTTTAATGACTAAATGGATTACAAAAATGTTTAAATGACCAATTTGAAATTTCACTTGAGCAAGTGATTATTTGTGAAATTAACTTAAAATCTTATATGTCTTAGTTTGATAAAAATTTGTAAATTGAAATGTGAAAAAAAAAAATTATTATTATAAAATTAAAGGAAGCATGGAGAAATATAAAAGAAAAGAAAAAGGGAGAATCAAATATCATGTATGTATTTCATTGTAGCAATGACCCATATTGATATGATTCAAATGAGAGTTATAATTTGAATTAAATACACTCATTTAGAGTAGGTAAAACGTATTTAAATATCCAAATAATATTAAATAGTCAACAATAATTCTCTCATAAATTTACAACATTCCTCAATGGGACAAAAATTGAGGGAAAAAAAAAAAGCCACTTCCTTCGATTTCAATAAATGAAAATTCTTGTATCGAGACGTCCATGTCTTTACGCTAATATCTTCAATATCATAATTCTGGTGAAATATGTTTTGTATTATCTTGATATAGCATTTGGGCAATACCATCTTCATATAAAATATTTATTTATCATATTTGACTTTTGTCAGTATGATGTCCATTGAGAATGACTAGCATGACGTCAGTTGAAAATAAATCTTGTTATAGTTCTGCTTAGGAGTCTCGTATATAATTTGTAGCATATAAAAGTATTATTTCCGGGGTTAATATCTTATAGATTATGCATATTTATTATAGAAAGAATATGACTACTTAAAAATGTTATTAGGAAAAACTTCGCAAGAAAAATCCTAATTAAGGAAAAATAGTACATTATCCCTTTAATATGCAACAAAATTTGCCTCACTAAAAACCTTGACAGGGAAATTCAATAGAACAACATTGATCAAGAAAAAAGGGCACAATGCATATTTACTTCCCTCACATACATTTCATGGACAAGTAAAAAGACTATGTAGATAGGTGAAAAGTGTAGTTTCTACACTTATTCGAGGTCCTAAAATATGATATTTTATTGTTCTTTGGATAAAATACTACCTAACTTGTGTTATATTACATTTTATAGATAAAACTTGATGTTTCATGAAGAATTGGAAAAAAGAATGCAAAATTAGTGAAAAAAGGGCTAAATCCAAAAGTCAGGAACTGAATTACAAACAATACATAGATGAGAAGGTGACAAAATAAAGATCGAGGATGTTAGGGATCAAATTGGATACAATTGAAAAATAAGGGAACAAGATTACAAGAAAAAATGTCGTAAACAAAGGTATTCCAAAATTTGGGGACCAAAGTGTAAACAACCAGTAGTTGATTCGGACCATAAAACGATGATTGAATATCATATGACATCAATTGGATGCTATTGACGGTCAAAGGAATGAAATAGAGTTGAAGCATTTTGACTAATCAATTTCCAGCCGAAGAAATTGTGCTCCCGATTTTCAGCCTCAATTTGAGACCCCTTTTTAGGATGGAAAACATTTGAAATGGAAAATTTAATTCAATAAGAATTGTAGATCTTTGAGTTTACTTTTTAATGCACTTTGAATCACCTCAATCGGAATTCGGAATGAAAAGTTATAACTAAATTATCAAGAGCTATCTAGGGACGCGTGTGTAACACGGAGTGCGCGCAGGGGCCAAAAATGGCACTCGCGCACCAACTCTTTTTCTCTAACCCGAGAGCAAAATCATTGACCGGTGCGTGCGCAATGAACTATATGGGGTGTGAGCATGGGCCAAATTTTATGTGACGAGCTAGTTTCCTTACTCTGATGAAATTCGAAATGAAAATAATATCTTAACATCCTATATATACCTAAACATGCCCAGAACATAGAGAGACCTCCCTTGACCTAATTTTTCATCACATTATACATTTTTTGGAGGCAAAGAACAAGCCTAAATCATTAACATCAAAGGAATTGTGCAAGATTCTTGAAGATTATCCATCTAAAATCAAGATCTCATTCAAGAAAGTGGATTTTTCTACTTTCTTCTATATTTCTTTAATCCAGGTGATGTCTTTTCAGTATTTCTTGTATGATTTAATAATTAGGATGGTTGGCTAAGTTTTTCATTATATTGGATGAATGATGAACCCTATAGTTTATTTATTTTGATTCGAGGTATTTAGTATTTCATGATTTTTCTTGATTGATTTTGCATTCTCATTGAACTATTTGATTGCTTGATCACCAATCAGATAGTAAGTTGTTTGTCGTAGTGTAGGAATACTCACAATAAGTCTAGAATGTTGTAAAATCAATATATGGTATTAGGAATAATATCTATGGCATGTGCAATCATGTATGATAAATCCTGTGAATCAATACATGTTTTTCATAAAGATTCGGACTAGGAATAGGATCGGGTCGTGTTAAACATGAGTTTAATATATCTTGAATGCACGAATTTACTAAATTATGAATTAGGAGTTGAATTTAATGGCAATAGGCAAATTTCAATACAAAATTCCTATATTAGATTAATATTTTGTTTGCTTTCTTAGTTTAGGATTAGTATAGAATACATACGAAATAACTCTTTTGAGTTTATATTACCTCGAATTTAATAAAAGCTATTGAACAAGATATTAGACCTTATTCCTCCTAGGAACGATACTCTTAACTCACAAATCTTATTACTTATACAACGATCATGTACGCTTGCAGGTTTTCTAAGAATAAATTTTTGGCGCCGTTGTCAGGGAATAACGGATTTAATTATAGTTTAGTTGTTTATATTAGATTCGATTTTTTTCACTTTATTTTTTTTGTTGAGTTTGGCTACTCACCCCGATCTTTCTTATTTGGTATTCTTTATAGGTGCTCTTCAATAGCATATGCAAGATTCTGACGCTGGCATAGTAGAATTATTTCTGCAATAATTAATCTAGACATAGATGATGAGAAAGAAGATATATATTGTGAGTTTTTCCATGGGGTGCATTATACTGGCTACTGCTTGTATACATGCATTGACCCAGGAAGGCTCAAGCTCCTGCGATTTCAACAATATTTCCGATGTCAACTATTAGCATTTGACAATGCTAATTAAGACTACATGCCTGTGGCCAAGTATATCCCTTTAGACACACTTGTGGGAGTTGGTCCTTCCATATTGAACGAGGAGGTACTTGCAAAATACTACACTGATCTTACCAAGTTAGATGAAAATAAAAATATGCGTGGGCGATGGCATATTTCGGATCGAATTTAAAAGATGGGATATAATCCACTCGAGAAGTTTGAAAGAAAAGAGTTTCCATTGCCCATGGTTGTAGATTGTGAACCAGCCTTCAACCCGAGGAGATGTCAATTATGGAAGACGAGACTGAAGACGATGAAAGTTCAATTATGAATGAACAAAATTAAGGGGAGGTAATTAATGAAGAAAACGTTAACCCACACTCGTCGACTTCATTAATTGCCCTATCATTGAATTTGTAATTAAATCCTAAGAGGAGAAAGAAGTCTATATAGTTAGATTTGAATCGGATGAGATAGGCAAGTCATATAATATTGGAAGAGGCAGTCCTAAAATTTGTCAAAGTAACCAAGAGTGCAGCAAGACATCAAAAGCGTTCTTTGAAATTTCATGATGCCGAAACAATAAAGTCAAGGTAAAGACTATAAAATAGCGCTTGTTGGGAAGGAAACCCAATCTTTCTATCCCTTTTATTTATTTTTCTTTCTACTTATAGGATAATTTAGTTTATTTTTATAGTTTTAATTAGGGAATTATCATCCATATCCCATTTTCCTTAGGTTACTTGTTGGTTTATTGATATTTGAGCCAAGTAACACTCGTTACAGATCTTTTGTGTCTTAATGCTTTATTTATCCGCATTGTGTAGGAACATGGCGTCGTGAAACACTTGAATCAACCACTACCACGGAAACAATGGGAGACAAGGAAAAGCTAGCATTGAATTTCATCACCATATCAAGGGAGTTTTTTCTTCATTTTCTTCCCCACCCCTTTATATGCGAATTTAGAATTTAAGACATTGAGGACAATGTCTAGTTTAACTTTGGGGGTGAAAAACATAAGTTTTCTTTTGTTCTTTTGTTTTTGTGTGTTTTAAAAAAATTAAAAATATTGAAAAAAATCCAAAAAAAATTAAATAAATAAATAAGAATAAAAATATATTTTCTTTCTGTGGGCTTGCGTGAGTCAGTGGCCTGGCTAGCAATGATGATTATAGTGAATTATGAATCTATCTATGAATGGTGAATAAATTGCATGTTTAAGTTAATTTTTACTTTGCCATATAAAGTTTGATATATATATTGAGCACATGAATTAAGTTAAGCATTGTGTAGGAATGAGTTGATTTCATAATTGAATAGGTTGAAATAGTGGACCATAGATGTTAAACCTAAAACGATTATATTTTACATCCTTAGACCAAATTTAGAATAATTTGGGGGATTTCACTGTTGTAGGAAGATTTTGAGATAAATGGAGATTCTATGTGTGAAACTAAAAAAAAAAATCTTGTTTGGATTGTCCAAGGTCAATAGGATGAAAATTAGGTGAAAGTCTCAAATTAGAAGTTGGTTTACTTGGACAGGTGTTTAATAAGGGATTTTGCACTAATCAAAGGTGTAAAACATATATTTTTTATTTGAAAATTTCTCTTTGTAACCTTTATGACTCGAGATATTAAGCATGTAAGGGTGTTAAAACCTAATGCCCTAAAGTCAACTAACTTGGGAGTCATACCTCGTCAAAATGGATCATTTAGAAAGCTTAAGGGAAATAATGCTGCAAATAAAAAAAGGAAAAAAATGTTCAAATAAAAACTGAAAAAAGAAGAAGAGAAAAAACGGTGCATGAAACAGAAGACGTATTGAATACCTTGATTAAGTCTCAAACACTTGTTTAAGAAAACTGACTTTTGATAAGGGATTATTAGCCTGGTTGAGTTCTAAAGATTGAAGCAATCAAACTATGGAAAATCCTTATTTATTGATATATCGACTTGCAATTAGTGAGATTTACCTAAACTAGAGAGGTGAGAATATTATAAAAATTCAACATTAGGTCACACACTTGAAAATAGTAAAAAGAATAACTTTGGGGTGTGTAAATCTCACGAGTGATGACATATTTGACCATTGAGGGTCGGGAATTGAAACAACTAATGAATTCATGATGATATGCTTAATTCTTCTCACACACACACACACACACACACACACCTCAATTTTACATTGAAAAAATAGATTTTAATTTTTATGTTGTAATTTTGAAGTTGTGCATAGATTTGATATCATGATTTCAATCCTCGGATAAAAATTCAGGTTAGCTAGCAAATTTTTAATTTTTAATTAATTAATTATTTATTTATTTTTATTTTTTTGCATTGCTTGATTGACTTGCCACCAATTAGGCAATTAGCACTGCACGTTTGTGTGATGTTAGATTTATTTTTGTTTGAGGACAAACAAAGATTCAAGTTTAGGAGTTTAATAAGTGTAATATTTACACTTATTCGATGTCCGAAAATATGATATTTTATTGTTCTTTGGATAAAATACTACATAACTTGTGTTATATTACATTTTATAGGTAAAACTTGATGTTTGATAGAGAATTGGATAAAAGAATGCAAAATTAGTGAAAAAAATGACGAAATCCAAAAGTTGGGAACTGAATTACAAACAATCCATAGATGAGAAGGAGACAAAATAAAGATCAAGGATGTCAAGGATTTAATTGGATACAATTGAAAGATAAAGGGACAGGATTACAAGAGAAAATGAGGTAAACAAAAGAATTCCAAAGTTTTGGGACCAAAGTGTAAATATCCAGTAGTTGATTCAGACCATAAAATGATGATTGA
>NC_036254.1:15922018-15932858 GCF_002742605.1 Olea europaea var. sylvestris | reverse complement strand
GTTTGGTCTTTTTCCTCTCCATAGCTCGTATGGAGTTTTGTCGACCGATTTAGATGGGACACGATTAAGTGTGTAGCACGCAGCAATTAGTGCATGAGCCCAAAATGATTTTAGGATGTTTGCATGGCTCATCATTGATCGCACCATATCTAACAAGGTGCAATTCCTCTGTTCAAATACACCATTATGTTACGGTGTATATAGCGGAGTCCACTGCAAGAGAATATCATTCTCTTTTAGATAATCTAAAAATTCTCTCTTAAATATTCCCCACCTCAATCTAATCTCGGCGTGGGAATATTTTTACCTGTCTGTTTCTCTACTTCAAGTTTGAATTCCTTGATCTTTTCAAATGCTTCAAGTTTGAACTTCATCAGATATACATATCTAGAATGATCTTCAATAAATGTGATGAAATAAGAGAAACCACCTCTAACGGTGACTGACATGGGGCTACATACATTAAAATGTATTAGTCTCACTAGTTCTACAGCTCTTTCTCCTTTTCCTATAAAAGGAAATTTGGTCGTTTTGCCTAATAGACATGACTCACATTTGTCAAATGATTTAAAATCATTTGACCCGAAGTATCTATCTTTATGTAACTTGAAAATGAGTTTATCATTGATATGACCCAGATTGCAATGCCAGATATAGATATTATTTAGATTATATTTTTATTTTCTATACACATAATAGATGACTCATTATTAAGAATATAAATCCCATTTTGTAACGCACACATCCATAAAAGATCTCATCTTTAGAAAATGAATAACAATTGTTCTTAACATTAATTGAAAAAACATTTATGTCCAAACATGAAATAGAAATAATGTTTTTAGTAGTGGCGGGAACAAAATAACAATTTCCTAATTCTAATACTAAACCTGAATGCAATGGTAAGAAGTATGTCCCTATAGCTAATGTAGCAACTCTTGCTCCATTTCCTACATGCAGGTCAACTTCTCTTTCCTGCAGCGGTCTACTTCTCTTGAGTCCCTGTATTTTTATACAAATATGAAATTCACATTCAGTATCTAATATCAAGAAGCTAATGAAGTAGATATATTAACCTCGATAGCAAAAATATCTAAAGTAGAAGCTTCAAAAGACTTTTTTCCCTTCAAACTTGCGAGGTAAGCCTTGCAATTCCTCTTCAAATTACATTTCACTCCACATGATAGCACGAGTTATCAGACTTGGTATTGTCTTTGCTCGCTTTGACTACTTTGTTATTGTTCTTAGCCTTCTTGAATGTTTTCTTAAAACTTCATTTGGTCTTCTTCTAAGTGCCCTTGGAGAATTGAATGACTAAGAATGCCGAGTCTAGCCTTAACATTAGGCTCGACAGTCTTAAGCATATTAAGCAACTCATGAAGTGTGCATTAGATCTTATTCATGTTAAAGTTCATGATGAACTGTGAATAACTCTCTAGCAGAGATTGTAGAACCAAGTCAATACTTAGTTCGTGATCCATGATAAAACCCAAGTGGACCAATTTCTCAATGAAACCAATCATCTTCAGCACATGAGCATTGATTTAAGATCCTTCTACCATTTTGCACTAGTACAGTTGCTTGGAGTCTCATATCTCTCAACACGTGATCGTTCATTATACAACTCATTGAGATGAAGAATCATAGTGTAAGCATTCATACCCCCATGTTGCTTCTGCAACTTTGGTAACATAGCTGCAAGCATCATACATGTTGTAGTGTTATCGTGATCACTTATTTGTTGCAAACAACCACATTTTCCTCAATGGAGTTTTCAGTAGGTACCCCTGGAAAGGGTTGCTCAAGAACATACCAATTTTCTCATGCATGAGAACGATTCTCAAATTGTAATACCAATCAAAGAAAATTTGGTCCGATCAGTTTGTTGGCATCTAGTATGCCTCTCAAATTCATATGATTACTCATAATTCAAAACTGTAAATGACAAAAAATAAAGAATTAATATGTATTATAATGCACTGCACAGATTTAATACAAACTTTAATTAAACGTGCTCCCATTATTTAAAATAAATTCATGAGCCTCATACATAAATTTTTGGAATTCACATTTGATTCCCAGTGAACTGGGATCCCATCCGTTATATCAAGAACTTGAGTGTACTCAACAAACCTCAATAAAATATTTGGGTAGATACTATTATCAATTGTATCTCCATACAATTCTCAAATTATTAAGCTGATAACTCTTTATCTTCACACATCTTATGTGTTAGCTTAACATGCCTCTAAAACTTATCTCATTGAGTGTACTCAACAAAAGATAAATTTTAGTTACTCGAACCAATCATTCAAAAATATCAAATATTTTATAGTGTCAAATATATCCCTAATAGACCAGCTTTGAGTGCACTCAACAAGTTGAGATCGATTTAGAACTCTCGTTTTTCACTATAATGATGGAAGGCAAATAATAATATCGACTTAATATGTTAGTGAGGGATTTATCATGTAGTGGTCTCATCAATGTAATCATATATATAATCATGCATCAAATATGCAAATAAACACATTTATATAATAGTATGAATAATTATGGACTTATTCTATCTAATCTTCTCAAGCCAAAAAGAAGATTAGTTAGTCAATTCCTATGGGGTATAGCATTGAATCAATATCAATGCACCATCTCTATGGTTTCCTCCATTTCCTTGCATCTTCAATTAGTTAAGTTGCAACCTGTATTCTATCCTAGTTAGCACGAAAACCTAAATGAAATTGGATTCGCAGGCCCATAATAATAGTAATACCAACAGATTCATAGGTCCAAAATTAATCATGAGCTCGCACCATAATAACAATAATAATAACGGACTCGTAGGTCCTAAACAATTAAGAGCTCACAGACCCATAAAACGACAAGAATTAAATTTATCATTCAGCACATCCACACGCGAGTCCATAATTTCATAATCACCCATTAATATACATTCATCACATAAATGTTTCCTATATAATATCCAATATTATATGCAGACATGTCTCAAGAATCTAGCAATCCTAGTCGTCAAAACTCATTTAAAAAGATGGATCAAAATAATTAATTAATTAATTAATTAACTTAATTGACCAGCTTATTTAATTAAAATAAAATTTCAATTAAATCATGGATTAGAGTCCAACTCTAAATCTATAATTATAGGGCGAAATTATTTAATTAAAATCAAAGTTTAATTAAATATTAAATTAGAGTCCAACTCTAATTCTTTAAAATTTTAGGATGGTATAATTTAATTAAATTCAATTTTTAACTAATTATCAAATTAGAGTCCTACTCTAATTTCAATATATATTGAAGAAATAATATTAATTAAAATCAAATTTTAATTAACATAAGATTAGAGTTAAACTCTAATTAAAATTGAATTAATATTTATATTTAGGACAAAACTCCTAAATAAAACAAGAATTCAATTCAGGGTCAAAATTAAATATTAAGTTAATATCTAATTTTAACAAAATATAAAAGTCGTCAATTTTAAATAAAATTTCAATTTTGGGCCAAATTAATATATATATGGTTCAAACTCAATTACAAACCCAACTTTAAAACCATTTTAATATTTGAATTTAAAATCCTTTTGAAATTTGCAACTTGACCCAAGAATGAAATTAAAAACAAGTCCATCAATTTCGAAAATTGCATGATAAGCTCTCCATTTGAAAAATTGCAAATTGACCCTAGAGACTTAATTGCAATTGCAAGTAGGAGCTCCCAATTTCATATATTGCACAAGAACCCTGCCTCCAAATCACCGTACCCAACTGCTGAAGAAAGAAAAACCCTATATATATATAATTTTTTTTTCCGGTTCCAACTTCATCCACTTGCCCAGCAGCAATCCATTATTTTTTTCAAATTTTTTTTTAATATGAAAATTAATTTTCATAATTGCTAGTTTCAAGAAAACATGAATAAATCAACTTTTGATTTCATCAACGTGTAAATCAATTCCTAAAAAATACAAAGTTGACTCTGATACCACTGTTGAGAATTTATTTATCACGTACAACAAAATATAAAATAGATTTCAATTCCCACAAAGGATCTATTTTGTATTTAGGTAGAAATTGTGATAGAAGTTATACTTTTTCTCGATATGCAAACTTCTTTGCTTTTCTTTTATTTCAACAACCTTGATCTGCTACCCACAGCTGTTCAATTGTCCAGTCTCCAATGAAATTTCACATTGAGAACAAGATTGTGGGAATTAGGATTTTCTCTTTCATGTGCTAGCAAGAATAAAATTCACTACAAATCGAAAGCCCTAATCACTTATTTATATAAGCCCAAACGGGTTTGCCCTGATCTGATCCAATATTTAATTAAATTCTATTAGTTAATTAATTAATCCAATTAATTAATTCGGTACTATAAATAAACAACTCAATTAATTAATTTATCCAAAACTTGTTAAATTAATTAACTGACAAATTACAATCTTCGAGTTCTTCTTTTGTGTGCAACCCATCAGATTCTCAATCACGATACCTAATGACATAAAATATTATTTTGATCTAATCAAAATTGATAAATTAAAACACCATTTTAATTATCACCAATTCACGTTTGTCATTCCAGATTGACATTTAGCAATGTGTTAGGGCAATACATGTGATGAAAATTGTCACGTAGTATGAAAAATCAAACTCATTTGTTTATCGTGAAACTATAACTCATTCCTCAATATAATTTGATCAATTACGAGATATGAAAATGTGTCAATCCCAATTATCGATCATATCTTTCATTCTACTATTGAGTCAATATAAGTCAAAAACTCATCTTCGACTTCTGAGTGTACTTAGCTAAGAATTTAGTTATTGACTTAATTGAAATGTAGATCTTAATCTCTTACTATCTCAAAGTGACGAATCATCTATTGATCATTCACAACTTTCATATGATTCTTGTCATACCTGAACAATGCAGTATTAGCGGCCCTTGGCAGAGCAACATCTAATATCACCAAAGTATGACTATTCTCATATAAGGCACTATGATGACCTCAAGTCAAATGACCAATTCCACTACCGAACGTTAGAAATTAAGCACTAACACTCAAATAGTTATCCATGTAGAATCTCTTTGCGTGTCTCCAATATTTTATTCTATAGTAAAATATCCATGTATTCATTTAAATATCATCTTACTTTAACTTGTGTAATCAGTTACTTATTTCACAAGAAAAAATGTCACACGTGGTGATCTATCCGTAATAACGATATTCGTATCTCGTTACTACTTACGACCATGATTTATTTAAGATCCAATCATACAAATTTTGTATCTCACAATCACAAATTTTTATAATTAACAAATTACTGAAACTTGAATCTACATATTTTATTATTTAATATTATTCATTAGAATATTGATTTAAATAAATAATAGATCTTGTCAAAAATAAATGGATTAAACATATTAAAATTGTTTACTACCTAAATAAATTCAACTTAGGGCATAACACTTACTTGTACAACAACTGGATTGAATTTTCATCTCATCTATAGAAAACTATACATAGGTTCAACGGTGATGTACAATGGAGAAAACGAAACAGAAAGAGTCAAGAGAGAGAGAGAGAGAAAGGTACAAATAAAAGACGGAAATTAAAAAAAGTCAAAATAAATATCAAGTTGTCTCATGGAAAAGGTATGATATAGCTGCAAGTAATTTAGTAATGAATAATATGTCAATCCCAAGTTGAATACGCTACTGATTAATCTTAATTAATCCTACTTTTTATTTTAACAAATTAAAACTTCAAAATGTTCGATAATTTTTTAGGCTGAACTTTAAAGAAAGTAATAAATGATATTTACAACTTTGATTTGAGAAAATACAACAAAAAGATGTGTTAAGAGTGAATCTCCATTGTTTTCTAATTTAAAAAGATGGCTAAGATGGGCACACGTGCCTATATAATTGGACTAGTAGGATCATAATAATTACAATCCAAAATAAATAAGAGCTCGCATGTACAAAATAACAAGAATTAATCATTCATCACAACCATATGACCGAGTTCATAATCATCCATTCAATGTATATTCATCACATAAATGCATTCATACATAATATCTAATATTATATAAGCATGTTTCAAGTTTCCAACAATTAAGACCCTCTAAACTATTTAGAAAAAAAATGATCATAAAAATTAATTAATTAATTTAATTAACAAGTTTAATTAATTAAAATCAAATTTTAATTAAATACCAAATTAGAGTCAAACTCTAATTCCATAATTTTAGGAGAGGTTTATTTAATTAAAACCAAATTTTAACTAAATATCAAATTAAAGTCCAACTCTAATTTCAAATTTATAGGGTGGGTCAATTTAATTATATGCAAATTAGAGCCCAACTTAATTACAAAGCTTTAGATCATATTTATTTAATTAAAAGCAAATTTAATTTAAATATTATATTAGAGTCCAACTCTAATTCCAAGAAATTTTTTGGGTGGGAAAATTAAATTAAATTCTAATTAAATATCAAATCAGAGTCTAAATCTCGTTTCAAGATTTTTAGGGTAAATTGAATTAATATTTTAATATTGGATAAAACTCTCAAAAAGAAAATTTCAATTTAGTGTCAAAGTTCTAAATTTTAGTTAAAATTCAATTTTAACAATAATTTATAAAGCCATGAATTTTAAAATATAATTTTAAATGGGTCAAAATTCTAATATAAGTAGGGATGTCAATGAGTCGAGCTGAAATTCTAGGCTTGGGCAAAATGTCCAAACTTTTTTCCGAGCTCGAGCTGTTCGGCAAAAAAAAATTAGGCTCGACCTGAGCTTTCGGATCGGGCATTTTCGAGCTGAGTCAGGCAGGCTCAAGCTTTTTTCAAGCCGAGTCACGAGCGGCCCAAATCGACGAGCCCGATTGCCATCCTTAAATATAGGTCAAATCCCATTTGAAAATAAAATTTATAACCAATATTTAAATTCAAAAATCATCTTTGAAAATTGCAATTTAACCCATTTAAAAATTATAATAAGGCCTTTCTAATTTCTCAAAATGGGCATTTGATTTAAAATTGCAACTTTGCCCACGATTTTAAATTGCAGGAAGGGATTATAATTTTCTAAATTGCAAACGAGCCCCATCCCCAAATCAACCCAAACCCTAAATCTTCTCACTCTTTCCTTTTGACATCAACAACGGTGCACCACTATTCTTTTTGACATCGACAAAGGATGCATCACAGCAGTTGTGTGAACAGCGGCACACAATAGCATCCAACATTGTTGTTGCCCTCGAGCGTAGCTTCGAGCGCGACCACTCTGGGCATGCCGCCAGCGCTGATGGCAACTTTATTGTCGGCTAATCCTTTCATTTTCGACCCTATTCAGTATTTTGACCAAATTTTTTTTAATTTTCTTTTAAAATAGATTTTTAAATTATGAAAATTAATTTTTCTAATTCCTGGAAACAAAAATAACAACAATAATCAACCTTTTATTGTTTTAAGATATAAAATAATTTCTAACATATAAAGTAGGCTTTGATACTATTGTTGAAAATTTACTTAACATATACTACGAAATTTAAATATTGTTTAATTCCCATCAAGGATCTGCTTTGTATTTAGAAAGAAATTGTGATAAGAATTATACATCTAGTTAATTCTGTAAAGAACAATTTTTATCTGCAATCCACAACAGTCCAGTTGTCAAATCTCTAATAAAAATCCGCACAGAGAACACTAATAAGAGAACTGAAGTTTTTATTTTCTTGTGCTAACAAGATAATAAATTGTATTTTATCTCAAACCTTAATACCTTATTAGTAGAATTTTAAGTGGGCTTGACCTATCCCTTAATCTTAGTTCATTAATTAATTAATTTGGCCCATTAATAAGTAACTCAATTAATTAATTGTCCAACATTTGTCAATTAATTAATAGTAAATATCATTCTTCTAGTTATCATTTTTTGTGTGACATATTAGGTTTCTGATCAAATACTTAACGACGTGAATTATTATTTTGATCAAATCAAAATCGATAGATTAAAATACCCCCTTTTAATGTACAATTAATTCACATTCATTTCGTCCTACATTGAAATCTAGCAATGTGTCAGGACAACAAATACGATGAAAAGTATAATGTGGTATGATAGAATCAAATTTGTTCATTTACCGTGAACTTATAATCTCTTCGTCAATATGATTAGATCAATTAATAGATATATGTGTGTCAATCTCGATTATCAATCATATCTTTCATATTATTTTTAAATCAATATAATTTGAAAACTCTTTTTGACTTATATTACATTGGCCAAGAAATTTGTTATCAACTTAACTGAATGAAATATAAATCATAATCACTTACTATCTAAGAGTAACAAAGTATGATATTTCAACTGTCAATGTATATTTATTTCATGCATGTAGCTATCAATGTTCTTAATGTATTGTAGGTCAAGCAATGTCATACTACTTTTCGCATTTACTGGACCAAGGTGGCTCAAGCAAGTGAGGGTCAATTGGATAATGATAAAGGTTTAGGCTTCCAACTATGTTTTTTTTTTTTTTTTTTTTTTTTTTTTTTTTTGTTTTTTTTTTTTGGGAAAAAGGAAAAATTTTGGACATTGGAATCTAATGGCCTCCAACCGACATTTGGTGTTGGGCAATTGATGTTAGTGGCCTTGGGGTATTAAAAAGTTGGCATCAAAAGTTTGCTTATTATCTATTTTGTCTCAAAGAGGGTTCTGAATTTATTGTTGTTCAGATTTATTATCATCCCAGCAACTTTTTTGGAGATTATATTGTGTAACCTTGAATGGTTAAAGTGGTGAGGAAATAGAATGTTTTAGTTGTAATATTGTGATGCAAATGCTAGTTTTCCATTTTTAATAAATGATGAAATTGTGAAATATTTAATAGTGTGGAGCATGACATGTTGAAGGAGAATCTTACTAGAAAAGAAATCATTGGTCTTTTTATTTTTTCATTTTTTTTAATGTTGCTTCACACTGAACCAATTTGGATAGAGGCAGCAGATGCTTTTTTTTTTTTTTTTGGCAGTGGATGACATTTTTGGTATAACGTATTTCTACCTAGAAATGGTCTAATAGTTTGATTCAAGAGTTATTATATGATAGAAGCATGGAGCTGTTGCTAGGTTGTTCCCATTTTCCCGATCACTATTCTATTATATGTGGAGAAACGTGTGAAAAGTGGATGTTGGTAGTGACTTATATCACATCTTAAGAGTATTTTTTAATGTTGCTTTGTAGGGTTGTGAGAAAATGTTGTCATGTGGGTACGACTTTAATGGGAATGATGCCCATGTTTCTTTAAATGCCTATTATTCTTTAAATTTCCACTACTAGCAGCCTTTTCTTAATCCGAGCAATTATTCATCTACCTTTAGCTATGGTATCCTAATTTAAAGCAAAAAGTAATTTTGACTTCAGTAATTTTGTCCTAGTATCCTAATTCAAGGCAAGAAGTAATTTTGACTTCACTAATTTTGTCAACCAGAAATTTAAATGAAAAATACACGTAATTCTGTAGTCCACGATTTCAATACAAGTAATACTAGGAAGTTGCACTTTTCATCACATAAGAGCCACAATATTAATACTAGGCTGCCAACAAATAATCCGACCGGGGATAGTGAACTTAAGTCAACATTATACATGCAAGGCTACAAAATATGTAATGTACCCATTGACATTCAAATAGTTTACAGACAGAGATTTAATAGATTCGATCATGATAATCCTACATATACAATAGTGCATGTAATAACTCGTTCAACTCGTAACAACCAATCAAGTCAACCCCTTCCCTTGTGTATTTGACTCTGTACTGCCTTCTGCCTTGCATATCTTCACAACTTCGAAATTCGAAGGTCTACTTCATCATTGAGGCAAATGCGAGATTGGAACATGCGTGATATAACATCAACTCTTTCGCTTGTCGCATCATTAACTGAGATATTCGTGCCGCTAAAGAATTGATCACTTGATTTTTCTTTGACAACCCATTCCTAAAAACCACAATTGGCATTGCAGCAAAGAAATAAACGACCTTTATTGGCAGTCTCATTTTCGATGATGAGGAACTTCTCGAATCCATGCTTGCATGATGGACATCGGCATTTCTTTAGGCATTCGCCAAAGAAGTGGCTTTTAGATCTACAACCATGAAAGATTCCAGAATTTCTTCCAACCATTCCGAGATGGGAATAAACCATTCTGAGATGGGAATAAATGACAAAATTAGTATAACTAAACCCATATAAAGCTAAAAAAAAAATGCAAGACTGAGTAAATTATTTCAAGAAAGAGCATACATGATTTTTGAGCATGTTTGGCTTAGCTTGTTTCTAAGAAAAAAGCAAGAACAACTCACTAATTAAAAAAATATCAAAAACCACGACAAAAGAATGAAATAAAAGATGATTTCACAACAATATCCTTGTAAATCAAATGACACTATTACATAAATGCACAACATTTCATGGACTTGTGACTAAGATTCATCGTCTTCCCTTTGAAAGAAGAAAGTGTGCTACCCATCGTACAATTAGTCAACACAATGGAATCGTAACTTGCTTCTCTCTGTGTCCAACTAGTAGAAATAAGGGTAAACGTGTCACCTTGGAATCATTCCATTGAATAAATAAATAACACAATATGAAAATTCTAGGCAACATCGAACCATCAACTCACCAAAGTCGGATGCCCAGTAACTCCAACTATGAAGAAGTAAATTATGTACTAGTAGGTTTGAAATGAAACACATACAATTCATAGTTCATACACCACTATATCATGTGAAAATTCATATATA
>NC_036254.1:15914979-15921971 GCF_002742605.1 Olea europaea var. sylvestris | reverse complement strand
TATATACAGTCCTAGCAAAACCACGAAGAACCCGTTAATTTTCTGCCATACATATTTAACCTCAACCCCGTTCACACACATATGTAATTTCTTTCTTCCTTAAAACTTTAGCCCTCAAGAAAAGTAGTCTAAAATAGATGAATTAGCACACATACAGGATAATCTTGCAAAATGGAAAAAATTGGTATTTCAACTACTGATTCTACAAAGAAAATCGAACCCATACATTTATTCATCAAAGTTATGGTTTTTCTACTTGTGCAAAGCATAAAAGTTGAAATTGCAGTGAGCGACGGAAATTGGGTGCTGACTTCACTACCGGTCGGAGATGGTCAAGCGTCTGGTGGAGAAATGATGGATGGAGGAGCAGTCGGAGTGGAGACGAAAACCGTTGATGGAAAGAGTCGAGTTCCTTGGATGAAACCTACTGTTAGGCGGAGAATAATTGATGAATCAAGAACAGGGAATAATTGGTGTGGGCGGTGGGTGATTTGGGTGAAAAAGGCGTGGACGGTGGGGTGAATTGGGAAAAATGGGCAGGAGATTTGGTCAAAAGGGATTGATTAATCAGTCATTAATTGGTCCTTTTCTATTTTCCTTTTTTTTGCCACGTCAGCTGGGATTTAATCTGGATTTGGTCTGACCGTGTAGCTGGACTATAGAAAGTAACTGAGTCATTATTTCTTGGAGGTGTCCTTGGCCGGCCTTTATCTGCATCCCTAACATACAGCCTAGGGAATAGAGGATCCATTGATTTTCCTTCATCTTTCCCCCATTTATTCTCCACTTTAACAATCTTATGACTGATAAAATCGCCACTTCAAAAGAACAAACAAAACAATGAGTTTTATAATCCAAAAAAAAAATAAAATAAAATAAAAAATCTAAGCACCCCACTTTTAAAGTGTATAAATTCAAATTTTTAATAGAGAATAAAAATCGAAAAGAACAATAGAACTTAGAACCCTTCTTCATTATTCCAAAAAATCCAACCTTTCATGAAGAAACTCAAAAGGCAAACCTCCAAATATTACACTGAAACAAAAATTGGTCAATCCAAAAGGACATTCAATCAAATCTATTAACTGAAAACCCAAGAAAAATACAAGAAGATGCAGTATTTAGAAACAAAGAATATCATTATCATGTAATGTAGGAGATGGATACGTCAGAATCAACGAAAGAAGAGGGTCGTCTCAGAATCTAGAACAATAAAAAAGTGATTTTAGTTGTCAAAATTTGGAGCCCAAAGGCAAAGATTTTAGGCAGAGAAGGAAATGAATGATGTATTAGATTGATTCCTTGTTTTCAATTTTTCATTCCACACCAACTAATTTGCATTGGCGATGCAAATGCAGCTGACGAAATAAATCGTGAACTCGTAACCACGTCTATATCAATAGCTTTAGAAATCATTATTATTTAAGTTATTTCTGTTCAAGTATAACTAGATTGCAATTCAAGATGCAAAATTACAATCGCAACAATTGGGCACAAATATATAAGATATATTACCTGCGCTTCGAAAATCATATACTATCTTTTATGTTGGGAATTTACTTAATCATGTACAGGGATAAATAAAATAATTTCAATTTCTACCAAATATCTGCTTTATGTTTAGTTTGAAATTGTGATAAAAATTATACATTTTTGCAAATTGTGCAAACTCTTTAGCTGATCTTGTAATATGAACAATTACAATCTGCAATCCATAGCTGTCAAATTATTCAGCTTCCAATGAAAATCCACACATGGAACAATATTGAGAGAATTAAGGTTTTCTGTTATTGTTGTAGCAAAAATAATTATGTTCTCTTCAAATTTTTCAAACCCTAACCACCTATTAATATAAGTTCAAGTAGACCTAGCCCGTCTCTTAACTAAATTTGATCCATAAATTAATTAATCCAATGAATAATCAGGCCCATTAACAAGCAATAAACACTTCTCAATTAATTAATTGGTAAATCTCATTCTTCTAGTTTTCATTTTGTGTGTGATCCATTAGGTTCACAATCTCAATGCCTAACAACCTGAATTATTATTTTGATTTAATCAAAATCGATAAATTAAAAGTCCCTTTCTAATTTATCACCAATTTACATTCGTTGTCCTAAATTGATATCTAGCAATGTGTCAGGGCAATATATGTAATTAAAAATGTCATGTGGTATGACGAAACCAAACTTGTTCATTCACAGTGAAACTATAATTCATTCGTCAATATGTTTCGATCAGTTATGAGATATGGATGTGTTAAACTAATTATCGATCTTATCTTTCATTTCATAATTTAGTTAATATAAATTGAAAACTCATTTTCGACTTATGAGTACACCTTAGCTAGGGATTTCGTTATCAATTTGACTAAATGAAATGTAGATTATAATCTCTCATTATTTAAGAGTGACAAATCTTCTATTGATTATTCATAACCTTCATATGATTCTAGACATATCCAAACGATATCGTATTAGCGACCCTTAACAGAACAACATTCAATATCACCAAATTATGACTATCCTCATATAATGTACTATGATGACGTCAAATCAAAGGACCACTTTCATTATCAAACGTTAGAGATTAATCATTGATACTCGGATAGTTATCCTTAGCGAAATCTCTTTAGCGGGTCTCCAATGTTTTGTTTTATGACAAACATCCACGTGTTCATTTAAGTATCACCACACTTTAGTTTGTGAGATCAGCTACTTACTTCGCATGTAAGGAATGTGATAAGTGCATTTATGCACTTATTAATGTCACATTACTAAATTTGTGTGTTGTCAAATTTGTGATTTTATACTTATTTTGAGTTAATTTTCGTTTGTTTCAGTGTTCGACTCGTTTGAGGCAACTTGGAAAAGAAATAAGGATCAATTAGCTATTGGATACAAGTTTTGAGGTCAAAGTCTAAATTATAGAAATTGAAGGATTAAATTGCATAGTTGGAAGAAATGAGGCCTTGAAAAGAATTATTGTATTAATTGGGCTTTGACATTGGATTCCCAATCAGCGTACAAAGGAGAATAGGGGTGGACTCTTTTTTTCTTTCCGTAGTAAAAGGGCAGCTCACATGGGCTTCATTATATTGGGCATGTAAAATTCCAATTGAAGTCAAATATAGGGCTACCAAATTGAAATAGATAGACACCAATTGAAAACGACAGCAAAGGAAATTCGGGGAGTAGCTTTTGGAAGAGAAAAAAGGGGGCAACTGTAAGGTTGAATTTGTTTGGAATTTACTCAAACATGCACAGCAGAATTTAACAAATTTCAATTTCCATTCAGGATTCAGTTTTGTATTTAGATAAAAACTGTTATAAGAAATATACATTTTCTTTTAATTTGCAAACTCCTTCGCGTTATTCCTTTCTAGCACCTTGAATTTGCCTCCCACAGCTGTCCAATTGTCCAGCCTTCAATGAAATCCACACAGAGAATAGACTGCAACTGCTAGGGTTTTTCTCTTGTGCCAGCAAGATTAATGAAAACCTTATGGACCTCAAACCCTAGCTATGTATATATATAAACCCAAACGGACTCAGCCCGGTCCGGTCCAATATTTAATTAATCCAATTAATTAAACCTGGTCCATGAATTAATTAATCCAATTAATTAATTCGGAAATATAAATAACAAATCCAATTAATTAATTTATTCTACAATTGTTAAATTAACCAATTGACAATTTGCAATCTTCCAATTCTCTTTTGTGTGCGACCCATTAGGTTTTTGACCACGATACCTAACGTCGTGAAATATTAGTTTGATCTAATCAAAATTGATAAATTAAAACACCCTTTTAATTTATCGTCAATTCACACTCGCCGTCCCTGATTGACATCTAACAATGTGTCAGAGCAATACATGTGACGAGAAATGTCACATGGTATGACAAAACCAAATTCGTTCGTTTACCGTGAAACTATTATCCCTTCGTCAATATGATCCGATCAATTACGAGATATGGAATTGTGTCAATCTCGATCATCGGTCATATCTTTCACTTCACTATTAAGTCAATATAAATCGAAAACTCATTTTCGACTTATGAGTACACCTTGGCCAAGGATTTCATCATCGACTTAATTGAATGAAACACAGATCATAATCTCCTACTATCTAAGAGTGACGAATCCTTTATTGATCAATCACAACCTTCATACGATTCTTGATGTACCATAACGATGTCGTATTAGCGGCCCTTTTTCAAAGCAACATCCAACACCGTCAAAGTATGACTATCCTCATATAAGATACTATGACGACCTCAAGTCAAAGGATCAATTCCACTACCAAACGTTAGAGATTAACCACTGACACTCAGATAGTTATCCATGTGGAATCTCTTATCGGGTCTCCAGTGTTTTGTTCTATAACAAAACATCCACGTGTTCATTTAAGTGTCACCACACTTTAGCTCGTGAGATCAACTACTTACTTCACAAGTAAGAAATGCCACACATGATGGTCTAACTGTATTAACGATATCCATATCTCGTTATTACTTACGACCATGGTTTATTCAAGATCCAATTATATGTAATTTGTATCTCACAATCACAATTCCTTGTGATTAACAGATTACCTAAAAATTGGATCTTCGAATTCTATTATTTAATATTATTTATCGCAAAATTAATTTAAATAAATAATAGATCTCGCCAAAATCAAATGCATTAAACATATTTAAAGCGTTTACAACCTAAATCGATTGGATCTAGGGCATAACACTTACAAACTCCCACTTGCACTAGATCCAATCACTCACGTATCTAATACCATAAGCATCCACATGACGATCATGTTTCTGTTGTGACAACGGCTTTGTCAGTGGATCTACAATATTATCATCTGTGGGAACTCGCTCTATCATTACGTCATTCCTTTGTATAATCTCCCTGATGAGATGATATCGCCTTAGCACATGTTTGGATCGTTGATGAGACCTCAGTTCCTTCGCTTGCGCGATGGCTCCATTGTTATCACAATACAAAGGTATGGGATCAACAATGTTAGGAACGACTCCAAGTTCATTAATGAACTTCTTGATCCACACAACTTTCTTTGCTGCTTCAGAAGCAGCTATGTACTCGGCTTCTGTTGTTGAATCAGCGGTTGTTTCCTGTTTGGAACTTTTCCAACTAACCGCTCCATTGTTGAGAGTAAACATATATCCTGACTGAGACTTGCTATCATCTTTGTCAGTTTGAAAACTAGCATCAGTATACCCATGAATTTTCAGTTCATTTCCTCCATAGATCAAGAACACATCTTTAGTCCTTCTCAAGTACTTAAGAATGTTCTTAACCGCTATCCAGTGTTTCTCACCAGGGTTTGCTTGAAACCTGCTCGTAACACTTAGAGCATACGAAACATCTGGTCTTATACATAGCATCGCATACATGATAGATCCTATCGCCAAAGCATAAGGAATCTTGTCCATGCGACTCCTTTCATCATGTGTTTTAGGACACATATCTCTTAAGAGGTAAATCCCATGTGACATGGGACATAATCATCTTTTAGACTCTTCCATATTAAATCTTCTCAAGATTTTATCTATGTACGAAGATTGGGATAAGCCTAGTAATCTTTTAGATCTATCTCTATAGATCTTGATTCCCAAGATATACGCTGCTTCTCCCATATCTTTCATGGAGAAATTCTTTGACAACCATAATTTTACCAATTGAAGCATTGGGATGTCATTTCCCATTAATAATATGTCATCGACATATAATATTAGGAATACAATCGCGCTCCCACTTGTTTTCTTATAAACACACGGTTCATCTTCATTTTTGATAAAATCAAACCTTTTGATTGTTTCATCAAAACGAAGATTCCAACTCCTAGAGGCTTGCTTTAATCCATAAATGGATCGATTTAGCTTACATACTTTGTTGGCTCATTTGAATTCAAAGCCTTTAGGCTGTGTCATGTACACCTCCTCTTGCAGGTTTCCATTAAGGAAAGTAGTTTTGACATCCATTTGACATATCTCATAATCATGGTATGCAGCTATTGCAAGCAAAATCCGAATGGACTTTAGCATGGCTACAGGCGAAAAAGTTTCATCAAAGTCAATACCTTGTCTTTGTGTGTAACCCTTCGCTACTAGTCTTGCTTTGTATGTGTGGACGTTTCCATCTATATCGACCATTTTCTTGTAAACCCATTTACAACCTATTGGTTTTATCCCACCTGGAAGGTCGACCAAGGTCCAAACCTTGTTCTCATACATTGAGTCCATTTCGGATTCCATGGCATCTTGCCATCTCTTCGAATCAACACTTGACTTTGCTTCTGCGTAATTTGTAGGTTCATCATCCTTGATTAATAATACTTGATTAGTAATCGTGAATTCGTACCTTCTGGGAGGTCGAATGATCCTACTTGATTTACGCTGAGCTGGAGTGTCCTCAGGGTTCTCTACATTTTGATCAAGAGTCTGTCCATCAACAGGTGTAGGATCAGACTCAAGTTCATCTAATTGGTCAACAGTATCTGTGGATTCTTGAACTTCTTCAAGTTCTAGTTTGCTCCCACTACCCTCTCCTAGAATAAACTCTTTCTCTAGGAATATGGCATGCCTTGAGATGAACACCTTCTTCTCAACGGGATTATAAAATTGATATCCAATTGTCTCTTTTGGATATCCCGCAAATACACATTTGTCAGATTTAGCCTCAAGCTTATCTGATTCATTTCGCTTTATATAAGCGCCACAGCCCCAAACTTTCATATGAGATAAGTTTGGTCTTTTTCCTCTCCATAGCTCGTATGGAGTTTTGTCGATCGATTTAGATGGGACACGATTAAGTGTATAGCACGCAACAATTAGTGCATGACCCTAAAATGATTTTGGGATGTTTGCATGGCTCATCATAGATCGCACCATGTCTAACAAAGTGCAATTCCTCCGTTCAGATACACCATTATGTTGCGGTGTATATGGCAGAGTCCACTGCGAGAGAATC